>NC_086180.1:58917828-59232681 GCF_023053635.1 Elgaria multicarinata webbii | reverse complement strand
TGGAGGAGGGCTAACGTCCCTATCTTCAAAAAGGGCAAAAAGGAGGAACCTGGGAACTACAGACCGGTCAGTCTGACATCCATCCCTGGGAAATTTTTGGAGCAGATTATAAAGAAGTCAATCTGTAAACACCTTGAAAACAATGCAGTGATTGCTAGAAGCCAACATGGATTTGTCAGGAACAGATCCTGTTAGACTAATTTGATCTCATTTTTTGATTGGGTAACCTCCCTTGTGGACTGTGGGAATGCTGTGAACGTAATATGTCTTGACTTCAGCAATGCTTTTGACAAAGTGCCCCATGATATTCTGATTAACAATCTAGCTAAAAGTTGGCTAGATAGAACAACTATTAGATGGATTCGCAGTTGGCTACAGACTCAGACTCAAAGAGTGCTTATCAACAGTACCTTCTCAAACTGGGGGGAGGTAACAAGTGGGGTACCGCAGGGCTCAGTCCTGGGCCCAGTGCTCTTCAACATTTTTATTAATAATTTGGATGGGGAGGCGCAGGGAACACTTATCAAATTTGCAGATGACACAAAATTGGGTAGGATAGCTAATATGCTGGAAGCCAGAAACAAACTTCAAAGAGATCTTGATAGGCTGGAGTGCTGGGCTGAAAACAACAGAATGGAATTTAATAGGGATAAATGCGAAGTTCTACATCTGGGAAATAGAAATCAAATGCACAGTTAAAAGTTGGGGATACTTGGCTCAGCAATAAGAGAAATGAGACAGATCTTGGAATTGTTGTAGATCACAAGCTGAATATGAGCCAACAGTTCAATGTGGCTGCAAGAAAAGCAAATGCTATTTTGAGCTGCATTAATAGAAGTACAGCTTACAAATCACGTGAGGTACTGGTTCCTCTCTATTCGGCCCTGGTTAGGCCTCATCTTGAGTATTGCATCCAGTTCTGGGCACCACACTTCAAGAAGGATGCAGACAAGCTGGAGAGTATTCAGAGAATGATCAGGGGTCTGGAAACAAAGCCCTAAGAAGAGAGACTGAAAGAACTGGGCATGTTTAGCTTGGAGAAGAGAAGATTGAGGGGAGGCATAATAGCACTCTTCAAATACTTGAAAGGTTGTCACACAGAGGAGGGCCAGGATCTCTTCTCGATTATCCCAGAGTGCAGGACACGGAATAACGGGCTCAAGTTACAGGAAGCCAGATTCCGGCTGGACATCAGGAAAAACTTCCTGACTGTTAGAGCAGTACAACAATGAAACCAGTTACCTAGGGAGGTTGTGGGCTCTCCCACACTAAAGGCATTCAAGAGGCAGCTGGACAACCATCTGTCAGGTATGCTTTAGGGTGGATTCCTACACTGAGTGGGGGGTTGGCCTTATAGGCCCCTTCCAACTCTACTATTCTATGATTCTATGGTTCTATGAATGGTTGCTAATCCTGATGGCTATATGTTGCTGCCATCAGAGGCAGTATCTTACACAAAAACAGAGTTTTCATACTTTGGCATTTCCTTGTTGATATTAAAAACATCATTTTTGTAGGACACCATAGCAATGGTTTCTTCCTAGCTATTTTTATTATTATTTGCAGCAACGTTATTATATAATGTTATTTATATACATGTTTGTGAAACTTCCCCAAGGAACGTTTTTTGGGGCTATGCAGTTTATGACTGAAATTACTTCAGGATTAATATACCACAGTAACAGCAATATGGGGGAAATGGGTGGGAAATTAAATTACTTATTCAGAAAAGGACTGCTTAGAAATCTGGATGCTGTAAAATACATACTGAAAGGATTTACTAGAACTGCCAGCCCTGCCCCATATGTCCTAAATTTCCCATATTGAGTGGGGAAGTCTGTTGGAGACCTTCTACATGCATTCCCTCAGCATGGACAGGCTGGGAAGAGCATGGCCAGTGCACACCCCTGTCCCTCTTATCCATGTTCATGTACCCCATAGTTTTCAGTGTGCCCCAAGGATAGTGCTGGTACTCCCTGACCATGGATGTCTCAAGGATAAGAGCACAGGATATAATTTCATGGCCACTAGCATCAACTATTACAATTTTATCAGGTTTTCTGATATCTGCCAGACCTAGATTCTTGGGCCTTATTTAAAACAAATAAACACCACAGTTATAGCTTTAAAATAGACCAGATTTAAAACAAAGAAACACTTATAACAACACAAGTTCCTTTTTTTGTTCTTGTGAATTTGTGCCAGTCTCTGCATTTTCAGGAACTAAGTTGTGGATGTTGATGAAATTGGCATCAGCAGCTCCTTACAGTAAGTCTAAAGCCCCATGTTTGGATTCCATTTAGGTACTGTCTGCCAGTACTAAATTTGCTGCTGGAATACTGAGCCAGAAATTTCATTCAGAATAAACAAGTGCACACGCGCACACAGGTTTATCCTTCATTTCACAAGTGTGTTGCATCTGATCTCTAATGTTCACGTGGGCATTACTAGGTAAAAGCACAATTGCCCAGTCCACATGTTGTGTAAATTCATCTGGAGTGAACCCCTGATATGTCCATTTTCTCCCTTGCCCGCTCTGCACTCTGTTTTCCCTCCCACAGCTCCAGCGCCACCTAACTTCAGGTAAACATCACTTAAGTTCACTTTAACACCATAGGTCAGTTTCAAATGACACTGACGAGTTAAACCCAGCCAAGTCCTTATGACTGCCCCCTAGCCACATCACCAATAGGGAGGGGCTACAGGCGCAAAGCACACCTGGGAGCAGGTCAGTCGGGCACATGGCAATGGCCGCCAAGAAATTTCAGCTGCAACTCTCCTTCTGGCCACTGCATGGAAGTATATAAGCTATTGTCTTGCCTCAGTGCCGTGTGACCCTGATTTTGCAGCAGGAGTGCCAGGAGGTCACCTTATTCTCGAGAATAAAAGTTGTTAGCCCAGCGCTTCATCTGTGATCTTTCGCAAGTGTACCAAAATTGGATATTAGGTTGCACTTGAAAGGAAAACCAGCATATTTTTGCAACACAGAGACATTCCAAATACATGAACAAAGGGTCAATCATTATTGAGATATCATTTTGTTTTGTTTTTATCTTGGGCATAACTGTTCATTCATAAGGATACGTGGTCCCAGTGCAATTCCAAAAAATTAGGACTCTAACTTGATCAGCACCTATTAGAGAAGCTGGAGCCAGAGCAGGAACAAGGGAGCGCCAGAGGGACTTGGAGCTGAGACTAGAGCTACAGTCCTGCTTTATAGCAGTATTGAAGTGTTGAAGCACAATCAACATTGTGTTGGGGCACAATCCACATTCCATATACTGCTTTCATAATGTTATATCCTGTTTTTTATTCATAATGATTTGACTACAAGTTGTAGGAGGTTCATCAGACAAGCATTTTATCGCTCACTACTGCCCACTTAAAGATGTGCACACATCCTTTCGATGACAACGTCCAACTCCCACTCCTTCAACTTGTTTTTCCATAGCAAAGTAGACCCCTTTCATTACAACTTTTTTCATAAAAAAAACCCCCAACACAATAGAATATGCCACAATCTCCTGCTGTGTGCAGGAAAAGCCTTGCAATAAAAGCATCCTCTGAATGGGCCACATGGTCTTTGTTTACTTCCTCTTTCTCCTCCAGGAAGAATGAGGAAGTGTGGAGAAGCAACATTAAGGAAACACTATTTTCCCCTGGGTGATTACGCTCTAGATCTGGCCTTACTGTCAGCTCCTCCACTTCCTGATGATATACTGGGTCATTGTTTACAACTAGATTTTCCATATATTCTCCCTCCTCCCAAGTAAAATCTTCTTCCTGAGGGAGATAAATTCTCCTGGCAGCCAAATACGCACTCTTGTATCAACTCTGCATTTGCCATTGGGTCCACTGCTACCTTTGCTTTTCAGGTTGAAGGAGAAAATGAGGAAGAATGGGGCGGGGCCCAGGATGTGGTTGGGGGGGGTATTGGGTAACCCATTAAGATATCCAGGAGACAAAGCACTTTGGGCTACCTTAGGACTAAAGAGGGTCCTTCCTTCCAGGTTTTCAGTTGTCCTCAGGTTCTATGTGGGATCCCACAAATCTTCCTCAGAGGGGTTTTCCCTGAGGTAGGATCCTGATACACAGATCTACTGGGAGAGCAGCTGAGCAGTGGCTTACTCAAAAGGACACCGGTTGTAATAAATATTGAAGCCAGATATCCTCATATTGAGACCATATGATGTACTAAAACCCTGACACCATGTCTTTGAAAAGCAGTTTTCAGAGGTGGCAACTTACAAATGGAGACAAAACCATTGTGTGTGTGTGGGGGGGGTGTATCTTAAGACTTCCTCTCACCTACTGCCTTTGTCTTGAAATTCTCCCCACTCCCAGAATGCTTTTCAGGAGGGAGGTGCTTTGGATTTGTCTAAATTTGGCCTGTTCAGACTCTTTCTGGTGCTTCCTGATGTGAACCAAGTATTATTATTATTATTATTATATTATTATTATTATTATTATTGTTATTATTATTATTTCTTACGCACCTCTCCATTTTGATTGAGGCAGGGAACAACAGCTTCTCTCCAAAGTGACCAGAACCGAAGCTGGACCCTGCATAAGGCTTTGTTTGCAATTTAGCTTTGGAAATGAAGGCAAGGTGTCTCTGAAAATAGTGGGGTTGCTTTTGTTTTGCTAAACACTGATGGGAGGGAGTAAAGGAGGGAGTCATATTGAATGACTGACAGGTCCATCTCCTAATCACAGGGGACATTTAACCAGGGACTCTCCAATCACTATGCTTTGGAGGAGGACAAGGACGGGACATTGAGTTGAGTATTTTTCCGGTGCTGCTAGGCTCTCTCTCCAGCTGTTTATTTATCTATCTATTTAAAAGCATTAAACTAGTTTTCAATCATCATGATTCCCTAGCCCCCACACATAGAGAGATAGGTAAAATCACATTTTAAGGGTCTCCAACTTAAGGAACATCTTGCAGGAAGAAAACTAGTGCAGCAAGGAGCAGGCTCTACTACATTTTTGTTTTTCTCGCATATATATATATATATATATATATATATATATATATATATATATATAATTTGTGGGAGTTTTCAAAAATACGAACCTCTGCCTGAAATGAAAAATTATACAGTCCACTCTGCTACACCAAGATTCTACCACATCGCTGTGCTGCATGCATAGACCAGACCAGAGATTACCTTCATCCCCTTTGGCTGTTTCAATAAACTTCATTTGTTTTCTTTTTTCCCCTGAGGGGGAGAAAATCTTCACATCATTGTGTAAGGTATAAACTTCTCCTTTTCTCTGCTGAGAGGAATCAAAGAAACCTTAAATAACAATTCAAAAGTTTGAAATGGTCCAAGAGGGTTTCAAGATAGAAAGTTCTCAGACCATTAACGAGTAGCGTGATTAGACCAATCAATATTTCATTGCCCATTTCTGACTTCATTAACCAGCCTTATTTCCGTCAGGAGTTACCACCCACTTTGATGCATTTTGCACTTGTGGACTTATTTGTATTTGCCAATTTAGGAAGTAGGATTGACATGTCTGGTCTATATGTATGTAATTGCTAACTGCTAAATTGGGGTTGTTCTCAGCTGAAATCAATTGTGAGATGTGGATGTTCTAAAAAGAGGGAAAATAATAATGGAGAGAAGTATACATGCGTATTAACATATATAAACTTCACATTGGTACAAAATGATTCAGTCCTTGTAGAAAACTTAGCATAATAAATGAGGCAACAAAAATAGTGTAAATTATATAAAAACACATGTGTATAGAAGCACCTATATGGTGAATGCTTCCAGGTGCCCAAGATAAACATAAAGTCAAAATATTCCCTATTAGGTCTCAAATATTTTTTCACTTACTCTTGTTTGCTCAGTTTAAAGAATTAATAAAAGGCTTAGCATCCTGTTTCACACAATGGCCAAACAGATGCCTCTGGAAAACCCACAATAACCCTCTCCTATATTGTTGTTCCTGAGCAACTTGTAGTCAAAAGACATACCAGAGAGAGCATATAGGGCAGGTGTGGGAGGGCTAGGAACCAATTTTTCACTCGAGACCCCAACCACATGTCATCCTGGATTTTTTTGTTTTTGTTTAATTTAGCAGAAAACTATTCCCTAACAAGACAGACCACTAAAAGGGACAAATTTAGCTTGTTTGGAAGCTAAATTTGAGAGTTTTAGCACTCCACAGCTGCTATGGTAGCACTAAAAATGCCAATTTTTTTGTTTGAAAAGAATCACCACCATGTTCAGGAAATTCCTTTTAGCTGACCTAAATCTCCCACCAGTCACTTTCATTGGATGACTCTGAATTCTAGTGTGGTGAGATTAATTAATCTCCCTCTCCCATAATACCGGAACCTGGGGTCATCCCATGAAGCTGGTTGGTGGGAGATTCAGGACAGATAAAAGGAAGTACTTCACCACACAGTGCGTAGTTAAACTCTGGAATTCACTCCCACAAGATGTATTGATCACCACCAATTTGGATGGCTTTAAAGGGGGATTGGATAAATTCCTGGAGGAGAAAGCTATTAATGGCTACTAGTCCTGATGACTACATGCAACCTCCACTATCAGAGGCAGTAAGCCTGTATACACCAGTTCTTGGGGAATATGAATGGATGGGTGCCGTTGCACCGTGTCTTGCTTGTGGGTCAAAAGCTGGTTGGCCACTGTGTGAATAGAGTGCTGGACTAGATGGACCCTTGGTCTGATCCAGCATGGCTCTTTTTATGTTCTTAACTTATTACCTCAGAAAATAATTAAGCAGCGAATAGTTTCATTGATGCCACATGACATGCTTGCTAGGAGACTTGCCCTGAGTGAAAAGTTTCTAGTACCAAGTTTGGGCAGGAGCTATCTAAAGGAGCTATCCAAGGTACTGAACCCTTGCTGCACCATAGGTTCAGCACCTTGGATAACTCCTTTAGCGTTCTGGCTGGTTCTGACTGGAACCCAGAATGGATTCACAGCCTCACTGAAATTGGAGCCTCCAATCTCCAGTAGGAATGATATGCCACAGTTTCTCTAGATGTTTTCTTAAATGTTCTCTTAAATGTTAAATATTCTTTTTTATTAAATGTTCACTTGCTTCCATTTCATAGAGAATAGGATTCACATTGCCATGTGTCTAGTATCTTTTGAGCCAACAAAAATTATATACTTGTTTTTTCAGCCAGCACAAATTATAAACTTGTTTTGTTAGTGGCTGTACAGATTCAGAGATGAAACCCATTTTTTGCACTGTTTCAAGAAAGAAAATAAGAATTTTATAGCATCGATTTTATAGAATCCTAATAAATGCCTAGCTTGATTAAGCACGTGCCTATTCAACAGAGCATTTAAGTGCTATGCTCAAGTATAGTTGATAATAATGATTTAAAAATCATGAAACCACTGGCCTATGAGTAGTCCTATTAATATTGGTATATGATCGTTTAACAAAATCATTATGCAGGGTTTTTTAGAACTTCAGCCTGTGAATCTTCACAATAAATTAGCAAGCAGTTGGAACTGAATAACTTGCTTATATATTTCTTGCCTCCATGTTTCAGATCTGATGATCTAAGGGAGATAAATCCATGTGTACAGACAAATATGCCTGTTTATAACTTGTGTCCCTATTTCAAAAAGACCAGCTATAGGTCCTGAAACCAAAGAGAATATGTATGTTGAATATCTCTGGAAAATGGTTGCATAGTTTGTCCTGTAGCAGAAAGAGAGACCAGTGGCAGATCACATGGTTGGTTGTAAAAGATCCCATTAACATCTCCAATTAAGGGATCTCATGTAAAGCATCTCTGAGGAAGGCCTCTGGGAGTTACTCCCAGCTAGAGGGCAACAGTGGGTTAAGTGGACCACTCAACTGACTCTGTATAAGGTGAAATTATGATCTTAAATTCTCATATGCCCTACAATATATCCTCTTTTCTATAAGCAGATGCCAAATTATATTACATTCTAAGCACGTGTACACAGTGGAATACTATGACTACCAACCTGAGTGTGATCCGATCAAGGTAATAGATGTCAAATTGTGAACATTAATATAATCGTATATAATGCTGCATTAATGTACCCATACAGAGCTATTTCAATAGTTGTCTGGCTTCTGGCATTTTTATCACCAATCAGTAGGACTAAAAGAGGAATCTGCACTTTTTAATAGATATAGGTCCCAAGAGGACTATGAATAAGCAAGAACAAGGATCCGTCTTTGTGAATTAGGAAGAGTAATTTGGGGGGAAGCTTGCCTCAACTTCTCAGAACTCACATTATTTGCAGGAAAAACTTGACAAGGCAAGTTCTATTATATCTATTGGTAGGAGTAAATAAACCAACTTGAAGAAAATCCAACTTAAAAAAATACAGAAATAATATAACTGCATTCCTTCCATATTCGATTTCAACATGCATTCTTGTTTTGCACTGTTCTTTAGCTACAGTACAACTGCCCTGTATTTGGAGCTGCTTAAAAAACATTCAGGGCATATCTAGACCTCCCAGCATTCTGGGAGGGAGTTGGGAGGATCTCGCGGTATTCTGCTCACAAGATCCTCCCCCTCAGTCCACACATGGTGCACGCCATCCCAGGAGGAAGGAGGACAACACGGCTGCCATTTTGGTTTTTTTATTTTTTATTGAAGATGGGTGCACGAGCGATCCATCACAAAGGTTGGTGTTTTGTCTTTGTTTTTTTTAAAAATGATCCCCCTCCCACCCCCAATGGGCACGGAGCTCCTGAGGAGCTCTGTGCCCCATGCCCAGTTCCTCACTTTTACTCATGAAGAGCCAGGACAAAACCAGGATAGCTGGAAAGGTCATGATTAAAGCCATCCTGGTTATCCCGGGGAAAGGGAGGGATCATCTCTCCCTGTCCCCGGGATCCCTTGTGCATCATGTGGACATGCCCTCAGTGTGAGTGGTAATAGTGCAATCCTATACATGTTTACTCAAAAGTAAGTCCCATTGAGTTCAGTGGAACTTATTCCCATAGAATCATACCATCATAGAATAGTAGAGTTGGAAGGGGCCCATAAGGCCATCGAGACAAACCCCCTGGTCAATGCAGGAATCCACCTTAAAGCATACCTGACAGATGGTTGTCCCAGGTAAGTGGAGTATAGGATTGCAGACTTGTAAATGTGACATATAAAATAATTACTGAATTTAGGAGTGTGCAACTCCACCTGCACTAGTTTCAGGGGTGCTTGCTGCATCTCTACTGCCATCTGCGAGAGATTGCTGGGTTGTGTGAGCCTTTTCTGAGGCTCAGCTTGGCCCAGAAGTGCTCAACAGCTGCCTGCACACATCAAAATCATGCGGCCACCATTGATACAGTGGGGGAAGTACGCGTTTTCAGGAGCCTCCATAAATTGCACATTCCCCCCACCACATTAAAGGCCCCATTGATGCGAGGGTAAAGGCGCAAATGCTCATTTACAGAGGCTTTCAAAAATGTGCTCTTCCCTACTTGCATCAATGGTGGCCACCACTGACACAGGAAGGGGGAAGAGCACAATTTGGGGGTGCTGGGGCCTTGGTTGCTGGCTCCCAGATTGCGTCAATGGTGGCTGCCACTGACACAGGAAGGCGGGATTTGGGGGTGCTGGGGCCTTGGTTGCTGGCTCCCAGATTGCATCAATGGTGGCTGCCACTGACACAGGAAGGCGGGATTTGGGGGTGCTGGGACCTTGGTTGCTGGCTCCCAGATTGCGTCAATGGTGGCTGCCACTGACACAGGAAGGCGGGATTTGGGGGTGCTGGGACCTTGGTTGCTGGCTCCCAGATTGCATCAATGGTGGCTGCCACTGACACAGGAAGGCGGGATTTGGGGGTGCTGGGGCCTTGGTTGCTGGCTCCCAGATTGCGTCAATGGTGGCTGCCACTGACACAGGAAGGCGGGATTTGGGGGTGCTGGGGCCTTGGTTGCTGGCTCCCAGATTGCATCAATGGTGGCTGCCACTGACACAGGAAGGCGGGATTTGGGGGTGCTGGGACCTTGGTTGCTGGCTCCCAGATTGCGTCAATGGTGGCTGCCACTGACACAGGAAGGCGGGATTTGGGGGTGCTGGGACCTTGGTTGCTGGCTCCCAGATTGCATCAATGGTGGCTGCCACTGACACAGGAAGGCGGGATTTGGGGGTGCTGGGGCCTTGGTTGCTGGCTCCCAGATTGCGTCAATGGTGGCTGCCACTGACACAGGAAGGCGGGATTTGGGGGTGCTGGGGCCTTGGTTGCTGGCTCCTAGACCCAGTCAGGCACTCATGTCAGCCTTATTACTGATACTAGGTATAATAACTATTGGGTTGGATCCAGTCATGCCCTTCCATTCACAGAAGTGGTTTTCCCATGAATACAAGGGCCTGTGATTCAGAGGAAGCTCCTACTAATAGAAGGAGGAGGCAATTTTATTTATTTATTTATTTATTTATTTATTACATGTAAATACCGCTCAATAGCCGAAGCTCTCTGGGCGATTCACAAAAATTTTCCACCAATTCCCAATTCAAAGTGATGGAATCAACATTCAAAGCCCTAAACAGACTGGGTCCAGCTTATCTGAAGGATCATCGCCTCCCATATGTATCTGCCTGGCCCCTAAGACCATCATCAGGGGTCATTCTCAGTGAGCTTCTGCCAAAGGAAGTGAGGTGGGTGGCTAGCAGAAAGAGGGCCTTTTCTGCTATAGCACCCCAGCTGTGGAATGGACTTCCTAGACTGGTTTGCTGGTGCCTACATTGTACTTCTTTTGGCACCAGGTGAAGACCTTTTTTATTTATTTCCCTACTATTTTAGCATTTTAGCATCCTAGTTTTTTAGCTCTGCTGTTCTAAACCTGTATTTTAAATCTCTGAATTGCTGCTAGGTTTTATTCTGGTAGTACGTTTATATTGTAGTTTACACTTCCATATTTTTGTGGTTTTAATTTTTGTGAACTGCACAGAGAGCTTCGGCTATTGAGCAGTATAGAAATGAAATAAATATTCCTCCTGTGACATCTCCCACACTGTTTACGTTTTATTTTATTTGTAACATTTATATATCACTGAATATAATAGAATCTTTCAGTAGTTCACAATATTAAAATATAACATTAAGAACACAATATTAAAACACAGCCTAAAAACACTTCCAACTACAGCAAAAATCAAAGAGCAATAAAATGGCGTGGCCTAATTAGTTTACTTACAGCCCAGGGAAACGTTCGTGAACAAGTGTGTCTTCAGGAGGCATTTAAGAGATCGCATTTTCTGCCTCTCAAAGTACATGAAAGAGAGTTTTCCAGATGGTGGGTGCCACTACAGAGAAGACACACCATCTGGGTACTTCATGGTTCCATTCCTGTTCTAGAAGATCCCCATTTCAGCATTACAAGAGAAGAGGAATTTGCAACAATAGCCAGCAAGCACTGAGAGCCCTCACACTGGCAATGGTGAGTGAGAGGGAATTCCTCTGCTCATGGAATAGATGATTTAGGAGCATGCAATAGAGCTGATGGAAGCAGCCTTCCCTGCCCCTTCCCACAGCTGCTGATCCACCCCCCATGCTACACAAAGGATCAATGGGCCTTTCTGAATGGGGTGGGCTGTGATGTGGAGAGAGGGGGAATCCTCCAAAATTGCGTAGAGCTATCATCCATGAATAAATGTCCATCCTTAGATGTTTCCACCCAATTTTGAAAGATCCCAGTAAGTACACCTGGAGGGGATCTACACTAGTCAAGTTAGAATGTGTCTTATCATTTTTAAGTGTGCGTTTGATAGTATTTCGCCACATGACATTCAGTTTGTGACGTTTTATTGTTGTCTGTTCTCTGGTTTTTATTTTGAACTTCTTTGAAATAAGTCGTTCTATTTGTTATGATGTGGCCGATTTCAACATATTAAATTGGTTTCTTGTAATTCTTAATTAGCCAATCACATTCCGGGGGGGGGCATGTTTATGTAATTTCCGCGCCCAAAGTTGGAGCCATTTTTTTCTTTCAAGCCTCTTTTTTGCAGACACTTTTAGTTTCACTTTTGGGAGGCTGCTGGCTGGATCGTTTGTAAGTGGAGGATTCTCAGAGAGAAGAGGAAGTGGGAGGGGAAATTGGCAGATGGGGAAAAAGAACAAACAGATTTCTTTTCTTAGTGTGGCCAAAAGGAATGCATTCCCACGGAAAGGGAAAAGTAAGTAAACGTTTTAAAAACTGCTACGTTTTAAATTGTTCAAAAACAAAACATTCAATGACTGTAAAAACAATGTTTCATATACTAGTGTAGATCCCCTCCTAGAATCTTCTATATGCAAATCATTTACACTGAACTGTGGCCCCTCCCATATATATGACATTTTATTCCTGCCATGGCTTCCCCAAAGGAATTTGGAGATTATTGTTGGACAGCATGTTGCGAATTCGCTATATGAGCTCACAAGACTTTCATAAAACTACAGAGAGAAAAAGAATGACTGTTAAACCAGTTTAGTCCTGTAGCATAGACATACCCCCCAAAAGCAGATGTATACTTGGCACTAACCATTAAGCTGACTATTCCCCAAAGAGTTTTACACACTGTCCTGGATCTTATACACAATTCCTCCTTGCAGGTACAAAATGCAAATCAGATGTAGTGTTTTCCATCTGTGCAGGTATGAAATGTATTGCCAATGTCATGAGAAAACTTGTTCTCATTATTTTTTTAACCCAGTTTTTGGGCAGAGCAGATGATATGATTTGAATCTACTTTTATAATCTCTCTCTCTCTCTCACTCACTCACTCACTCACACACTCACTCACTCACACACTTTATTCAAGCATCTGATATTCCTTGAGACAGTCCAATCTATTTTTTTAAATTATTTACCAATGTGGATTTCAATATGGAAATTCAAATTATTTTATAGTACTACACGTGGTGAGATGAAAATGGATGAAATTATTGGAGATACATTTCCGCGTCTTCTAAGGAATCACTGATCTGTAGGTGAAAGGTGAACATAAGTATTTAGATGGCACTATATTATTATTATTATTATTATTATTATTATCATCATCATCATCATTATTTTATTAATAATAATTTGTTATTAAAATTGTACCAAATGTAATGGTATTTCACCTCCAAATGAAGGGCATGTTTCCAATTTCCAAGTGTGGGAGTGGTAATTTTAGGTGTTCAGGTGCTGACCTCCCATTTTCTACTCTTTCCTTGAATGACCCTGAATGGAAAGTATTCTACGGATTGTAGAGACTTTTTTTTAAAGAAAACTTCTAAAACAACAACTCTATTCCTAATTTTTAAAGAAATCTATAATTTGCGTTGTGTCTCACTAGATGTTCTTTCTATTTACCACAAATTTTCCTTACTTCATAAATGTAGTATAAACAAATGTAACTTCTCTTTCAGCCCTTTATCCCGTATACTCTACCAGGGCACTCATGTCAATGTATTTGCTTGAGTGCAAGGAATGATCTTATAAGCAATAGTTGTACAACTTTTCTTTTATACTGCATTTTTGGCAGACTGTTTCCTGTCTCTGGTTAGTCACACAAATGCGCTACCACAAGAGGCCTCATACAACTCAATCTCCTAAAGAATTTCCTCTTATCTTACTCTCCTAATGAAACTCCACATGAAGGGGAGCTTGTCATCAGCCTTTCTCATGAGAAAAGTTATCCCATGGGGCCAGCCTCTACCAGAATACTTGAATTTGAGGGACTTGTTCCTCTTTTCCCTGTCATACAAAAGAACTCCAGTAAACAGGAAGAGTGTTTTGCAAGTTGTAACTGCTTTAATAAAGTGTATATTCATTGGTTATTATTTTTTTAAGTTCCAGTTCAAGAGTTAAGACTATCTCATGCTGACTTACACTTCAAAAAGCTAGGGAATTGGAAGTTAAGGCTGATGCCTTAACTGATGTGCCCGTGATCAGAGATTATGTTGTGCAATGTCAGGGATTGTGTTTGCTTTCAACTTATCCTCGATTTGCCCACATTTTTCCTAGGTCAGCATAGATGCCTTCGTTGCCCTGGTCTTGTATTGCCTTTCCAAGCATCTAAACCTTACTATTTTCTAGAAGAATCCTTCTGTCACAATAGAGATGTTCATGTGTTCCATCTGTGTAAAAATAGTATCCCCAATTAAGCTACCTCAGGAAAAGAATCTCTAAAACAGGCAAGTGTCCATGAATCTGCTCGATCTGCATGCTCTTTCCTACATGGATGAACACATGAACATTCCTAAGGTTATACTCTTTTTGTCTCAGCAGCAGGTTCAGCTGCCGAATTCATGGAAGGCAGTGGACACTCATGGCTGTGATTTTGGCTGGGCTATGAATCCATTCTGGTTTTCAATCAGAAACAAACAGAAATCTAAGGGATCTATCCAGGGTGCTGAACCCTATCCCCAAAGGAGGTTTGATGCCTTGGATAGCTCCTTTAGAGTTCTAGCTGGTTTTGACTGAAGCATAGCAGCCCCACCAAAAATAGAGCCACCGGCTTCCACTATTCAAGAAAGTTGTGATGTTGGTTTTAGATGTATGTTAAGAATTTGCTTGGATGTTGGATTGTGGGAGAGAACCAGTGGGAGAGAACCACTGGTGGAATGGATTCACACACACACACACACACAGAGAGAGAGAGAGAGAGAGAGAGAGAGAGAGAGAGAACGAAAACACCTTAAAATGTATCAGAGGGATTGGGGGCCCTTCTGAAGCAGATTTATGGTGCTTGTGGGGGGGACTATAGAGGGGAGGAGAAGACATGGAAGTCCTGTGGCATAAAATATGTGCAAGTGGAGGTGAAGCTTGGATCCGATCCAATCCAATATCTTTGGGCACTCCTGAGAAAAGAATTCTGTCTTAAATGTCATT
Source organism: Elgaria multicarinata webbii (assembly GCF_023053635.1). NCBI lineage: Eukaryota > Metazoa > Chordata > Lepidosauria > Squamata > Anguidae > Elgaria > Elgaria multicarinata. The sequence continues at coordinate 59,217,831 of NC_086180.1, read as the reverse complement.
TCACATAGGGCTGTGCACAGACACACACCCCCGATCCGCAGTGCCAGATAAGGCCGCCTTACCTTTTTTGCAGAGCACCAGATCGAGGCGAAGGATCCGCCTTCATCTCGATCTGCTCCGTGACACTCTGCTTCCCCCCTGATCCTCTTCGCCTCCGCCTTTAGGGGAGGCGAAGCACCTCGATCCGCTTCTGCTTCCCTGATCCTAAGAGAAGCAGAGCACAGCCTTAATTCCACAATCTTAATAACAAAGCAGCCAAACAAAGGTTGAACAATGAACAGAGAACTATTGGAAATCTCTTATTTGTTTATTGTCTACTCTACAATGAATCTATTTTACAGCCCAATCCTGGCCCATTTCTTCAGAACATAGCCTTTACCTGTGGTGTTCAGCTCAAGGCAATGAACCAGTTCACACATCACAATAAGCCACCATGGGTTAATTCTTAGATGCATGCCAGCCACCATTTTAAATATGCAAGTTTCAGTGTGAGTGCACCATGGCCTCTTGTGTTCTTCAAACCCAGGCATTGTAGGTTATTTGAGAGTTAAACAACCCTCAGATAAGCTAGTACAACCCATGGACTGCAACTTGCATATACAAAAAGGTGGCTAGTGCACGTCTTGATGAATTAACCCACAGTGGCTTACCATGATGTATGAACCGGGACACTGTTTATATATTGCATGTATATTTGGCACTGATGAAATGCACTATTTATGATGAAGTGCACTTTTCGGCAACTATAGGCCTCAAATTAAGGTACTAAATGTCTGAAACAATTTTGGAATGAAGTTCTGTATTATTTAAATTAGCAGTGTGAATATGTAAGCAATAAGGGGCATTTTTTTTACTTTTGGTTATTTGTTTCTCCTTTCTTTTTTTATTATATTTCACTAGCTGACAGCATCCAAGGTCAGGCCAAATGAGAGACAATCTTATAGCAGATAAGAGCTGACAGAAAATGTAGGCAAAGTAAATAATAATCTGTGACTGGTGATAATGGAAATGTCACTGAACTAGGAATTACTGTATGTGTGAAGGATCTCCCCCCCACCTCTCTACCCGTTTCCAATTCCAAACCCGTCTAAAAAGTAAAACAATATAGCATGGTGAAATGATAGATTTTAAAAAAAAACCGATCAAAAGAATTAAATCATATTGTGGCTGGAAAAATATCACAGCCATTAACTGCTCCAATGATTACATCAACAGACCTATCCATTTTAGATATTAGAAAAGAAAACCACTAATGTCATTTTTAGTAAGAAGACAGTTTTGTTTCAAAGGCAGTTATAGCCTCAGTCTGCTCATCCCAATGTATGCAAACATTTTCTTGTATGTTCACCTTCTTAATCAATAATTTTAATTTAGAAAATACTGCATTCTTTACACATTTGTTTTCTTTGATATTAAAACTAGCAGTGTGTGTGTGTGTGTGTGTGTAATATTTGCAAAGGATAAAATATGGGATAGTTTACACACATGGTCCACCTGACCCTATTTAACTATTATAGTCCCTATTTTTAGATATGTGTTTCTGGTAAGACATTGCTTCTAATTTGTCTAAATGTTGCACTTTGGGAAACTCTAAGTTAGGTCTGGACAACTTCAGAAGGTCTGGGCAGCATTTACACACACACACACACACACACACAAATATACACAGACCACCCACCACAAGCCTCACTCTGCAAGGTGCTGCACACTCTATGAGGTAACCTCAAAAAAAGGTGGCCAAAATTGTTGGTTTGCCACTGAAATTCTGTGAAATTCAATGGCTAATTGCTCTATAGCATTTGAGAGTGCTACAATACTTAAATTTAGCTTGTTTTCAGGTTAAATATAAACCTTTTTGTGCTCCGTAGTGGGCTAAATTGGCCGTTTGGGCGCTTCATAGCCATTATGGATGCCATTTAAAAAAAATCTATTAGAGGAATATCTTTTAGGCTGCAATCCTGTGCTCTCAGGGACCATAGGATGATGTGGACCTCCCTCTCTGCCTTTATACATAACCCTTTCTGTAGAGGAAGGTTAATGGGCAAAGAAGGAGATTTGCTTCCTCTCCCCTTGCGTGGAAACCTCCACCACTCCAGCTGCTCCACCATGGGTCCAACAAAAACTCATGGAATGCGTTGAAGGTTCTGGATCTGCTGGATCCCAAGCCACCCCATTCACCTGATATGACTCTGTCACACTGAAAATGTATGCCCACAGGCACTAGAATATCTGTCCTTGCCCCTGAAGTCTCTAGGAGTTCTGCCTCCAAGCAACAGTTGGATGCATTTTGAATACAAATGCAGAGGTCTGTACATGGTTACAAAATGTGCATACCAGTCAGAAAAGCTATAATAAGAACAACCAGATTCAAAATGAGGCAGCCTATAGCTTACCCTGCTTCAGACATAAGAGTATCTCAAACAATTACGGATCAAAGGAATACAGTATGCAGAGAAGAACCATGAGCAATGCAGAATAGTGCAGATGAGGTAGGTCTCCCTAGTGAGAGAATAGGAGTTTGCAAGTTCACAAGAATGCCTCTGCTTCCAGCTGTGAAATGCTGGAGGATTTGCTTACATCATGCTGCAATCCAAGTAATTTCAAACCTAGCTCTAACTCCAATCTTATTAACGTTTTCTTTATATCCATATATTATGGCTAAATTCTGTTCCCCAGTGTAGCATTTTTAAGATTAGAGTTCTTTCTGCATTATTAGACTTGTCCCATTACCTCTCTTCAGTATGGTTCAGTCTAGTTTAAATGGTTTAATTGTTGTATCTTTCAAATCAGATCTCCTGATCAGAAAGCAAAATGGTCAATGACAAATGAAAATCCCCTAGCATCAATTTCATTGGGGCATTATTAGATTAACCATACCAGTCTTTTTTGGATGTTATTTCCTTAACCAATGGACCACCTTTTTCCCCCTCTGCATTCAGGCCTAGCCAGTGATGGAGCTTGGAAGTATCATTATTACAGTACCTAATACAGAAGATCCTGCTCAACAGTTTTCATATTGTTGTTTTTATGTTTCTGATGGTTTTTAAATGTTGTATACTTTTTAATGTTTACCATTTTTAACTGTTGTAAACCGCCCAGAGAGCTTTGGCTATGGGGTGGTATATAAATGTAATAAATAAATAAATAAATAAATAAATAAATAAATAAATAAATAAGAACATCTGCATGAATATCAAGAATAGTTAAAATAATGTGGATAAAATTCATGGGTGCAGAACTTCTTTCAGCCTGAGGGCCAAATTCTATTTTGGAGAAGCTCTTCCAGTGTGGGTGGGCCAAAGCCATCCAGGCAGTGTCAAAATACCAAAACTAACAGCATATTTTAGATAAAGGTTCTTACTGCCAGTTAAAAAGGAGTGGCATTTCAGTCTGTGTGAAGGACTGAGGGGAAATGCACACAAGTTGGGAAATTACCAAACGATTGATGACCAGGGGGCGGGGAGGTGGAGTCAGAGGAAGGGGGTGTGGCCTTCCAGGACCTCAGGAGAGATGGATTTGGCTCCTGGGTCTGAGAGTGCAAGGACAGAGATAATAGGTATTTAAAGCCTGCTAAGACACATTGCCCTCTGTTTGGGAATTCAGTATCTGTAGTATGTGTGTGTCTGTGTCTCTGTCTGTGTGTGTCTGTGTGCATGTAAGAGAGAGAGAAGAGAGAGGGAAGGTCATGTATAGGAAGAGTATACTAATGGTTGCTTGGGTCCATTTGTTCCCTTAAGTGTTGATTTTATGAATGTAGTCAACTGGTGAGCACACAGATTTTGTGGGTATAATTTAGGCACTGAGGTTTGAAAGCTTCATCTCCATGTATTTTAAGAGAAATCTGTTCTCAAAATGGTCAGGGTTGTTTAGTTTAATGAACCGTACAAGATGGAGACAAAGCTTTAGACCGAGCACTTTTGCTTTATCTAGTGGCCAGCAGATCAGTAGCATTGCCTGCAAATAGTGTTGTCATTTGCTTTTTGCAGCGAAAAATGAAATTGAAAAATGTTTGTCAAAAACTCTCCTCCTGATGCCCAGAAGGATTCATTTCCCAAGATTCCAGACAAAGTTCTTCAAATGTCCGTGATGTTCCATTTGAATTGCAGCTATAAACTCACTCTAGATGGTTTTGGGAAAATCTCAGGAGTTTTTCTGCTCACATCATCTCACCCGGGATAGCCTGATTAACAAGGCATTCTTTCAGATTAGCAGATGTAAAAATTCATCAGATGCAAGAATCCAGGTAGCTGCCTGTCTCAGCAAAACTAGATTAAACTCTGAATATAGCAAGATTAAAATCTGAACAAAATAGCAGTTCTTACCTGTAACATGAACCTGTTTTACATGAATCTGCAAATTATGATACTTAAGGACTTTCCAGATTAGATGAAACTCATAATCTTTGTAATAAAGTGCTATATAAATCATCATCATCATCATCATCATCATCATCATCATCATCATCATCATCATCTGTTTTTTCCATTACCCTGTCCCAGAGACAGGCTAGGGCAGTCTCGAAGACTGTGGATTAATCCATATTCTGCTTTCATCTAAAGCAGAGATGGGCAGAAATTAGATGTCTAAATGTTTTGGATGTCAGCTCCCAGCATTCCGAACTACTGGCCATGCTGGCAGAAAATTGAAGTCACCCCTGCTCTAAAGTAACAGGATTGTTTTGCTTCGTTGCTTGAGGCACCTAATGTGGGACTATTGCTCTGAAGATACCTTTTGATGCTGCATCTGTTCTATGTAAACTTTATGACACAGTGAGACCTGACTTGCTTTGCTGATTTGAGGCTGGTGGACAGATGGTTCTCCATTGTCACAGGAAGCTAGATTAGGAGGAATTTTGAGTTGGTTCCATCTCCTGTGGTCTTTGACAGTGTGTTTGAGTTCTGTTTATGCAACTCAATATAACTTTAAGCTTCAAGAAAAAGGATAGTAATTTAAATATGTTTGATCCAATGGAAGATCCCAACAAATTTCCAAGGTGGCTCAAAATTAGGCTCTTTCATCAAAATAAAATAATTAGGAAGAATTCCAAATAGAATGTTATATACTTTTGAATATACCATACAAGATTTTAATTATATTAGACTAGACCCAGAGTATTGCACATAGTATTTCACTCTTGCACAGGGCTTTTTTTAGCTCCCTATGCCTCCCCAAAGTTCCCCAAGGTTCATCATTGGAGTGTCTTCTGGAGCAGCACCCATAAAGAAGGAAATATTAGGCAGTTTCTAATCCTTTGTGGGGCAACAAGGGAGAGAGGGCTTGGCTGGCTTGTGGACATGCTGTGGGAAAATGTGACCGGTGCCAGTTCCCCGTTGGCAGGGCCGGTGCCAGACTATTTTGCGCCCTAGGCAAGGTGTGCTACTTTCAACCCACCCCAATTTTTTGCTGTTGCCAACTTTGATGTTTAAGAACATCCCTATTGGCTTGTGCAACACGAGGCGATGGGCGGGTCCTGGCTAGCAGCCCAGCTGTTTGGCGTGGCAGCAGCGGTGGCTGCAGTGCTGCTGCTGCTCTTCGCCTGTCAGGTTCGCCAGCTGCTCTTTAGTTAGCCTTTGAAGATTTACACTCCAATGCGGCACACTGGGAAGTGTATTACCGCCACGAGGAGAGGCGGAGGGGGAGGCGGCTGTTGCAGCAGCAGCAGTCCCTGGCCGACAGGAGAGTCGCTTGCTCCCCACCGGCCCCTGAGCCGCCGGATGGCTCGTCTGTTAGCAGAGGTGCCTCCATTTTCTAAAGGAAGCTGTGAAGTAGCCATTATACAGTAAGCGAAGTGTCACATACGCTAGAATATCTCCTTGAGCGCATCCTTGCATCTGTCTTATCTAACATAAACAAGAGCTTCGGCTCCAGCTTGCTGTAAGGCAAAGGGATTGTTTGTAGAACAAAGAGGATTGTTTAGCAAAATTAGCTATGCTCCAATGTTATGTTCTGATTGGTTTATGCTGCTACTGGGCCCTGCCCCTTGCAGGCTCAAATGCTGTGCTGAATTCCCAATGTCTCTGTCTGATTGCTCCCTTTGAAGAGAACAGATCTTGATTTTAATCAATACAGCGCTTTTGAACCCTCTGTCGCTGGAAGTGTGGAGTAGTGCTTAGGGGCTGTTTGGATTTCGTCCAAGGGTGAAGAACATTGATCTAACACGTCCACTGTAGCCATTGCTGCCGAGGAATCCAGCCCAGCCGGCTGCGAAGGATCAGCCCATCGTGTGCCGCCCCACCTCTGCCCAGCCCTGCTTAGGCGTATCCACACATGCCTAAGGACTGCTTGAGCCTCCCTGTGGGAACCAAAAGTTTGCTCGGCCCTTATTCACGCCAGCCCATGACCAAATATTGGCCATTTGACTTTTCTATGCCGTCTAAACACGAGCAGAAATGAACCCAAAAAGATTGATGGAGGGAGAGAGAGGGAAAATGGATTTCTGGGCCCTGTGGGTAAAATCCAACCTAAGGCTTACCCAAAGTAGGCCCATTGAAATGAACTGGACTTAAGGGAGGGATGACTAATTTCCCATGTGCAATCCAATGGGTCTACTCTAAGTAGGGCTTACATGGGATTTTCACCCTGTTCCTGTTTTCTGTCTCCAGCACCTGACCTTCCGCTGGCCTCTCTCCAGCTCTCGCTCTGCTCCCCCCTCTCGCCCTGCTCCAATTCTGACAACTTTGTTGGGTCTGTTTTGCTCCACTGAAAGGAGGCATCTGGAGGAGATCCATCTCCAGCGCCGCTTCTCCTCACGCTCTCAGTGTGGAGGCAGAAGTGGGAGGGGGAGGAGGCGAGGCGGGCACCTCCTGACTTCATTTTGGCAGTTGTACTCGCCGCCGCTGCCGCATTCTTGAGAAAGGAGCAAGAACAACAAAGAAGCAGCCCAGAGCCGAGTGAGCAGGCAAGGAGGAGCAGGAGGAAGAAGGCGCTTCGTGGGGCGGCGGAAAAGCACAGGACGTGGCTCAGAGTTCGAGCCGCTTTGACGGGAAAACTTTGGCAAAAGAGCAAGCAAAGTTTTGCGGTGAGATAGGGCGGGCGAGATCGGGGCGCCGGCTGCCCAGCCCTTTTGGACAAAAGCAGACCCATTTTGGGGGAGGAAGAGGAGGAGTGGTGTTGGAGCAGGGAGAGAAGAGGCCGCGCGTAGCTGGGTTCCTTCCGGCCTTGCGTGCGTGCAGCTAGAGCGACTCTGCTGGGAGGGCGGCTTCCAGGCGCGTTTCGGAACTCCAAACATGGAGCCGCCCCCCACGCCACCGTCCCTGGCTTTGCTTCAGCTGGGCCGGGCGGGCGCGGGGCACGCACCATCTCGGCCGTCCAGGCCCGTCCAGCTGAATCCTCGGCTCACAGCCAACACGTGCATGAGTGCTGCGTGCGCTGCACTCGCTGCCGGGCTGGTTCCCCTCTTAGCTTGGTGCTTTAGGCGGCTGCCTGAGTCACCTCTATGGTCGCACCAGCCCTGCCCGTTGGCATTTACATGTGGTTTAAAAGAAGAAAGTTTCTCTCACATACGTTACAGAACATTATTATATACCATGGATACATGCAGCATATTTGCTCATTACATAAAGTATGAAGTGCTTTCTTTCTAAAAACAAGGCTTTTAAAGGTCTTTTTGTTTCTAACTAAGCATTTTTGCATTTCAGAGTGTCAGACCATTGCTAGACCAGGGTTTAGCCCAGGGTGAACCCTGAGCTCACCCCTGTGCATCCAGATGACACATAGGGGATCCCAGGGTCAGGCAGGGGTAGCCCAGTACTCCCTGAGGGCTTGGGCTGAGCCCGAGACCACAAGCATGTAGACTGGTTTGCCGCTTTTCCCGACTACCACAATTACTCGCGAGTAGCCGGGGAAAGCTACAGACAGGGCGCAGCTCTCCACAGGAGCACTGCAGCCATCAGAACCAGGGGGCAGGGAGATCAGAGCTGGGGGGTAGGTCGGGGCAGGGGGCAGCGGGAAGAATGTTTTTTAAAAAAATAAAAGTCTTACCTTTGCTGCTGGTGCGCTCCTGCGCACCCGGCCCTTCAACACTACAAACAAAATGGTGGACGCAGTGGAGCTTTCCTGCAGCCCGTCGCGTTTGACATGTGGATTGGACCGACAGCCCACACTACTTCTAGCATGGGCTGGCCCCTCCTCACCACTTGATTATCAGGTAGGTCTAGCAACGGCCTCAGAATTCCTAAACACAGACTTATATGCCTAGTATGCTAAAAATACATGAATTTGAGTTGGATTGTTTCACATATCAGAATGTCTCCACTATTTTATAACTACCTCCCAGAAAGTGCCACTGTCATATATAGGGATGTACAAAAATGTGTGCCATACACAGCCCTGAATGCAAGTGCAAGCAGGAGAACATGTTATCCAAAATTGTTTGCAAACTTTCATTTGCACTTTTAAAAAAGTGCATTTTTAAAAGCGCACATGCCCTTTTCCATAAAGAGATATTTTGTGTAAATCACAGCCATAAAGAGACCCATTTACACAAAGTTACAGGCATAAATGGTCTATTTAGACTGTTTACACTTGTAATTGTGTGCAAATGGGCCTCTTTATGGCTATCATTTGCACAAAATGGCTCTTTACGGAAAAGGCCAAGCTGCCATTTTCCAGGTCGGTGGACTAGTGGGATCACTGTATTTGCTCAACCTGGTGTGCCCTGAGTCAGGCAAGTGCCCATGTCCACAGATTCCAGTCCAGTGGGGTAGAGCTGGTGAGAAATTGCCAAGCCTTGAGGCCCAACCAGATGCCGGCAAAATCCTGAGTTTTGTGTTAGGTGAGGGTTGTTAAACCCTTAAATAACCTCCAGCAGTTGGGTCTCATAACATAACAAGCCATGGCAACTTCTGGCCAGGTCTTGCATAATCATAATGACAGACAGCATGTGCCGCAGCATCCCAAAGGTTAATTAACCTATGGTGGGCTGTTGTGTTGTCCGAACCAGTATATTGCTACTGACTTGGACTCTTAGCCAGGGGTGGGCTAGGTGGGCCCTGCCCCCTTAAATTTTCTCTGCCTCTGTAAAAAATTTTTTTACAAAAAAATAATTACAAAAATAATTCACAATTTTGTTTATAAAAGGCTTGCAAACCTGATGAACTGCCCCTCCCCCCCTCGAACCTTTAGGCTCGCTAGAATGCTGATCAGAGTCAGACTTGTTCCTTACTTGAAAATTGGGATTACTATGCTCAGATTCTACCCTGAAGGAATGTAACTAGTTGTACTGATTGAATCAATTAAGCAATAACATGGATCCATACTTAAAGACCCCTCCTTGTATAAAATCCACTTCTGGTATCTAATTTGGAGAGAGGTGCTGAGGGCAAAGCCTCTAACTGGGAAACAACTGGCACAGGGCCAGGCCATGGAGCTCAGAGCTAACAATTTACTGTTAATCTACTGGCTTGTCAAACAAAACTTTTTTTAAAAAAAAAGTTCTGTCACATTTCATTCTGGAGATACGGGATAAACGAAAGACGTAGATTGCTTTGATCCACTAATTAGCAGGAGGAAGCAGTATTGTTAGTCTCGATGAAATATTCCAAATGCCACCAATTTTGTCTTGAATTAATATTGTATTCTAGGGTTGCTCAAACACTTTGAGCTTTGATCCTTCCACTAAATGTATACCTTCTACACATACACACACACACACATCTCAATTAGAAACCAATATACTGTAGAGTTGGAAGTACCCAAAGCTTTAAGCCATTAAAATCAAATGGCTTAAGTATGCTTAACACTGTGTTGGCATGTCTCTCTCTGTGTGCGTATGTACTGAAAGTAATCCCAATTCAAACCAATTTAATAGTAGTTCTCTTTCAAATCCATAATTGTAAATATTTATAATGAATTTCCCAATGTCACTTCAAGTACCTTCATCTTACCAAACCTCTCCATGAATCTGTTGCAGACTGAGTACACTTCAGCAGCAAATGGTGCTGAACATCAGTTGTACTGTAGACAATAGTAACTATAAAATTGACAGAAAGGTTACTCAGAATGTAGGTTTCTAAGAAGAGACAGCCAACAACTTGCTAGGTGGACAAGGTGATCCATGGGAAACTCTTTTATGGAAACAAAAATGGTATGCTTACTGGCTGCCTATTTGGTACTAAGCTAGGTTTAAGGTTTTGGTACCAGTATATAAAGCCCTAAACAACTTGGGACCAGGATACCTGGTATGAAGAAACCTGAGAGAGTGCCTTCTCCACTATCAACCTGCTCGGTCACTGAGGTCATCAGAAGGCATGCTACTGGTGGTTCCACATGGACCTATGGCCTGATAGGAACCCTCCTGGAGAAGAGCCTTCAGTATGGTGGCCTCCTTTCTATGGAACACTCTGCCTCTGGAGGTCAGGCAGATGCCAAAAGGAAGACATTGTTAACTGACCAACCATGTTTTTATTAGAATTCTGTTTCTTCTTTTAATAGAATTTTTTTTTTAACATGGGTTTTATTCCAAGAATATAAGAAGAGCCATGCTGAATCCATCTAGTCCAGCACTCTGTTCGCACAGTGGCCAACCAGCTGTTGTCCAGGAACCCGCAAGCAGGATACGGGTGCAACTGGTGTGCATAGGCCTGAGATCCTAGTAATATAGGGCAGGATACAAATGTTTTAAATAAATAAAATTAATAGGCTTGCTGCCTCAGATACTGGGGGCAGCATATAGTCATCAGGACTAAAAGCCATTGATAGTCTTCTCCAAGGATTTATCCAACACCCTTTTAAAGCCATCCAAATTGGCTAACATCACTACATCTTATGGTAGTGAATTCCATAGTGTAACATTGTGCTGTGTGAAGAAGCACTCCTTTTATATGTCCTGAAACTCCCACAAATCATGGGATGTCCCCAGGCTCTAGTATTATGGGAGATGGAGAAAAATGTCTCCTTCTACAATGCATAATTGTATACCTCTATCATGTCTCCCCTTACCTTCCTTTTTCCCAAGCTGTTGTAATCTTCCCTCATAGGGGAGATGCTCCAGCCCCTTGATCACTGCCCTTTTCTGAACTTCTTCCAACTCTTCAGTATCTTTTTTTAGGTGCGGTGACCACAATTGTACACACTATTCTAAGTGTAGTCACACTATAGATGCGTATAAGGCAGGAAGATACTGGTGGTTTTATTCTCAATTCCTTTTCTAATTATGCCTAATATGGAGTTTGCCTTCTTTACAGCCCCCGCACACTGGGTTGATGTTTTACCACAACCCCAAGATCCCTTTCTTAGTTGATCACCACTAGCTCAGATCCCATCATGTTATACTTAAGTTAGGATTTTTTTGCCCCAACAATAAAAGATACGAAATAGGATCTTTTATCCTATTTTGTATCTTTTATTGTTCACTGCTCCATAATCTGTTTAGATAAATGCTGTAAATAAATGCTTGCAATTTTAGGAAAGGAAAGGAAAGAAACCTCTCATGCAAGCACTGAGTCATTACTGACTCTTGGAGGGACGCCAGCTTTCACTGACGTTTTCTTGGCAGGCCTTATAGCAGGGTGGTTTGCCGTTGCCTTCCCCGGCCATTATTACCTTTCCCCCAGCTAGCTGGGTACTCATTTTACCGACCTCAGGAGGATGGAAGGTTGAGTCGACCCGAGCCGGCTGCCTGAAACCAGCTTCCTCTGGGATCGAACTCAGGCCATGGGGAGAGTTTCAGCTGCAGAAACTGCTGCTTTACCACTCTGCGCCACACGAGGCAATTTTAACAGATACGTTTAAACTTTGTGGTTCTCCTGTGAATGGATCACTATTTCACAACAGAAATTGAAGGCACAAGGGACCCAATCCAAGTTGGCCCATCGTAGGCGGAAGGGTTCAAGTCTCCTGCCCCTCATTTGGGTCCCAATCTCCACCCACTTTAGAGTAAAAATGAAAGATCAATGTAGCTGCTAGCTATGTCTTTAAAGTAATGTCTGTTTCAGCCCATAGAATGAATGTTTCTATCAGAATGTTCCTGCAGAGTTCTTATTTTAACATAAATTGTGTTATAGGATCTGATGTGCTATATCAACTGGATATCTATGATAAGCTGGCTATCTATGATCACTCTTATTTTTTACCATTATGAGTAGTTCGCTTTTCCCCTTCTTTGTCTGATTGAGTTTAATAGGCTTGTAAGCTTAAAAAGCACCCTATGGGTAATTTGAGACAATAGGTTTAGTCAGATTAAACAGTAAATGTAATAATTATAATCTTTCAAAAGTACATCTACAAACATCAGATCTGCTAGCTATCATTTTGATAAACTATGCATTCGTTTTCCTTTGGTCTTGTTTGAACTGTAAGGCAGAATACTTATGTATAACAATATAATTTAAAATAAATATCCAACATCTTCTAGAAATAGGAGTCTGCAGCTGCTGAAGCCCAAAAGAGAACACTTCTTTTTTATAGGCCTGGATCTCACTAAGCATAGGAGCACTTTAGATCAACCACTGATAGTTCATTCCATTAGACAGAACTATATGGATAAAATAAGTTAGGAGAACTACATCTCAAAAGACTAGGAGGAAATCTACACGTCGTACTGAAGGCGCATGCATGTGCCCCCAGTACGCCCCCAAAACGATGGTGTAGATTCTGCCTACCTGCAGCCCAGAAGAGACGGAGGAGGAGGCGGCTGGGGAATCCGGCCGCGTCCCTGCCGCCGCCGCCACCTCCCCGCCGGCCTCCTGCTGCCGGCGAAAGAGCCACCCGGGTTGGAGAGCTCGGCAGAAGCGGAAGTCCAAAAACGATGTGTGTAGGGGCACATAAAGCAGGTGAAAAGTCAAACAAAAAGTCAAACAGGAATAACAAACTTTATGGCAAAAGAAGGAAGTTATACAATACATCACAAGCTTGACTGAAATGTGAATACCAGCTCAACCTTATGCATGTCTACTCAGAAGTAAGTCCAGAAGTGCATTCAGGTAGGTGTGTACAGGATTTCAGCCTAAGATTTCCAGCTGTGTTCAAAATGTTTGCCCACTCCTTTACGGCTTTTTTTAAAAAAGTTTTGTTTTGCTATTATCATTGTATAGAAAAGTGACATGCTGTGATTTAATCAAGTTTTCCGTTTTGTGTTGCAATCCTACCAACTTACCTGGGCGAAAGCCCCAATAATCTCAATAAAATTTACCTCTGCATAGAAATGAATAGAATTGTGCTGTTGGGATTCCTAAAGGATGGTTCACTCAAGACATAAAAAGTGTCAGTAGCACAACAGGAACTACATAGTGATAATTATTTTGGAACACAGGAAGCTGCTTTATAGTAAATCAGACCATTGGTGATGGGAACTATTTGGTATTGCTGCCTCCTGTTAGAAAGGCAGTTTACCAGATAAAAAACAAAAGGCAGAACAGAATGAGCATTTACCAGTCCCACATGCATGCAAGGCTAAAAAAGAGAGAGGCCACACCTTTCTTTAGTGAAAAGAGAAAAAAAACTTAAATGGTTTACTTATAATATTCTGGCATAAAAATGCAGGTACAGCACAGAGTTTCAAACAAAGTTTGTTCATTTCATTTCTTTGTGTTCTATAACACCTGCAAGCAAACACATGATCTCTCAGCAATGGAAGAGGTCCCATTTAGAACAAGTCTGGGGCAGGGGGATGGAGGAGAGGAGCAAGAAACCACACTGTAGAGATCCTAAAGGAAGCTATGTTCAAAATTCCATGAGCTAAGTGCAACACGGCCCCATTCCTCTACCTTTGCAAACAAGGCTGCAATATTCCCAACAATTGGGTCATCTTGTCCAGTACGGTTGACACAGACTCATAGTGACTCTCCAGGCATTTCAGGCAGGACTCTTTCCTAGCTCGAACTGGAAATTGAACCTGGGAGCATCTGCATGTCCAACCATGTGCTCCACTGATCTACTGCCCCTTCTGATACTGCAACTATTTTAAAATGGAAAATAAATGACTTTGCATATAGTAATAACATAGAAGTGCTGGGGATAAATCACATTTTATTATGTACTTTTTAATGGATGTTTGGACTTGCCATAATGATAATTCCGACTGTAATTCATCCAATTCATAGCGTTTGACTGGCATTCATCATGCTAAATAATAATCAAGTGTCAGATTTTCCATTTCAGTTACAATAAAACAAAGAGAATTACACACACCCAATGTTAGCCTTTGTTCCTGCTATTGTTCCAATTAAAGATGGACATAAGTACCATAATTACATGTTTTGGGCCAGCCTGTTAATTACAATTCCGTTACTAGTTACTATCAAAACAGTGATTTGTGAGTGTTGTTAAATTATGAAATAAAAGATATGTTAATATTGTACTTCTATATCAAAAGATGTAACTATGTTATTTAACAGTGTTATTATTTGGATGACAAAACTACCCAAATTTCAGCACCTTTCAGTCCCAGTGACTGTACTGGGAGAGTATTAAGTACATAGTTGACACACACACCGCTTAAAATGTATGGGTTAAATGAAACTTAGGCCTTTGCTAGACCTTCTGGTAAATCTGGGCCTGGCCAGGGGAGATCCCGCAATGCAAATATCGCGGGATCTCACCCTAGTCTACACGCGCCCGCCATTTTGTTTTGTTTTGTTTTGTTTTCAGGAGGGGCCGGATGCGCAGGAATGCTCCTGCGCAAATGTAAGTTTTTTGTTTATATATATATATATATATATGTGTGTGTGTGTGTGTGTGTGTGTGTGTGTGTTCCCAAACCCCCATCCGTGATCTCCTTCCCCCCCCCCCGTCTGCTATCTCCTTCCCCTCATTTGCGATCTCCCCCTGTCCGCGATCTCCTTTCCTGGCCCCGATGGGCGCAGCGCTCCTGGGGAACACTGCACCCCGTCCACGGCTCCTCACGAGTAATCGCAAGGTGCTGGGAAAACCGCTTGCTAGAGGGGCCACGCACTCATGGTCTCGGGCTCAGCCCGAGACCGCTAGAAAAACTAGGCTACAAGTGGTGCTCATTATCCCAGGGCAAGGGAGGGTTGGTCCGTCTCTGATCCCGGGATCCCCTGTGCATCATGTGAACGCACAGGGATGATCCCAGGGTTCATCCCGGGACAAAGCCCCATCTAGCTAAGGCCTTAGAGAAGTGTTTTCTTGGAAAAGACCTAAAAACACAATTAAGTCTGTTTTCCAGACTTAAGCCAAGCTTAAGTTTCCCCTTAAGCCAAGTCCAAAATTTCTTTCTTCATAAACCTACAATAGAAGTATCACAGTGAAATTTGCTAAATAAATAAATAAATAAATGACTTGATTTATGATGTGATATGATGCAAACTAACAGTCTCATCTTAATCTAACAATATTCTAAAAAAAATGAAAAGCCATTGTGAGTTATTCATCTATTTAATAACCAGTGCAGGGCCATCCCAAGTAATTTAGCACCCAAAACTCAACTCCAAATCAAGGTGTATAGTACCCAGCCAAGTTATTTTGGCACCTGGGGCAGGAAATCCCACATGCACCTCTCCCCTCACTAGTAGTAAAAATACAATAATAGTAAATTAAATATTGATTAATTTGCTACCCTTTCATGAAACTCAAAATCAGCAGCCTGAGGTGGCCACCTCCCTTTGCCTAATGGTAGGGCTGGTGTAACATCACTTTCCCTTACCCCATCAAGTTTCTTTAATGGTAATGTTTCAGATGGTCCATGAACAACATTTTTCTGTATCCTGTCATATTTCAGTATTGGGGTATTTTCTCACGTCCAGGCCCTCAAACTTCCTTTTTTGTCAGAATTCATTAAGCTAGGCATACCTAAACAATTCTGATGTTCCATGACTGCTTGGTCATCAAACTCATGTATCTATCAGACACCTTTCCACACATAACGTAAAGCTGGGCACACCCTAATAATTCCGTTGGCATTAAGTCATACTTATATACCAACTTCTGCTATAGTAACTATTCCTCAAAATACAGCAGAGGTGGGCAGAAGGTAGATTTCCAGATGTTTTGAACTTCAACTCCCAGAACTCCCCACCAATAGTCAGAAATGTTGAGAACTGAAATGCAAAAATCTGGAGATTTACTTTCTGCCCACCCCTGAAATACAGCATGTATCAAATTCCAATCCAATGAAGAGTTACATCTTCTCCCCCAACTGCTGGCACAGCATCAGCTACAGCACACCGTCTTGAAAAAGGAAGGTTAGAAAATCTTCTTCCCCTTGCCTCAGGAGAATTCAGTAACAGTCCAATCACCTGCATGATATCACCTAAGTCCTGTTCCTGCTGGGATAAAGACAACTTTTTCTGATAGCAGTATAGGGAGGGTAAGAGCACTGACTACAAATGAAGAGATTGGGCTTTTATTTCTTCCTTACCAGTTCTACAGGTCTCTACACCACTGCAGATTTCCCTCGATAAACACCATTGCAACCTTTCCTCCTTTGCATTTCAGACTTCTTTGGGTGCTAAATAGCACAGAGTACATGAATGTGATCCTCTTTTTCAGGGTTACATTCCTCTTGCCCAGATTTTGAATACAATAGTGGAATCTGATAAGGAGCGTGGACAGAAAAAGGGAATCGTGCCTCATTTTGTAGCACTGTGCATGGTCCATTGCACTAGAGCATGCTCAGTAACATATGTTAAATAAATCCAAGGGAGTTAAAGAAAAATGATGTTACACCAGTCCTAAATGATTCTTTAGTATGCAGTGGGCAGAAGGTAGATCACCAGGGTGTTTTGGACTTCAATTCCCAGAAGCTCCTGCCAGTACAGCCAAAGGTCAGGGATGCTGGAACTTTTAAGTCCAAAGTATCTGGGCTTTGATTTTCTGCCCACCACTGTTAGTACACAATAGATGTTAGGAACATAGGAATCTGCCTTATACTGAATCAAACCCTTGGTCCATCTAGTCCAGACTCCACACTGACTGGAAACATCTCCCCAGGATTTCAGGCAGGAGTTTTTCCAGCCCTACCTGGAGGAGCCAGGAACAGAACCTGGGGCCTTGCCTTCGATACATCAATCTAAAATCCAGTGGGGGTTTTAAGAACAAGACAACAGCAGTCATTTTTAACAAAATGAAAACATTTTGTAAGTCATGAGAAGCTGAACCAACAATACTGTTTGCAACCATTATTTACTTTAAATTCACATATTCAAGGCATATGTTGAATACTCTTCTGCTCCCTCTAGTGGTTATTTTGCAGTAAATCTATCAAAGCATGCCCTAATATACACAGGACTGCTTGGTACATAATGTTGCATTTGGGGTGGGTGGGGTGCTGCATTTCATGTAGTTGATTGTACTACATTTCACACATGAGAGGGTGTACACTGTTTCCAAAATAGAGATAGTCTTCATATACGAAGTAGCCTGCAGACATCTTTAAATCGTCCAAATTTCTCTGACATGATGAACCTGCCAAGTAATTCTCAAAAACTTGGCTTTATCGAATAAGCTTGTGATTTATTTAAAAAAAAAAAAAAACTTGCCCTCTGGATGTCCCATATATCTATAAATTGTAGTCACTTTACAGCAGAGTGAGTGAAGGAGAAGACTGTCTTTTCCTTCACATTAATCACAGAGTTTAGTGAAATTCTGGTAAGACCTGATCCGTGCACTAAGATTGCCTGTCAAAACCTGCCTGCTTAATGTTTTTTACAATCCATTGCAAGATTTCCAAGGCCAGCTTAGAAGGATTAAAATCATATTCCTGGTTCATATTTTACCTCATCCTTTCTTAACGCTTTTATCTATGGACATTTGTTTTCTAGTTTAAACGTTCAAAGGAAGTAAAGATGTCTATCTCAATTTCAGACCAGGGGCTGTGTGGCACAGTGGGAGTGCTGGACAAAACCTTAGATCACTAGGATGCCAGCAGAAAACACCCAGAACAAACATGTAGCATGTTACACAAACAGTTAATTATGTTGTGTCAAGCCAATATCACCCTAATGGCCTATCACTTTGCTTGTGCCCTTGAGAAAGATAGAAGTCTAAATGTATGACTTTGTATTTTCAGACCCCATATAATAAGTCTGATTTGTGTAAGGAAATAGCATTCCTTGACAGTATATTTTGATGGTATCTGACTCAGAGTTGTTTTGTGTGGTTTTTATATATCCTGTTCTTTTCAGAATTATCAGATCTACCGTGTCCCCTTTAAGCAGCAGTAATGTTCAGCAATATAGCTTGTCCTTTTGGGTTATTATATAGGTCATATATATTTTCTGCCATGGTCTTCGTTGCTGCTCCCATTTCTCCTTGGACTATTGTAGGCTGCAAATGCTTTTCCATGGTGTGTGTGTGTGTTCTTTGAGATGATTGCCTTTGCTTACAAGAGCTCTTTAGAGTTATGAATAACTCAGGCAATTCAGCAATGTATATGTTATAAAAATAAAGATTATTTCATTCTTCTAGTCTCAAATTAGGATTGACATTTCATTATGAAACACTCCTTAGTGTGTGAACTTTGAAATCCTGACCATCAGCCAGTGGAACATGTATGTTGGCACTAGAGATGAATGAAACAGTTCATTTCTGCTCTGTGTCACATTTACACAGCTTCACTCATGAGTTCATTTCTGCAATAATCTACAATTTTTTAAAAAAAATAAATCTGCATGATATTTTGCATTTGAATACATACTCCAGAATGAAGTTTCTCTCAAATACAAAAGTCAATAAATAAATAAATTCCAATCCTCACCTTAATCTGGCAAGTACGGATCAATTCGTATTGGAATTCCCAAAGATCAAATTTCTCAAGCACCCTTTTTAGGACTGATACCTTGTTACTAGGAAAAGTGATGTGGTGCAGAATTTTGTTTGTTTCATAAGTTTATTGTAACAATAAGAACATAAGAAGAGCCATGCTAGATCAGACCAAGGGCCCATCTAGTCCAGCATTCTGTTCACACGATGACCAACCAACTGCCCATGAGAAACTCACAAGCAGGACATGAGGACAGCAGCACTGTTCTGCCCATGATCACAGCAACTGGTGTACTGCCTCTGCTATTGGAGGTACCATATAGCCACCAGGACTAGTAGCCATTGATAGCCTTCTCTGCGATTCACAATGTTCAAGATTGCCAAGTTTCTCCAAATATCAGAGGAGAAAATTGGCACACATTACGAAATTTGCATAAATGTAGGACATTTCGTAAACCTAGGAAATTTGCACAAATTGAGTTGAGCACATATATGTTCAGCAATTCACAAACAGTTTTGACAGACATGTGCTCATGCTCAAAGTTGTGGAGACATGTTTGCTTGTTTAGCAAACACAAATGAAATTCTTGGACACCCCTAAGTCCAAGCCGCTCCTCAATGTAAGAAATTCAGAACTAGAGGTTCTCCAAACAGATGGCTCTCCAGCTTCTGCTTGAAGACCTCCAGCCAGGGAGATCCATCACCCCTCTAGGTAATTGGGTCCATTGTAGAGCTGCCTTTACCATCAAGATGATGTCCTAATGTTCGACTGCAACTTGCCCTCCTGTAACTGTAGCCCCTTGGAACCAATCCTATCCTTTAGGGCAACAAAGAACAAATCTCTATCCTCTCATATGTGATAGCCCTTCAGATATTTGAAGAAAGATATCATGTTCTTCTCTCAAATCTTCTCTTTTTCAGGTTAAACATATCCAGTTCCTTCAACCTTTCATGATTACAAGCAAGATAGGATGCTGAAAAATGACAGTACTAAAAGATAATGATAGGTTGTTCATGTTTTACTGTACGATTAGGAAAGTAGATAATTTTATTACTGTATCAACTTGCTATATATATTTGTAGGTTTGAGTTATTTATTGTATAATAATTAATTAACTATTTGTATTGTCTACACACTGCTGTAAATAATTTTCTGCTTTGTTCATCAAGTCTCTCATCAACATTCACATTTTCATTTTCAAAGATGGATACAAAAAGCTATGGGGTGTTTCCACAATAATAATAAATCTGAGAGCAGAGAGGAGAAGTGAGTAGATGCTAGACGTTGATGCGAAAAGTGACAGAGAGCCAATGATAGTAGCGACGGGAGAGAAAACTAGCTTCACAACCTTTGACAGCTAGAGAGATGGTGTTTTTTAAAATGTTGAAGTTTATGTACTATCCCATTTCTGCTAACTGGCACATATGCTAGTGAACCACTATGGAATAACTTCATAAGTTAGATAGGTTTTGTGTTTGCTTGTTTGTTTGTTTGTTTTAAAAAGTAGCTGCTACGGAAACAGATCTGCAAAAGGTTAGATCCAAGGTTTCATAAAATGGAAGTTTTGGATAAAACTCCAGATTGTCTAATGAAAATATAGGACCATAAATGGGCAGAGCAATCATATGGTCCCACTTAAAGAATAAAATGTAACACAATGACTTCCACACATTGACTTGCACACCTTCTTTGGCTTCTGAGCTGTTGGGCTGTAAGTGCTAATGATCATATTGTCACCTTCTAGTTTTAATCAATCTTTTATAGGTTACAGACATATAGACAGCAGTTTGTTGCTTGTCTGAGTTGCTTCATTGGGTTCTCCTTATATTTTTCTATTAGCATGTTTGCTACAGGTAAGAATTCGTATTGCTCACATAATTGCATTGGCCTTATTCCAGACCTCTCAGAATTTTTAGCACCTCACCAGATTGAAATTCCCAATCGCTTCTTCCCATCCATGTTATCTTTACTTTTTTAAAGAAAGGTGTTTTTGTGGTTCACTTCATTCTGTAATCCTCTAATGCACATCCCTGCATAGCTGAATGTACAGCATACAATTTGGATTTTTGAAGCAGACTCCTGAAAAATGATGTTACTTGTTAAAATTAAAGCCTACGTTGAATTTCTTTATTACCAGAAACCTGCAGCTAAGGAATTGGCATATTAGTTCAACTTAATATGTGAAACTCATCCCCCTACCAATCCAATACAAAAGGAATTCAGATTTCTAGCCAAATCTGCTACCACTGAGTATCACAATGGGTACCCAACACCTTCATATGTCATTCATACTTGTTACAATCCCATGAGACAGATCACTATTACAAATGTTTTAGGTCTACAAACCCGTATATACTTGCTTTGGAAACTAGAGCTGCAAACCTCTACATACTGACCTTGGAAGCCACATTGAACTTGATGGAACTTACTTCTGAGTAGATATAGGTACTGTATGAAAATGGTGATTTCCCAGAACTATTCAGTGAGCTATGGATGAGCTACAGATTAAACTTAAATCTTCCATTCTTTCCCAGCCATCTATGTACTACAGGGGTGGGTAGAAGGTAGCTCTAGTCCTATCCATAGATCTCTCGGAGAGTTACAACATATTAGCAAGAATTTCTGACAGCACAGGATAGCCAGAAATGGACTCCATTCAGTTCTGGTATTCAAAACAAATTCGTAGATTCAGAATTCCAAATCCATGTAGTATTTGTGACAGAAAGAGTACATTCACAATAATAATATAACTATTTAACATTGACAAAACCAGTCAAGGGACTATGAGTTATTGGATGCAGGGGAAGGACCCTACCCTCCAACAATGCAGCCAACCTGTCCCCTAGCATCAGGATGTGCTGTAGGGGACCATTTAGCATCTCTAAATGGTCCCTTACCAGTATTTGTGCCAAATCGATTCCAATTCCCCTTGATAAGAAGAATAAGAGTAGAAGAAGGGACCGCAATGACCAGGCATACAGGAATTGAGTTTGTAGAGGTTGTAGCTCTATGAAATTCCCCCCTCCAAAATACAATTTGGTCCTGTCCCAAAAAGTTACTGGAACAGACCTGGCTTACTATTGGATATACACTACACTACACTGTATCATTTCTATTTCACCTGAATAACAGTGACAGCAGTCATCAATACATTTACTTCCAATGAAATAAATACAAGGCCAAACATGTTAGAGTAAAGATATCAGTCAATTAGCTGGTCAAATATGGTCAATATGCCAAGTATGAAGGGAATTCTCCATTCAGAATTGTGTCAACAATTTCAAGCATCATATTCAAAATTAGTATTCTAAGCCAGTAAAATTATGAACTTCGGTGACACCACTATCAATAAGGTAGGACAACCATGAAATATGAACATAAGACCATAAGTGGCTGTACTATGAAGCGTCTGAAAATTTAAGCTAACGTTTCCTTATTTTTGGTTGCTCTACTTTGAAATTAGTAGATGTCTTGGTTTCATGTCAGGTGGAAGCTGGCAACCTAAAGGTGACTGATCGGTCTACAATCCCTTTTTTCTTTTTGGATGTTAAAACTAGTTAATGTTTCAGTCAACGGGACAGGTGGATATTTTGTAAGTTATTTTACAACTGGGGAAAATGTGGCTGGAGAGCGTAAGTGACTAGCTGTAAGCTATAGGAGGCGGCATATGCTGTTCCAGCATGATCCAGTAAGAATAAAAACAGGTTCCATGGTATTAAAATAAAACAAAACTGCATGTTCAGGAAGTTTCACAAGTACTGAGAAAACATGTCCTCAATAATAAACCTAGGGGGACTTTGAAGTATCTCCAGTGTGTTAACAAGGCTGACCTATTTTATTTTATTGTAAAGGGGAAACACAGTAAAAGAAATCATAAGATGCTCTTCAACAAGACACAAAACTATGGCCTTAGCTAGACCTAAGGTTTATCCTGGGATCATCCTGGGGTCATCCCTGTTCATGTAAATGACACACAGGGGATCCCGGGAGCAGGGAGGGACGACCCCGGGACGATCCTGGGATAAACCTTAGGTTTAGCTAAGGCCTATGTTAGGATCACCAACTTTCCAACTAGCTGCTGCCAGTGTGCCTTTAACAGCAGTTTTATTGGCACATGTTAGCTGGACATAGGGCTTTTCTCCATGCGGTGAAATTTTTTACCTGATGGTAACTGTTTTAATTGTTTTTACTGCTTTTAAATTATATATTGTTTTAACTTGGTTCACCATTTAATTTGTTTTAGCTGTGTATATTTATTGTTTTATACTATATGTTTTTTATCTGTACGCCACCCTGAGATCTTAATGATATAGGGCGGGATACAAATGTTTTAAATAAATGAATGAAAAATAAATAAATTCCTGCACAGCAAACTGCTTTGAAAAATGCAAGAGCAGGCCAGGCCATTTTTTTTTCTGGTCAGTTGGCATCCCAAGGGCCAACACTGCAATGTTCTCTTAGGATTAAAAAAAATGGCACAAATGATCCCTAGCTGGTTCCTTTTTCTTCAATGTATGATGTAGCACTTCAATTTGATGGCATTAAAGGCCTGAAATATTAAAAGTAATGCTAATAGGGCCAATTGAAGGCAGTGTATTGTGACATTTACGTCCTTGTTCTCAAGATGAAATGCACAATCAGCTCCGTCCTAGAAGGTAACTTTGTAACGAAGGAAGGACACATACCTTTCTGGGATAGGGCAAGGAAGACTTGCATGAAATATTCTAAGAAAGCCTCTTAGTTTTTAAAATGTATATTGTTAGCAAAGCCAAGTTACTGTTCTAGTCAAGGGCTTCTGAAGGTTTCACCTGGCTTATTAATAGGGATGGATAGAACACTCTGAATTCTGGTCCATCTCATTTTGCAAGTATACATTCATAAATCCATGTCTTCATATTTCCACATCAGTCCCTAATTTTAAAAATAATTAAATATGGATTTTTGTGTGCATTTAATCCCAAAATACATTTTAATATGCATTTTGGTACATCTTTTTTATTCTGAGAAGTGTATCACAAAGTTTTGAGATAATTCAAAGCATGTGTGTCTGCAGGAATTTTTCCGTATATGTGTGTATGGGGTGGGTGGGTTGTAATTTGTGTGAGTAGCACAAGCTGCTACAACAGCTTGTGTGTTTTCTCTCTGTGTGTGTGTGTGTGTTTTGTTGCTTAGAGTCACATTCCATTGTGTTTAGAAACCTACAGATAGTCGCAGAAAATCCTGGGAATTTGACAGCCGGGGGAGAAGCACTGCCCCCAGGGCCCAGGGGCTGCCCATTCAGCACCCGGGACCACTCCAAGCCGCGATGGCCACCTGTGAGCACATGGTGGCCGAGTCTGGCCTGGAGAGGAGCAGCCAATGGGCACCACACCTGACATGATGTCAGAGCAGTGCTAGAAAAGGTGCAGAGTCTTGTGCTGGGCTGGGACTACAGCAGCTCCTGCCCAGATCACGGCTCCTCCTCCTGCTGGAAGAGATCAGTCTTTATAGCTTTTTTAAATTAGGAAAGACTGTTAAATTGGTGTATCTCTCCCAGCAGGCCATTACATAGTCTGAGAACGGCACAAGAGAAGGTCCTCTCGGTAATGGTTGTCAGCCTAGTTTTCGCTGACTGAAGTAAATTCTTCAGAGGACCTGAGTGTGCAGGGCAGATTGTATGGGAGAAGGTGATCCTGCAGGTAACCTGGACCAAAACCATGTAGAATGGGGGGCAGTGAAGCAGTTGGGAAGTACTACACAAAAACCAAGAAACCACAAAATAATTGGTGGTTGAGAAAAGAGGGTGGGGCCAGGGCATGGCCATCAGGAAGCTCAATGGGCCAGATTTGGCCCTCAGGTCTCAGGTTCTTCACCCCTGCTCTAGAGGGTGCAGTGCATCTCTGTTCAGACACACATTGCATTCCGCTGTGGTCTTCCTGGCAGAGAAGACTGTGTCACCCAATATCAGGGGTGATGGAGGGTGGTGGCTCCGATTTCAGTGGAGCTGTACATTTCAGGTTCCAGTTGGAACCAGCCAGAACTCTAAAAGAGTTATCCAAGGTGTTGAACTTATTTTGGGCTAAGATTCAGCACCATGGAGAGCACTTTTGGAGTAGTGGCTGGTTCTGACTGAAATCTGGAATGGATTTACAGCCCCACCAGAACTGGAGCCACTAGCCTCCGCTGTTCACCACTACAATGTTCCCAAGTGCACTTGATTCTTTCAATGACTTCTCTTTCTCTCCCAGGATTATAGGGTGAGTATTCACTTTGATGTATGACAATAAAGGGAAATCCTTAGTGGTATAAAGCTGCTTCCTTCCTCCAGTGACTCTACTCAGAGAGAACCAAACTGACTGCTGTCTTTACCCCAGCATGGCTAATTTGCATTTATCCACCTGGTTCCTGGTTCTATTTTGTTTGTTTTTTACAAGAGCGTGACACAATGTTATGGGAGTGAGGCAGAATATTGACAACTAGATTAGATAAATAGATAATGGCCTGACAAGCCACAGGTGAAAAATGCATGAAGGGATAACAGATAAACTGCCAAAATGGTAGCTTTGTATGCTTCTTGAAGTTCTAAACTGACATTCAGTGGATATTCTTATACTATTACCTTATGGAATTTGCGTAGTGTTTGCGATTTTTTGGTTTAGATCCATCACAATTCCCCCTCCCCTTCCCCATCTCAGAGATCGAGAGAGGCCTGGGCCAATTCCATTTTTATTTTATTTTTATGTTCCCAGTATATTAAAAAAAATGAAGGGATGCCAAAACAGGGTTACAAAAATTGTGATATATTTTAAATGTTTCCCTTTAGCACTTTTAACACACACACACACACGCACACAGAGAAAGAGAGAGAGAAAGAGAGAGAGAGAGAATAAATACCACAAACAAAAGAAGCAAATAAATAAATATTGGTTGTGGAAAGGCCTGAGAAGCTCAGATGCCATCCACATTTTGGTGTTTCAGCACAAGGTAAAGACCTTTTATTCTCCCAGGCATGTTCAGTCCTTCAGTTTTTATTGTTTTAAATCTATTATCTTTTTATTTATTTTTAGCTCTTTACATTGCTGCTGGTTTTTATTCTAGTTTTATACTGTAGTTATGTTTTATCACATTGTTGTATTTCAATGGTATTTACTGTTGTGAACTGCCCAAAGAGTGTGACTATTGGGTGGAAAAGAAATGTACTAAATAAATAAATAAGAAATAAATTCCTGATGCCAAAGGCAATAGGATGGAAGCCTCCTTTCCTCTGATGCCTGCTGCCATGAGAGGCAGAGCCTGGTATGCAATTGGTTGGGAAGAATGCTCTGTTTTCAAGATGGCGACCGGAGCGCTCCGCCTGAACTAGGAGCTCCGAAAAATGGTCGCTTCTCTTCGCCTTGCTTCTAGGGGTCCGCGGTCCGCTCCTACTCCGCCTCTGGGTAAGGCGGAGCAGGCCAATCCGCTACTGCTTCTACGCTCCTAATCGGAGCGGATCACACCCCTATTAGCTAGACCTAAGGTTTATCCCGGGGTCATCCCTGTTCATGTAAATGACACACAGGGGATCCCGGGAGCAGGGAGGGACGACCCTGGGACGATCCTGGGATAAACCTTAGGTTTAGCTAAGGCCTATGTTAGGATCACCAACTTTCCAACTAGCTGCTGCCAGTGTGCCTTTAACAGCAGTTTTATTGGCACATGTTAGCTGGACATAGGGCTTTTCTCCATGTGGTGAAATCTGCTGCCATGAGAGGCAGAGCCTGGTATGCAATTGGTTGGGAAGAATGCTCTGTTTTCAAGAAGAGTTTTTAATGGCTTGTTTTGTATTTAAGGCACCTGTTATAAGTCATTAAGGGCCCAATCCTATGCCTGTTTAGACAGAAAAAGACCTACAATTCCCAGCATGCCCCAGTCAGGTATGCAGCATGCTGGGAATTGTAGGACTTTTTTTCTGTCTAAACAGGCATAGGATTGAGCCCTATCACTGTGTTTGCCAGGAACAACTCATATGTTGTTCAAGATGAGCGCCCTAGAACCCAGGCAGAATGAAAAGCAGCCACCCATGTTCAGGGTAATGACCTGCATTAGGTCTAAGTTTAGAGACATTGCATTTGCCTAAATAGCTCATGTAGTTGTCTTTTTTCTTTTTTTCTTTTTCCTACTCAAATGAATTAAAAAAAAAAAAAATCCAGGCAGAGCATCCCACACTATTTTGGAGTTAGTCTGCCACCTGCAGGGGGAAAAAACCTGTTCTCAAGTGTAATTCAAATTTTGTAAAGAGACAATATGAACTCTAGCCCTTTAAAATGCCTACATTTTGAAATAATAGATTGGCAAAATAAAGAAATAAAAAAGACCTTGTCCATATTTTATTAAACAGAGGAAACGCAAAATTTGCTCTGCTGGTCACATGCAGGGATATTGGGCTGCCATGTCAACAAAATGTACCATCTATTATTATTATTTTATTATTTATTTATTACATTTATATACTGCCCCACAGCCGAAGCTCTCTGGGCGGTTTACAACAGTTAAAAATGGTAAACATTAAAAAGTATACAAATTTTAAAAAACCATCAAAAACATAAAAACAACAGTATATAAAAAAACAGTATCCATTTAAATCTATTGCATAACCTTTCCTTAAGGTAACAAAATAGAATAGTTACATCTTACGACCAACATGCAGAAGCTATAAAAAAAATGTCATCTATTATTCAATTTACAGAGCAGCAACAAAATTCCTTGCTAATCTTACTGAGAAAACTGGATCCAAGAACAATTAGCTGCAGATAATGAAGACTAGTAAGCCAGCTTTCCCCAACATGGAGCCCACCAAACACAACTAGGATTGGTGCTGAAAACTGAGTTTAAGAGAGTAGTTTAGTATGTTGGGGCTCAGCCCCACCATTGCCTTGTACTCAGTCTTTTGGGCAGGTTGCTTGGCTATACCTCCCATGAAGCCATTTTGTGGTAGCACCCAAGACAGTTCTTCAAACTGCCAAACACGCCGATGGCCTGAAAAGATTCCTTACCCCGGTGTACTGCATGCCATAGGAACTACACCAAGCAGAGCCCAGAAGAAAAAGGCACAGCATTTTTAGGATACTTCATAAGATTCAAAGTCTTTGATTGTATTTTCACAACAAAAAATCAAGTAGACCAATACCAAAATGTTCTAGAATGCCAGTCACACTTCACTACAAGCCAGTTCATTCCACCACCCATGGACATTGCATGGTGATTTTATTGGACATAGGCATGGGGATTTTTAGGGGCTCAGATGTGTTAATTCACAGGAATGTTGCAAACAAATCATTAACAAGGTCAATGAGTTTTCAGCATTTGTGATTTCTGTCTTCCTCCAAAATGCACACTGAGATTAACATAGGAGTTTATTTACACTTTATTTATTTTTTCAATCTCTACTGCAAAAAACAAACAAATCTTCAAACAACAATATTGTGAATGGTACATATGAATTGAAATCACTGGATTTCCCAACTATAAATATGAACATGGCACTCAGGAAAGCATTTATTATGAGAAAATCTGACCACTTAAACATACATGCATCATTCACAAATGATAGACTACCGATGTATATAACTAAATGTACCATCTGTGTTCAAAAGCAATATATCTATAATTACCAAATGCTGACAGGAAACACACTGTGGATCCAGTGGATGGATGTTGCGATCATACTCTGGCCTGTGAGCTTTCCAGAAGTTTCAAGCTGCCCATTGTTAGCAGTGGTGCCCTGGGGCCAGAGCCCATAGGGTCAAAGTGCTGGGACTTTTTGATTAGCAGGGATGATAATGACATCTGCCATCCCCTTGCGCTTCCCTGTTCCCCCTGAGTTTAGCTGCAACCCTCACAGTAGCTGGGTGGAAGGGAAGGGATTTACCCTTCTTGAGATCTATCCCTGTTGTAATGAAAAGTATTTGGGAATAGCTTGGCCTTGAATGGGTAATCAAGGCATATTAGCTTTACAAAAGATTTACAGAAGATAATATGAGAGAGAGAGAAGGAGAGAGAGAGAGAGAGAGAGAGCCATGATGAGTGCCTGCACTCCAAAATGTCTCTCTCCAACTCTAACAACAACATTAACTTACTACACAGACATTTGTCACAACCACTTAAATTTGGGTGTGTTTGTACCTAGGGAAGGGTGGACTCACCTTTGCCTGCCTCGCTTGCCAAATGGTCTGCAGGTGCCTAGTGAGCAGTGCGCAGAGTCCCAGCTAGGCCTTTTACCTAAATCACAATTTTGCGCAAATGGCAGCCATAAATAGGGTCATTTACACAAAATTACAGGCAGAAATGATCCAAATTGCACAAAAACAAAATTTATATAAAATGCTTGCCTGCGATTTCCTGCAAATTGGTGGCTCGTGGTTAAGCAAGGATCCCCCCCGCACTTGCCTGACTTGGCACATGCTGGGTTGGGTAAGTGCTTGGGGGCTGGGAACTGGGGGGGGGGGAGGCTGAGTGAGTGGAAACCCACCAAGCTCAAGTCCCCAACCGGATTCTCACAACATTCCCATTTGTACCAAAGATCAAATTGTAACGTGTGATTGGCCCTATTTCTTTCCTTTCATTATAATTTGTTATTACAGGTTTAGGTTTGTAACTGATTCACTGGCTCTTTGTCAAAAGAAATTATTTCTGGCAAGCAGGTAGCAAGCAATGGCCTTTTTTACTATTATTTCTGTACTGTTTGAAAAAAGGCAAAGAAAATATGAGGGGATAAAAAGTATCATCCAATAGCATGTACAGTCATTTAATTGTAGTAATTAATTCGTCTATATAATCCAGCGTACTTCTAAATGGCTTTTTGATTGAAAATAAATGCCTCACTAGTATTAAATGTTGCAGCCAGAAAGAACAAAATTCAGCAGAATAATAAATAACACCAAAGAGTTCTAGATGTATGGAAGGGGTCTCAAAAGTGAGCCTAAAAAAAAGGGGGGGAGAATGAAAGCCCCCATGAAACCTTGCAAGGCACAGTTGTGACATAACAGTCCAGAAACATTGAATTTTATTACTGGAATTCTTCAAGGGGGCACCGTTTAGTTTTATAGATGGTTAAAGTTGGCATTTTATACCCCACCTATTTTGCATATGAAGAGAAGAGTAGCTCTGCATTTGCATTATTACTTCGCCATGTAGTCCGGTCACTTATATTTTTTAAAAAAGCCTGCTGTGTGTCCTTCAGATGTTTTGAACTTCAACTCCCATCAGCCCATCCACCATGGCCAATGCTCAGGAATGCTGTGAGTTGTAGTCCAAAACAACTGGAAGACACCAAGTTGGAGAAGGCTGGCCTACAACTGAAAGCTACAGAAACAATTTGCCAGTAAGAAAGCATCATTTGCTGAAGGCAGTTGGGCCTTGTTCCAGAAGAACAGCATTTGTTCCACAGAGTTCGTTTGTAGACAGGTTTCTTCAACCTTCAAATTAGAGATTATTTATTAATTTATTTGGAATATTTTTATCCTGCTTTCCAGCATAAAGGAGTTAATGACAAAATAATAAATCAAACAGCATTAAAAAAAAACCAGAACAAAAATGTTGAGAATTCATTTATTACATTTCCAGTCCTTCCTATAACTAATGTCGTCCAGACCATAACCATAAAGAAGACTTGTTAATCCCAAATCATTGAACATGGGCCTTTCACAGGAAAGAAGTCCACAGCTTAGGGGTCATGACAAACAAACAAACAAATAAGGGGGGGGGGCTACTTGTAGCATCCAATCAGCTCAGAGGCAAAGCAGGAACACGTGTTTTGACCGGAGTGCACATGCAGATTGTTTTGAGAGGAGGTAGTACTTCAAAACTTTGGGGCCAAGACTATTTAGGACTTCAAATGTCAGCACCAGTATTTTCAACTGCCCCCCAAATCTAACAGAAAACCAGTAACACATAGAACGTTATCAAAGTTATATGCTCCCTGCAACACCCACTAGTTTATAATTTGGCCATTGCATTTGAGCCAACTGTACGATCTGGACACTTTCTAATAGTAGCCTCATGAGGAGTGTAACAGTAATTCAGTTGGAATGTTACTAGAGCCATAGGGAGCTGCCTTATACTGAATCAGACCACTACTCTGATCTAGTTGAGTATTATCTGTGCTGACAAGCAGTGGCGTTCCAGGGTTTCAGGCAGGAGTCTTTCCAAGCCGTTCACACCTTGAACAGCTTCTTTAGAGTTCTGACAGGTTCTGATTGAGTGGATTCACTGCCCCACTGACATCATAGCCACCAGTCTCTGCCCAACATTACCTGGAAGTGCCCAACATTACCTGGAAGTGCCAGGGATTGAACCCAGGCTGTTCTATAAACAAAATATTTATTTATTTTATTACATTTATATCCCGCTTTTTTTCCTCCAAAGAACCCAAAGCGGCATACATAATCCTCCTCTCCATTTTATCCTCACAACAGCCCTGTGAGATAGGTTGGGCTGAGAGTCTTTGACTGGCCCAAAGTCACCCAGTGAGTTTCCATGACCGAGTGAGGACTAGAACCTGGATCTCCCAACTCCCAGTCCAACACTTTAGCCACTACACCACACTGGCTCTACACTCACCAATATGGACTTTAGAGCCCTCTGACAGCAATTTAGAAATCTGATGAAAGCTGCTCCTGGATGCACCATTACCAGCTGAGCAGCAGCGGATCCAGGATGTAGTTTGTGTGTAAATAACGAAAAAATAATAACTAAACAACAACAACAAAAGTTCCCAAGACAATGGGAAGGATTTTCCCTCTCTCATGCCACAAAAATTGAACACAAATCTAAACCTAATTAGACTTCTCAAATGATACCTAACAGGTCTCAAATTATTCTCAGGGCAATTTGCAGTTCCAATATGGCTGATGGTGTGGAGCAACTCAAGGTAAAAGAAGAGTTAGTAATAATAAAGCAGATTAAACTCTCTGCTCAAAGGAGGATAACGGAGCTTTGACTCGTTCTTAAGGACAGCTGAGAACTAGGAATCTTTGGAGTATGGTGTACCAGGGCCTTTAGCTGGATTTTAAATTGGACTGAGGGATGAATTTTGTTCTTTGTAAATAAAGAAAAAAAATCAATGGCGGAAGAAGTAGCTTTATTTGCTGTAATCTAGGAGTGATGCTGAAGGAAACAGAATCTAAGGGGAAAAGAAATCATTTTTTGAGTTATTCAGCCGAGTCTTATTCAGGGGTCAAGGGTTTCTATATTCCATGTTCTGCCAAGACAACCATACAAATACAAAGTTACTCTGAACTTTAACTCCCTGACTGTCACAAATAACTCATCTGGATTTTGTTCTTTAAGCACCAAGCAACAAAATATCAAAAATGAAATGCCGTTGGGTCATTATTAGTGGCAGAAAGAATCAATCAGTGCATTTTGTTGGATACAGTAAGACTATACAAGAATGGCAAGTTACTTGCATCCTGAGAAAACAGCTGGAACAATGGCTCAGTGGAAGCCAGTCTGCCAGCTTAGTTCAGCAGCTGCAGCTGGTCTTTCCCCTGCTCCCAAGTAGCCCCTTGCTCCTGGGAAAACCCTAGATGGAATGGTCTTCTGGCAGTCAGACACATGCTTCAACGTGACTCTGAGGCCGTTGCTAGACCACGGGTTAGTGCGGTGTGAGGCCCGTGCTCGTCCTTGTGCGTCCAGATGACGCACAGGGGATCCCAGCCTCAGCCAGGACTCGAGCCGCCCTGGCACCGCGCTAACCGGAACCGCTTGTAGCGCAGTTCTTCCTGCGGTCCCAGCCTCAGGTCAGGCTGAGGCCGGGACCGCAGGCATGTGGACCGGTCCACTGCTTTTCCCAGCTACCACACTTACACGCGAGTAGCCAGGAAAAGCAGCGGACTGGCCGCAGAGCTCCATAGGAGCGCTGTGCCCATCAGGCTGGGGGGGGGGAATCACGGGAGGGGCATGGGAGCCGGGGGGGAAAGAGCAGACCCAGCAGGAGAGATGGGGGGGTAAGGAGAAGGAGGACAGGGCGACGAGATCGGGGATGGGGGGAAGAAGAAGGGGGACAGGGCGACGAGATCGGGGATGGGGGGAAGGAGAACGGGGACAGGGCGATGAGATTGGGGATGCGGAGAAGGAGAACGGGGACAGGGTGACAAGATCGGGGACGGGGGGAAGGATAAGGGGGACAGGGGGACGAGATCGGGGACGGGGGAAGAATATTTTTTAAAAAAATAAAAAAACCTATTTACCTTTCCTGGCTGCTGCCACTTTAAAAAAAATGGTTGCTGCGACGGCTCTCCTCCAGAGCTCATCCTATGACATCCACGGCGGGTGGGTTATGCTCACGTGTGCATAAGGGCGAGATCTCGCATTAGTCATAATGCAAGTTCTCCCCTCCTCTCCCCCGGATTTTCGACTGGGTCTAGCAAGGCCCTCAGTCTCCCACCCAGTACACAACCTATGTTCAAGAGAGCGGTAGGATGAGGGAGGTGAGTCAGGATCCATGGCAGGGGTTAGGATGGATACTAAAGGGTTCTTTGGGACACCAGAGAGGGCATCCCTGTGGTAGGCTCTCCAAGTTGCCCAATAACTTCTGGGGGAGTAGGGGGCAGCCATGGCATCCCAATACTCCTCCATGGAGGTCACATGTGTAGGCTAAAGTGTGCTCAACACACTTAGAGAGCCTTTTTCAGACCTTCATTCTTAATGTGTAAAGATGTAAAAGGCAACTGGGAATTCAGGAACATGGGGAGAGGGTGGCTTAGAGGGGCTATGCATCCTTTTTTTAAAAGAGGAGAGTCCTCAATTTGAAGAGCTACCAATGGATGATGCTCTATTTTGAAGACATTCTTTAAGTGAACAACTGTAGTTTAAAGATGAAGACCAATGAGAAGGAAGAGCTGAGCCTTGAAGCTGCCCATCAAAAGCACATGGATAACAGACTGAACAAGGCACAAAGGTCACCTGGCCAGTATTTCATACTATGGTGAAATATAGTGTATTTCTATTTAAATTGCAATGATTATTTCTAAATTTGTGTCTATACGTATATATTAGCTTACGCAAATTGAGTCCTCTTTCATTCTCTTTTTTGTGATGCATGTCCTTTGGGGGGGGGATTCACAAATGGCCCCCCAAGGCTTATGTGTGCACCCATGTGCTCACTTTAGTTCTACATGTGAGCTAAAGACACACTTGCTATTTAGAAGGGACAGGTTCTTATGCTGTTCTTATGCTAGATGATGGAAACATATACCCCTTACTGCAACATTACAAAAACTCAGCAGGACTTACTTGTGTGTTAACATAATGCAAGAAATTCACAGCAAAGATTGTTCATTCTGAATAGGTTTGTTTGTACATCAAACAGAAAAGATATAATTCAGTAATTAGGTCAGAAGGTCTGGGATGCCATATATGAAGGTAACAGAAGGCAGTAATTTGTTCCGCACCCTTATTTTAGATCAGATGGCAATATTTCTCAGGAACAGTTATATTTACACCCAGTTTGTTGTTTCTACATCATTATGGGCAAAATCTAATGCATGGTTAGGTAGAAAAATGTCCTGGAACTCCATGCATTCCACAGTCAGTGGCTGGCTGTGGAATGCTGGGTGTCGTAGGACGTTTTTCTGCCTAAACAGGCATAGGATTGTGCCCTAAGGGTTCTTGTTATGTGCATTACATATGCATGTCAAAGGCATGCCTCACTTTTTAAAGAATAGACACACCTCTGACAAAATTGCTAGAGTATTTATGAGTTATAAAGAAGAAAACAAGTACAATAGATACTTGTGAACCGCCCAGAGAGCTTCGGCTATTGGGCGGTATAAAAATGTAATAAATAAATAAATAAATAAATGCTCTTAAAATATATTGACTTTCTGCAATCAATGTATTTTGATCCAAATGAACACTGTATTGAGTTATCTGCTTCCAGCTAGAAGGAAATGCAGATTTGCTGAATACTTCATTGATATTCATTTGTCCAGGTGGGCAAATTCCATTTTGGAGAAGAACTCAGGGTAGATGTGGCTGAAGGCAAAGGGGCAGAGCTAAAGGCACAAGGGTTGGGGGTCAAATAAATAAATAGCAGCATACAGGCTCCGCCCAAGGCAGGTCACCACCTGAAGTGGGGACCTGCTGCCACCGCCTCGCTCCCACCCTCCCAATCTGCCTGCCCACCTACCCGCTCGCTGGCCAGCTAGCTTGCTGTTCTTTGCATGCGCACCCACTTCCCCAGCCCGCTGCCCGTTGTGTTTCTTCCCTCAGGAGACATGCGGCACTGGCATGTCAGGCAAAGTATCACGAGAGATCCTGGAACTCCTGGGACCTCTCGCAATACTTCACCCAACCTTGTACAGGCGCCGCGCAGGTCCTAAAGATGGAAGCCCCGTACACGCAGCATGCTGGGGAGAACAGACCATTAACCCTAACTCTAGCTCTTGGGGCTGAATAAAACATTTTAACCCTTTCAAAATATTTACCAGAAAACCAAAGTTGCTCAAGCATAAATTTCCATTGAATTTTGCCAAAGGCCTTTTCGGTGTCCAAAGAGACAATGGCTGCCTTGTCAGTTCTTTTGAGATCCCAGGAGGGCTTGATTTGGCCCCATAGCCTGAGGTTCCTGACTCTTGATTTAGACCCTGAAGACACACACATGCTTACACACAAACATGGTTTTTCACTTTTCTTCTTCTGTATACTTGATCAATCTGAATTTGAATCACTCTGAATTTCAGATGCTAGTGCTATAAAGTTATGGTTTTGCATTCACAGTATTATGTAGACACAAAATTAATCAAGCCAAACTGAGTTAGACTTTAATCTATAAATGTAAGAAGATGTGCATGCTGGTTAAAGCAGATTTCAGTATGGAACTGGTTGTTTGAATACAAGGAGTAGAGGAAATATCCCAGTTGTGCTTCACATGATCTTAGTCGCCAGTGCAATCTCATCGTCATTTGTGTGTGTAATCCCACTGACTTCCCAAAGGACCTATGAGTGAATCACTGGGTGCTGGAATGCACATTATTACTTTCTTTTGTGATATTCCAGTTTTTCTGAGAAGCAGATTTCCTTAACCTAACTCTGAGGTCTCAAGAATAAATGCAGTAAGTGAGAGTATTTGTAGAAACACTGGGATGAGATTACTTTATAATCAGATTAAAATGTCACAATGTATTTTCAAAACGCCTAAAGGTCAAAACCAGTGCTATTTCGATCAGGTCACTGCCAAACAGTGTATGGAAGCTCAACAAGGGTATTATTATTATTATTATTATTATTATTATTATTATTATTATTATTATTATTTCTTACCAGTTCAATATAAGACAGCGAGATATTGGGAAATGTTGCTACGGAGACATAACGTTTGGCAAATTTTATTACTCGCAGACAATATTATAAAAGAACACAATGCATTCTCCAACAGTGAGACTGGATCTGGGGGGAATATAAAATTCACAGTGATTTGTACTGCAGTTTAGGAATAGATACGAAATTCATTTCATCTAATTTTTAATGCAAGCGAGAACAGAGTTGGACATCAAAATTTGCATTTTCTCAAATTTAGAGCTAAAGGTTTTCAATTTAAAAAATATATGTGCCTACAAAAATGGATACATTGGAGGAAAGTCCAATGTATCCATGTATCCATGCTATGGAAACATGCGCACAAAAATGCACACAATGAAAATAATGCACAGAAACGTATTATTACAGAGGAAGTAGCTTGCAAAGATGTGCACATTAGCAGAAAGTACACACACAAATACATATCTTTGGGGAAAGCGCACATAAAAATGCATATATTAGGACAACTGAATTTAAGGTCATAAAAATGAGAAACTGAACAGAACAGAAATGGACAGATTCTCCCATCCTTATCATAATTTATATGCATGAAGGTTTGAGGCCCACAAAGACAAGGTAATAAAGTCAGGCTTAGAGGCCTGGGATTTTCTGTTGGGAGGGTGTATCCCTGAGAGGAGTAGTTTCATTTACCTGTTAAGTTTCATTTCTTCAAGATTCAAAAAATACTTTCTGTTTTGGGGGTGGAGGGTATAAAAAGAGAGGAGAGAGCCAGCCAGACCGAGTAGGAAAGGATGAGCTCATGAAAAAAGAAGCAGCTGGAAAAGCCTAAATGGAGCTAGGGTAAAATAATTTGTATATTTGCAACTTTTATTTTCTTTTAATGCCTTTGTATCACTAAGCTCTATTGATTAAAAGATCCATCCGATGAGCGTTTTATTGCATGCTCATTACCGGGCACACATGGATTCTTCGGAGGTAGCTCACATGACATCATCTGCCTCTCTTGCACCTTCCTCCCCTTCTGGTCTTCCTTGCACCGCAAGAAAAACCAGAAAAATGACAAAATATTTTTTAAACTGAAGTTGCTGCTCTCTCCTGATGTGTGTGGGAGAAGCAGCATGTTCACAATGAGGGACTGAATGGCCCTCGTGCACCTTGCTTACTTCCTGTTTTAAAACAGGAAGTAACTGAGTGTCCATGGAGAAATGACGGTAGCCAGCTTTAGCCAGCGTTTCTTCCAAGGTGTGATGGAGCTTTAAATATCTTTACTTCTAATTTGGTTGTTTTAATATTCTAGTAAACTGTTGTGTTAATCCTAAAATGTCTGGAGCATCCCTCACCGCACATCTACAGCTTAAGCTGCACATTATTGGGAAGAGAAAGGAAGGTGGAACTCTTAAGGAGGCAAAATGAGTTGCTGAGGAAGTCCAGGTCATAGAAGGAACCCTGACGTCATGCATTGTGCTATTTTCCATAAGCATTGTCCACAGGGTATTGGCATAGAGTTGCATTCATCCTTATGTCCCCTGGTGACAACTTGACATGCAAGACAGCCAGAACCTGTTACCTATAGAACTCACAAGCCAGAACCTGATGCCCATGTAACTCATCAGACGGCTGATACTCATAGAATTTTCCAGCAGAGCATCTTGTTATGTTTCCCATTCCCTCTGGCATTCACACATTCTAGCAAACTGACATGGGACATCCACATCAGTAAGACTTCTTTTATTGAGGGAAATCTCATGGTGAAAAGCTTAATGGTTACACACTTAAACCTGATTGATAGTCAGAAAGCTTTAGGCTTCAAGATAATGTACAGTCAAAATTCTACTCGCTATAATAACAACCTGGTTTCCCAGTTGTCATCTCAATGGTTCCAAGAACGGGTTCCAAACCTGACCAAGGGAGGGGAAAGATTCCTGATATGATCCTTCAGGCAATCACAATTGGAAATTCTTGAAAGGCTTAACTAATCATACCTAGGGAGCTGGTCCAAATGTGAATCATTCATTAGTAACTCAGGGAACTTGGCCACAACCTAAACGAGTTCACAGGGAAAGTTAAAATCTCATGCTCAAGAAGTCCCATGCTGCCACCTGAGTCTGCAAAGAAAAGGTCCAACACTAAAAATCAACCCCAGGGCATGTCTACACCTACAGGTGTAGAGGGCCAGAGAGGGGGAGATCCCAGACTTACCTACTTCCGGGATCGTCACCTTGTGTCTACACGTTGCACACGATGTCCCAGAAGGAAGAGGACATCGTGCCCACCATTTTGTGTTTTTTTTTAATCGAAAAAGAGCACTTGAGTGATAAAGGTAAGTTTTTTAAAAACAACAACAACAAAACAATCCCACTCCCCCCACCCACCCCCAATGGGCATGGAGCTCCTGAAGAGAGTATCATGTAGATTTTCAGGGACGATTTCAGGACAATCCCAGGGATATCGCCCCATGTAAACATTCCCCCAGTCTACCCTTACAATGAGCAGTTGATGAACAAACACACAATCCACAACAAACAAGAGTTCAAGTCTATGAAAACTTCACAGTATTTTTCATGGCACAGTGGATTACTAAGGACTGCGTCATGAAAAGTACTGTGAGTCCAAAGAAAGAGAGTCTATTTGCAAAGTGCTTTCTAAGTCCCAAACAGTAATGGATCCAAACAGGGAGGGATTTGGGGCCATGAGTCGAAAGATGATCCTTGCAAAGGCTCCTTGCCTTTGCTCCAGCTTATAATGGGAGGTGTGGGCCTATTCAAAACCACTTGACATATACCGCGCCCGTGTCCAAACAAGGCGGCACTGCTCAGCCAACCAAGATGCTGCTGCAATCTGAGTGACTAGTTCAGAAAAGCGCCCCCACCTTCAGGTTCCCGGAAAAGTCTTGCAGCCTCAAGGTTGAGGCGGTGTGTGTGTGTGTGTGTGTGTGTGTGTGTGTGTGTGTGAAAGTATTCCCTTCAACTCTTTCCCTGAAAACCCTGACAGAGATAAGCTTGCACATATTCTGACATTCCAAACTAGTTCTAATTAAATCTAACTACAACTTGCAAGGCTTCATTGGCCTTGCTGAAACCTATACCTGACACATAGGCCTTTACTGTCGTTTGTCCCCAGAGTCTGGAGAGCCATACTAAACACGGAGGGTCCATTTAGCTACCATGGCTTAATAGCAGTTGATAGATCTATCTTCTCTGAATTTGTCTGTGTAGTAAAACTAAGTTATTTGGGTCAGACTTCCTGTAACATTATCTCAATTCACTTTCAGTCCACTTTGTGCTAGCACTGAATTCTGAAAGTTGTCTGCCTCCCCATATACAGGGTAATTCTCATCCTATTGTTGGTACTATTGATCAGCTTCTGAAATGCAATAGGAGCTCATAATTACAAAGGAGGTCCTTTTCTCCCTTGCTTTCAATTTGGTTCAATCTCCAATTACCATATATAAGTGAGAGATTAACATAAATTAGAGAGCTGTTAATCCAGGATTGTTGCCTGGATAACAAGCACATAAAATGTTATCCTGCCTTAGGAATTAAACCCCAATGTTCAGTGTGGTTGTTGACAGGAAACCCAAAAATGACAAACAGCAATTCAACTTCAACAAAATCTTCTTCTTCTTCTTCTTCTTCTTCTTCTTCTTCTTCTTCTTCTTCTTCTTCTTCTTCTTCTTCTTCTTCTTCTTCTTCTTCCTCCTCCTCCTCCTCCTCCTCCTCCTCCTCCTCCTCCTCCTCCTCCTCCTCCCTATCTAAGGATTGGATGTAAAGGTTTCCTTCCTCCAACAAAAGACCCCTTTCTGAGGTAAAACAAGCCTTCCTCCAATGGGAAAAGGCCCTTCCATTTAGTATAGAAAACTTTGGATCCAACCCTGTCACTTTAGAATTTAAATCTTTCCACAACATGCCAACATCTAGCTACATATTAAATACATATTTCTTTTTAAAAAAATCCTGACATTGATATATGTATTATTTGGATCTGAATGTTACATTCATGAGTCATGTGGAAAAAAATCTCTCTGTGTGTGTACTCAAAAAACTTTAGTACCAAGTTGTTTCAGTGAATTGGGCACATTCCTAAATGTAGGATTTACTGCTCAACTCAACAAAGATTCTCATGAAAGTTTGGTGCACAAGATATCTTTCTTTCTTGGGAGGCCCTAGAAAAGAGCTCTTATCTCCAGGGGCTGCCAAGAACAGTCCCTAAACCAACCTTCCCTAACTGAGTGCCCTCCAGATATGTAGGTATGTGTAATGTTTGATGGGATGATGGGAGCTGTATTCCACTCATCTGGAAAGCACCCAGTTGGGAAGGCTGCCCTAACCATTCTCTTCCCCCCACCCCCAACTCCCATCATCACACATGGGATGTAGCTCTTTTCAAGATGAAGGCTAAGAGCCAAACTAGACAGGATGCAGACTTTGTGTATACAGTTAATGTGTATATGTTAAAAAAATGTAAATAGTAGCAGCAATGGGACAGCAGGCTGTGGAGAAATGTTTAATCTTTCTCTCCTGTCATGGCCTTGATGAGAATAATACCTCTGAAGATGTTATTTGCATCAGTAGGGAATGATGTGCCGATGGAGGCTTCCCTCCTGATGCAAATAGCAGGTTTATCAGGGAGCTGGCATGGGTGAAAGGTTAACCCAGACACTCAGCAGTCCTATAGACAAGACACAGAGTTCTCTGCAGATTTTGACAAAATTACATTTTCAAGGTGTTTTTGGAGGTTCCTAATTTGGGGAACCATTCAAAGAATATCAAGTCCACAGCTAGACCTAAGGTTTATCCTGGGATCATCCAGGGTTCACCCCTGCCTGAGCACTGGATCCCCTGTGTGTCACCTAGATGAACAGGTTTGACCCCTGGACAATCCAGGGAGAAACCTTAGGTCTAGCTATGGCCCAAGAGAAGCAAAAAAAAAAAAAAAAGAACTTTCATGAAAGCTACAAAAGAGCGGTCACTCATCAGTTGTGAATGATGTGTCAGCTATCAGCCTGAATAAACCAATTAAACTGGGCTGCAGGGATAGATGCAGTCTAATTTTGCAAAGCAGAGCAAAACCTGCACCTCTTAAAGCTATCTATCCTGCAGGTGTAAAATACACTTGACTTCTTGAGGACTCCAGTAATCTGCAATCTTTAACTTTCAAACCTGTATTTTTCATCTCTTCCTGATAGAAGTTTTAAGAGTTTATGTGATGCATATATATTACCACAAGATGTCTCTATTTGTTCAGTTTTCACTCGTTTTCTTTCTTTGTCCAGTACAGTTTGGATCCAATCCGAAAATCTCCGACACCTGAATTGTGTAGCTTTTGTGATCTAAAATTGAACAGAAAGGAGATCCTGTGGATATCTTAGGTCCTTTCTGAATCGTGTGTGTGTGTGTGTGTAATAAATGCACAGTCTGCACATCTGTCCTTGAGATTGTGCTTTTGTTATGGGACTCTCATAACCTATCCATTGCTATTATGCTTGCTGTGTAAAAGACAACTGCATAAATGCCACAGGCATCTGTTGGACATTCCTTGTGTGCTGGTGTTGATATTGGACATATCAGTAGTAAGAAAATATCAACCAACACCAGCACACTCCGGACTGCCCACAACACACTTTACCAGACTCTAGGAAGAGAGAGAGTGAATGATTCAGTGGTTGTAAACATTCACACTGTGCAACCCTCTGTGTGTGTGTGTGTGTGTGTGTGTGTGTGTGTGTGTGAGAGAGAGAGAGAGAGAGAGAGAGAGAGAGAGAGAGAGAAGAGAGTAAGAATACACACACACACACACACACACACACACAAACACACAAAGAAGGATAAAATTAAATTATAAAAATTATTATAAATAAATCCTAAATTCAGTGGAATCCTTCTTCTTGTTGAACTGTTCATTTGTATGTTCATTTTAAACCACACCCTTGAACAGGTTCCCAGAGGAGCTTACAGCATCATTCCACCCATCTTCCCACTCATTTCCTCATCTCCATGTTCTTTGAAAACCAGGGAGATTGTTTGGCTCTACTCAGTGACTGTGTCAACCACTCAGGCTACCCTCCCACCCATTTCCAGAAGTCAACCAGAGCTTCAATAGGATTACCTGCTGATATGGCAGGAAAACCCCAAAGAGACACAGGGGACTATTTAGTTCCATCCACCTCCTGGGGTGGACCATCTCAATTGGTTCTCTGGACTTGTAGAGCCTCTGAATCCCAGAGCTTCTCTAAATAACTTATTGCACACTCATGATTGGCCACTTATGGAAGTGTGCAGGTCCATTACACAATATTGTCAACATCCAGGACATCTCCCACTCGATCCCCCAGAAATCTCACTTTTAAAAAACCCCAGAGGTAATATGGTAATATCTGGGAAATAGTGGGATCTCCCTGTGTGTAAATTTGGCATTGTGCTATAATTACACCACTAGATGGTGATGTCTTATTAAAGTGAATGGAAGTGAACTGAGCACGCAGAGAGGGGAAGTATTCAATTCAAAGCATGTGGCAGCCTGTGGCAGCCTGTAACCACTCATGTAATGGCATTACTCATAATCTCAGAAAGAAAGCAG
This sequence comes from Elgaria multicarinata webbii, assembly GCF_023053635.1. Classification (NCBI taxonomy): domain Eukaryota; kingdom Metazoa; phylum Chordata; class Lepidosauria; order Squamata; family Anguidae; genus Elgaria; species Elgaria multicarinata. Next base: position 59,175,320 of record NC_086180.1, on the reverse strand, counting down.
AAGCAGAAAGCCCCGATAAGGCAGTGGGATTTTTTAAAAATGTAGAGAAGCTTGCAGTAAATGTAAACCTCAGCAAGTGAAGTTATGTCCATGACAAAGGAACTATGGGAAGTCCCTCCATACCCAGTTCATAGAAAAGCAGATCCAGGACGTGCCCTGCTCACTGATTAGGGCCAAATACCAAATGGTTGCTGTGGAGACCATGAAATCCTGATCCATTCCAGACAGAGCAGCATTAGAATGCATGTTGACGTCCCCCTGCAGGACTTCAGCATTATGTCCAAGACCTCTGTAGCTAACTCAGGAAGGGAGACTATTAGACAGTGGAGTAGTTGGTAGAACAGCAGAATCGGTATTCTGTCCCTAACACCCACTTTCAAATACATGCATTCAAAACCAGCAGGTTGCAGGATGGAGCACCTGGTCAAACACTGCAACTCCATCTCTCTAACCTTCAGGTTTTGCCTGTTGCTGCACAGAAAATCCAGGTAAGCCAAGCTGGGAGAAATTCACATACACACAAACTCCAGCTTCGTCCACCCAAGTTTCTGTGATACAAGCCAAGTTGGCATGCTCATCCAGGATCAAATCATTGTTTTCCCATTCACTAACCTGGCATTTAAAAGCAGTACTTTCCCCAGACAGAGTGTGGCCCTTTCTACACCATACAGGTGTAGAGGGAGGGGGGTAATCCCGGACTTACCTTCTTCCAGGATTGTCCCCCATGTCCAAATGGCCAGCATGACATCCGGGATGGGAGGAGGGACGTCACGCAAGTGGAGGCGGCCATGTTTTTTAAAAGCTGCTGGAGCACAATCCAGCTCCAGTGAAACTCAAGGTAAAACATAATTTTTAAAAGCCCCACCCCCGCTCCCCACCCTCAATGGCCCTAGACTTCCCCCGTCCTGGCTCCATCCCTCTGATGACCCCTGCTACTCGCGGAGAAGAGGGAAGAAGCCGGGATGGGCACTCACACCGCCCGTGGTCCTCAGAATTATCCTGGGAACGCGGGTAAAACCGGGAAAACTGAGGTCTCAGTTATCCCAGGGAAATGGAGGGATCATCCCTACCTGATCCCGGGATCCCCATTTGGATGCACAGGGATGATCCCTGGAAAAATCCTAGGTGTAGAAAGGGCCTATGTCACCAACTCATTCAGGGTCAAAACAGACATTACTTTAAAAATGTGTCTAGCAGCTATGTCTTTTTTTTCTTTTTCTTTTACTTTATAATAGGCACAGGGGCCCTAATCTGGATCTTCAAAGCCCCCTACCCCCATGCTAATATCCCAGTTCAGAGGGGAGAGCCCTGTACCTACTCTAAAGTGAAAATGAAAAGAAAAGAAAAAGAAAAACCACAACTTAGCGTTTTGACACATATTTATCAGCTTTGGCCCTCAGGTTTGCTGAATGGAGAGACAGTCCAGTATCACCTTCTGTTTTAATTAACCATTGTCAAAAGAGAAAACAAAAGATTAAGTAATATCTAAAGGTAAGAGACAGGGGCTGTTGCATTGCTGTTTTTAAAATACTCAAAACAATAAAGTCAATGGTTCCCAGGTTTTCTAATCCTGAAGGGGGTAGGTTGATTTCAAATACTACTTTGCCTTGAGCTATCCTGAAGGCATATATTTTGCAAGGTTTACTAGAGACCAGTATTTCTCCCAGATGTAACTAGTATTGGGATTGGCTTTCTTTAATCAGCTTTTTATGCATTGTGTTTTTTCAACTACTGCCCCTAATGCTTACTCTTCTCTTAATCACTCTTTAAAAAGGGTGGAGGGGTCTTTACCAATTGAGTTAGAAGGCAAGATCTCTCTTGTCTGTTTCTCACCAACTGTCTTGGTTTCAGAAATCTCGGTAGGTGAAGGTCTTGAGCAGTTATATTCTCAGACTGAGCTTAACTCCTGAAGGCCAAGAGGCTGATGTTTGAAATCTATTAGTTTACTGTGATCAAAAGAATACCATTAAATACCATTCATTTTGGCTCCTCGATGTGTTTCTTTCAGTGCCTTTTAATGCTTTTTCAGTGCACAGAATGTAGAATAGAAAATAATTCTGTTTACAGTTTTTGCACAAGTCTGTAGGGAAACAACTGTGAATTATAATTCCTCTAGTATAGAGATGGACAACTTCAGGAGGTCCATGGGACATTTTTGCCCTCCTAGACCTCCATCCTATGGGCTGCTCTCCATGGGTCACCAGCAGACATCTGTGCAATGCTGATGGCAATGGCAAAAAACCTTGCTGATCTGCCACCAATTTTCAGTGGAATGCTAGAACAACTAAATTTAGCTTGCAAACAGGTTTGCCATGGAAAATCAGTTCAAAATAGGCAAAAACTTTTGCTGCCATGAATTTCAGCACCACAACAGTGGTGTCAGGGGCTGCAGGGCTGTGTACGCCCCTGTGTGTTGCACGCCCCTGTGTGTTGCTCACCCCTGCTCAGATGTATGGAAACAGTAATATTTAGATATTAATTTCTGGTATAAGCTATAAATTGATATTACACATGAAAGATAAGCTTTTAAAGGGAGCTGTAACTGAAATCCCTGCATTTTTAAAAAAAAATTAGAAGCCTTGTGCTATTAGACACATTAAGGATTACTGCCTTAGCCATGACTAAGTTTAGCTGGATTTGGGCCATGAACATTTGTAAACAGGCAGGTATATCAAAAATACATAGTATTTGTCATGTCTTTGGATCCCAGCCTATATATAAAACATTTGTGTAATATGAAATCTGGATGTAAAATTGTACACTTGGAGAGCATTTAGTTTCCTTCCTTCTCTTTTTTATTTATTCGTGTATGTATGTTTGTTTGTATGTATGTATATTGTGTGTTCACTGCTTTTCCTAGGCTCTTGGTGGGGTACATATGTAAAAACATAATATTAAACACGACAGACAAAACTGAAAACCATGCCATCTATATCAAGCTTCCCAGTCTCAACAAAATCTAACAGAAAGAGTTATGTTTTACACCCCTTCCAAAATAAAGCCCAGAGAAAGAGAGAACAACACATATCTTTGGAGGAAAACATTCTGGAGCCTGGGGGCAAAAACAAAAAGGCCCTGCTTATAAAGAAGTGGACACGAATGCTGTTGCAAAGCACCTTGGATAGCTCCTTTAGAGTTCTGACTGGTTCTGACTAAAACCCAGAGCCGATTCACTACCCCATTGACATCGGAGCCACCAACCTTCACTGAGGCCCACAGAAGCAGCAGCGAGTCCACTGTGTGAGATTCAACAGGTGGGGGAGGGGTGTGGTATCCAGCATTAAGGGCACGTGGATGTTTTAAGACCTGCTTGAGGACTGTAGCCTTTGTCTAATAAGGAAAAACGGGTGTTTCATTAATAACTTCTTTGCAGCAAAATATGACGCATAGGTAGCCAAGGGAATGCCCATAGCAACAACAACCATCAACACAAAAATATGTTACTTGGAGAAGCCAAGTATTTCGCAGAAGCCAAACGATATTCCCTCTCGACTCATGGTGCTAAAATGTTTCATTGAACTTGAATCAGAATGATCATTTTAAATGTTCCCATAGATATATTTTCCCCAACAAGGAAAGTAAGTTCTTAAATACGTTAAATGAAGCAACTAAGACCTTGTCTGCACCAGCTGTTTATTCCTGAATAATACCACAGTCATCCCTACCGGGCAACACGATGTTCACCTGCTCCTGCGGTGATCTCGGATCGACCCCTTAGTTATTCAGGAATATCGCTGACTGCTTTTGCCATGGTTTTTCAGCTTTCTCACTACAATCCCAAAGTCCACGGCTGGTATGCCTTCATGAAGCTGTTGCTGTTCGGCGCGAGCTCCTAGCACCTTGAAGCACCGTGGGCATGAGCATTGGCCTGTTTCAGCACTGTTTCTTTTTCTTTTTTTAACTCAAACATATCAATGCACAGGAGCGCATCTAGGACACAGTGCCTTCCCCCTGCCCCATGTTGCTGTGTGTTTGCACTGGTGCACATCTTGGAGGAGTTATTTCAAAAAAGTGCCCTGAACCTATCTGTCCAGTCCCGCCCACTTCTCCCGATACCCAGGATACACGTCCTCTCACAAGGGCTCCCCTTTACTTGTGGGAAACCTCCCTCGGATGTGCCCCGTGAGGGACGGTCCCAGAAGTGGGGAACCTCGCAATTACCCCTCCTCCGTTGTGAAAGGGCTGTAGGTGTAGATTAGCCCTAAGTCAACATAATAGCCTGAGCATTTATTTCAGACCATATACTTCAGGAAGATTTTTTTGCAAGCCTCAGTTTCAATGTTGAAGGCTCCAAACAGGATGATTATCCCATTAACATGGAATCTCAGCCTGTTCCCAAAGGGGTACGACTACTCTGGAAGTATGTCTGTGTGCATGATAAGTAGTCATTACTCCCCAAGACTTGGAATCCAAACTGAGATATGCTCTGCTCCCTCTATTAAGGGCTTGTCCTGTGAAGCAGAATAAACAGGGCACCAGTGTAGTGTAGTGGTTAGAGTGTTGGTCTGGGACTCAGGAATTCCAGAATCTGTTTTGAAAGAACATGGAGGATAAGGCTATCAATGGATACTAGTTACAATGGCTATATGCTACCTCCAGGATTAGAGGCAACATGTTTCTGAATACCACTTGTTGAGAAATGACTGCTGGAGAAAGTTGTTTCTGTCATATTTATTTATTTATTATTTATTTATTACATTTCTATACCGCCCAATAGCCGGAGCTCTCTGGGTGGTTCACAAATGCAGTAGCACTGGATGCCCATTGGTACTGGTGGAGTGGAAGGCAAGGCCGCTAATGGTAGGTGAAGCATTGGGACAGATGGAATCAGGAGTAACGATAGGCAGAGCCAACAGCCGGAGCAGGGGCAGTTACAGGATAGCAAACCACAGTGTTCTTTTCCAACACAAAAGCCATTTCACAGAATAGGCAAACTGAGGTAACAAGGCTCATAAGCTGACCAAGCTTCTAAGTACAAGGCAGCAATAGGGTTCAATCCTCACAACAGAAAACTACACCTTTAGACCTACAGGTTTCTGCTCCCATTTCGTACAAACGCACACTCACACGAATTCCTGCCATCATCTGTACTTCCTCATTTCTAAAGCTGGAATCCTATGCGTGTTTACATGGGCATAAACTGCAATGAACTCATTGAGAATTACTTCTCGGTAGACTAACATATGCTAAGTAAATGAAGAACAGAGGAAAGGGGAGAGAGGAAAGCAAAAAGGGAACTAGCCGGTCCACCCTGTCATAATCAGAGAGGGGGGTGGGGATTAAAAGTCACAAAGCAACTAACTTTAAAATCACTTCAATGTCTGCCATTTACTTTCCCGGCGAAGTATAAAGTGTTGGTTATTACCTTTAAAGCTCCACATGGTTTGGGTCCAGGTTACCTGCAGCGTCACCTTCCCCCTTACAATGTATTAACATACTTTCGCCTCCTGCAAAGTTCTTACTCTATGTCATCTTTTAAACAATAAGTATTTTATAAGATCCTAAGAAGGAATTTCATGCCTTTTGTCAGATCATTTAAAGATTTCTTATATTCAAAATATAGCCCTGAAAAATGGTTGAAATCAAGATGTGGTGACTGCTTTGCTCATACCATCTGGCAGAAAAGGATTCCTACGGGGAATTCAAGAAATGTAAAGTCTTATGTGAAAATCAATTTGGCATACACAACCACAAATAAAGAGGCAAAATTAAAATAGCAGATGAATGGACATATTCCAGATGTCTGCTCACAGCATAACCATGCTTTAACATCTATAGCTGCAGAAATCTAGCAAACCTTGAGAGCAAGCCAAACATATACTACACATAATTGCACACTCCTTTCTGAAATACAAATGTTTCCATTGTGTTATGCCTCGGGTGTGGGTGGGTATATTGGATGTATCAATACAACATTTCACATTCTGTCTCTTTTGCTGCAGCCGACTACTTGATAAATATGGCCCAATTAACCAGCAGTTGCACAACTACAGTGTCAGGTTCAGCATCCATAAGAAGAACATAAGAAGAGCCATGCTGGATCAGACCAACGGTCCATCTAGTTCATAAAATCAGACTTGGTGGCACCAAATGCAGGGGTATTGCTGAGCCTGGGCCTATGAGGCCCTCAGACCTGAATCAATTTACCAGGGCCCCAGATCTATTTCCCAGAGTTCTGGGTGTCCACTGGTGTCAATTTTCAGTGAGGATCACAGCTGGGGAGGGAAGCTTTAAGATTCCCCTCCCTGCATGCTGCGACAACCCTCAGAAATCCTCCTGCATGGCAAGTAAGCTTAGGAGGGAAAACGTCCATTGGTGCCAATGGCAGCATCCCACCCCACTTAGCTTAATTGCATGTGAATGTGTGAAACAGCTCATTTAAAAAAAAAAAACCTGTCCAGCCACTCTTTTGTGCACACCTGCTCAGAGCCATTGGAAATTAAATGTAATTGAAAAAAGAATTACTGATTTAGGATGATCTGGGAGCATAGTGCAAATTAGCTAAAATAATTCATTTTATTTGGCATGGTTTGGGTGGGAAATCTTTGCCTTCTGTGAATTTAAAACAAAACAAAACTGGGCATTCTTCTCAAATGTACGAATATAGCATATGTACATGGAGATCAGTGTCCTCTGCACCTGGGCCACGAGTCTTTTAAATGCCTAGCAATGGTTCTGACCAAAAGGCATGGTGGAGCAGTGTCTGAGGACCCCCCAGTCCCCCCCTCGCCACTGCCCCCCTCCCCCACAACTATGACACCACCTCTGCTTCCTGCATAGGCCCTGCTATTTTGTTGTTGCATCCTTCTGCTCTTGCTGTCTCTGCTGTGTGTGTGTAGCTTCCGCCCACCTGACTGTCCACTGATTGTGGATTATTTTAGGAAGAAGAGGCAGGAAGACAAGCAAGAGGAGCTGGTGCATATTTCAGTGGGAAGCCCATGGAGATGGGGTAGCATGGGGGCCATTGGCATGACTGGAGGGGCTAATATGGCTACAGTCTCAAGCTCAGAGTCGGAGGAGGGGGATAAGCTGGACAAAATTGCCATGCAGCCAGCTGAAGAGCTTGGCTGGGATATGGAGATACTGAATGAGAGCCTACTGAACTGGAGCCAGGACCCTCACAAATCTCTTCCACTGAGCCCGAGGAACATACTACCCTATTAGCCCAACAGGACAGGGAGCACATCAGGTGGGACACCATGGTGTGAAGGAGAAACACCTGTCTTCAGACTGGTCCTTTAAGATTCTGCAGTTTCCCAACACACAGGGCAAAAGTGTAGGAAAGGAAGGGCATGTCTACACCATGCCTTATCCCAGGGGTCACCCTGGGATCATCCCTGTGCATCCACATGACACACAGGAGATCCTGGGGGCAGGGAGGGATGATCCTTACATTTCCCCGGGATTACCAGGACGTTTCTAACCCCATTTTTTCCGTCTTGGGATTGTCCAGAGACCGTGGGACACAGAGGCGGCCATCCCACTTTTGTCCCGCCTTCTCGCAAGTAAATGAGAGGAACTGGAAACCAGCCATCAGGGGTGGGAAGGGGAGCAGGAGCGGGCTTTTTTTTTTAAAAAAAAAAAATCACTTACTTTTGCGCTGGAGTGCAGGTGCGCTCCAGGTCCTTTACTTTTTTAAAAAAATGTCGGGCGCGACGTCCTCCTTCCTCCCAAGAGCTTCAGTTATGGGGCGGTATATAAATTTAATAAATAAATAAATGAATGACCAATAGCCCTGACGGACTGTCTAAACTCCCCTTAAAGCCATCTAAGGCAGTAGCCACCAGCCCATCCTGTAGCAGTGAATGCCATAAATGAATGGGATGTACAAGAATTCTATTTCTGCTTGCGAAACATACATGCACGCCCCATCTTTAAAAAATGTTCACAACTTCTTGGACATATGCTCACATTTTATTTGTGCATATTTCCCCATACGATTTTGTGCAAATTTCTGAAAGGCGTACATTTTTAAATCACTCACATTTTAGTCTATGAGAGAAATTTGCATAACTTGGGGAAATTGTGCAAATCGGGGGGAAATTTGCACAACTTTCCCCAACCACTGTTCATTTTGCACAATTTTGTATGAAATTAACAGCAACTGCAAACGCGAACACAAATTGAGGAGAGAGTAGTAGCAAGCTGATTTTTTTGAGAATTTTGCACGTTCGAACATCGCTCATTCGCCCAACCCTAGTGTGAAGAAGGCTTGGGATGGAGAGGAGCTGTCCTGAACCTACAGCTTTTATTAACCTTGAATCATATTCCCCTGCCCTAGGAAAACACATGCCTAGTACCCTCCTGAAGAAGAACTCAGGCTTACACACAGCCCTCCTATTTAACTTCCCTATGGGTATTTTCTCAGGTTCACTTTACCCAGTTTGTTGCATTGTGGACAAATAGTGAGGCAACAATACCAATCAAACCCGATGTCTAATTTGTCTTAATCAGAACACATCTAATCTAGATACATCCTGATCCTGCTGGGGACTATATATTTAGAAGGCCGATTGGGTTTCTATACACATAAAGATAATTGCATATCTGAGCAGTTACTGTGCCGATAGATCTCCTCCCTGCCATCCAGTAACTGGGGCTGGGCATGAACAGCCCTTTCTGAAAAGCAAAAAGCAACAACAACAACAAGTACAACAACAACAATTGAACAACGATCAGCTGATAAAGTGGAGCGAGAGATCTGAATTCTGACCCCTCTGATTCCATTTCCCTGCTAACTGCTGATCTGAGGATTCTGAGCTTTTTCTTTCTTTCTTTTTTAAAGGGCTCCCTGGGTGCACGCCAGCTGTTCTGCATACACTGTGCTGTATTTTATCAGAGCCAAACTATACTGTTTTAATCTGGCTACAGTTCTTCGAGCGTCATCACACAGGGGAAAATCGTGTTTGCTTACCGTCACTTCTCCGCCCGCACATTTGTTCCTCGTTACTTCTTCTTTTGACAGAGGAAGTGAACAACGTGCAGGTGGCCCATTCAATGGCCAGTATTGATCCTCCTGCTTTTCCTGCACACAGTAGGAAATAGCGGCAAGTTCTGTCTTTAAAAATAAGTCGGACTTACTGGAGTGGCTTTTTGTCATGTGAAGAAGGTTAGAAGGGTCAGGAGGCAGGCAACATCATGAGAGGAACCCACAAAAATCTGTGAGTGCCCAGTAACAAGTGTGCAATAAAATGTTCATCTGATGGAGCTCTATGTAAGATTTGATGCTTACTGTCTTACAAATATTCCACAGCAAAATGCTGAGAAAGGGTGAGGGAAATGTTATAAAACGATATATTCAGACAAGTACACCCCTAAACACAGATCTCAGAGGGGCAAGGTTGATATGTATGTAGCCATATGATGTCTCATGTCAACACAAAACACTGAAGTTAGGCAATGAGGAGCTCTTAAACAGAGACATCCCTCAAGAGTTCAAGACATTTTTGGTGGGATACTATGAAGTTAGTATTGGCCAACTCACAGCTGAATTATACTTTATTTTCCCATATCAACACAAACATCTCCCCTCCTAAATGGAAGTTTGGTCACTGTATTTGCTTTCATGTATGAACCTCCTGTTAGTAAATGGGTGTTATGATAATTACATCCTTTGTGTGGGTGTTGGAACAATTTAGTGCCTTCTGAAGGCTGAGAGTTTTCCAAGATACTCATAAAAACGTTAGTGAATAGAGTCCCATGACATTTTATTTGGATAATTACCCATCAAAGCCAAAAAATAATAAGAAGTGGGGAATTTTCTTCTGATAAAGAAAGAGACTGGGGGTGACCAGAAATAACACATTTATGTAAAATGAGTCAGAAAAGTCTGGAAATTGCTCCACTGAATCACTTAACTGCCTCTCTGATCACAATGAAGAGAAGTTGGTTGTGCTTTGTGGTGAGGGGAAAAGGTTTTGCATCCCAAAATTGCTCTAATCTGCAATGCTAGTCAATTGCAAAGTCAAGATACAAATCAGCATCCCAAACTTCTAGTCCTTAAGCTTGAACTTCACTGATCTGATCCATAAAAATGTAAGGACTTCATTGGCTAAATTTGAAGTCCTGGGTCACAATTCAGTTTATAGGCACAGGGCAGCAAACTGGAATAAGAACTGATAAGGACACGTATGAATATATGACAGCTTTCAGTTACTTCACATTATCCTAATGCATTCAGAGTTATAAATTAATGGACAGATCTGTTTCTTTCTCTCTCAAAGACGCTCTAATTTCCATTTACCATAAAAGTGGTCCTTTTATTGCAAAACTCCACATGGTAGATTGCAAGCTCCTTGGGGCAGGGACTAGCCCTTTTTGCTTATATTTTAAGTTGCCATATTCATTTATAGCAGTCTATAAATAAATACTGAAATTACACCATTTATAAACAAGGATAAGAAAGCATAGCGTACTAAAATAAATGAGGGGCTGCTTCCCTTTGAACTGATGAAAAAAGGAAGCTAATTTTCATAGAACGCTTCCCTCCCCTCCCCGCTCTCTCATACACACACAGAGAGATTCTCTTTCTTTCTCTTACTCTGCAATGCTGCACACTTTGCATGGCACTTTTAATTAACTATAGAGAAAGTAGCTTTGAATTTCATCATATGTCACATGAAACCTAGGTGCTTTGTTGAATGAAATCTCATTAATTTAAGTCTGATGGTTTATTTTCCTTGTAGTGCTACGGGGCAGTTTGGTGTGCATGTATGGTGTTTCCTTTCTTTTCTTTTAGAAAAGCTGCCATTATTTTGTTTGCAATGAAAATAGATCACCAACTTGTTAACCCCTTAGCAGAAAAATAAAATGTGTGAAGTGGAAAGAAAGTCCATTATAACACATTCAGTTTTGCTAGAGAAAGGCACAGCATTTCCATTTGCAGTTCATTGATCAGTGGAGTCAAAGACTTACACAGCCTGGGAAAGAATAAAGTGGAATATGTTCCACACATCCATCTCTGGCCTTAGACGTAAAGCACTAAAGTAGCCTGTTCAGTGTACTGTTATAGACGTGCCAGTTAGAGAGGGTGGAGAGACACAACCCACCCACACCTCTATGTTCCAGACCACATTTGATTAGTCCTTAGGAGGACCAATATTTTTGGCCGGCTTGTTGCTACTGTGCACTAGGTATGAATGCCAAAGTCATGCATCCTTTCACTCTGTGAAGCTTTGAGGCCTACAGAGGCAAGGTAATAAGGTCAGGGCCAGAGGCCTGGGGGTTTTCTGTTGGGAGGGGGTATCCCTGAGAGGAGTAGTTTTATTTCTGTGGTTAGGATTCATTTCTCCAGTTAAGTTTAATTTCTTCAGGGTTGAAACAGTAATTTCTGATTTGGGAGAAGAGGTATAAAAAGAGAGGAGAGAGCCAGCCAGCCAAAAAGAAAGAGAGCAGGAAAAAACAGAGCATGAGGAAAGAGCAGGAAGAAGCAGCCTGAAAAAGTAAATGCAGCTAGTGTAAAAGAATTTGCATTTCTGCAACTTTTATTTTATTTCAATGCCTTTGTATTGCAGCACTTTTGACTAAATACCTTTATTGTACCTTGGCTGTTTCAATTTACTAGGAAACTATTGTGTTAAGCCACAAATGTCTGGAGTGTCATTCACCACACATCTACAGCCTAAATCCCACATTATTGGGAGGGGAAAGGTAAAAGCATGAAGGTGGGACATTTAAGGAGGCAAGAGATCCTTAAAGAGAGGTCCAGGACATGGAAGGAACCTTGATACACTTCAAAACAAAATATGGCCATCCTGTGTTGATAACATTGCTATACTTACTTTGAAGTAAAAAAAATAATAAGCACAAGAAATGCTCTTACTTTTCTTTTTTTTCTCCAATTTAATTTTGAATATTTATCAAGCATGGACTTGGTGACATTGCTGCATCTCCCTCCACTGAATATCTTCCTCCCACTCCATACCATGGCCCAATCTGCCTTGGAAATATAAGGGTTTGCAAACCCAACTTGCTGCAGCTAGGGATGCTCAAGGAATTCAGTCTTCGTAAAGTCCAGTGCAAACTGACCTGATCTGCACCTCCTAGCCTAATATGCAGACTGGAACATAATTATCCTTCCAATGAGGCCCATTTCCAAATGTTGAAATCCATTTATTGGCTCGAAAAGTGAGCCAAAGTATCTATCTAAAATTATTTCAAAATCTATTTATAATATGTGTATTTTAGTAATGCATACATTTAGATAAAATATGCATATAAATGTGTATTTTGTAAGAAAATACCTCAAAAGTATTATATAATATGTAGTATTTACATATACATAAATAAGTAGTATTTAAAACTAGTATTTAATATGCCACCTATTAATATGCCTGTCATGTGGCAGATCACCCTAGGTGGCACTCTCTACTCCAGGGCAATCCCACTTCTATAGCCACAAAAACGTGGAGGATCATCTTTCACCACTGGGCATCCTACTGCACTAACATCAGTATGTGGAGGACACCTCACGTTAGTTATCCCTCCATGCTGCCACCATAAAACTACATGCCCTTATTTAACACACTTTCTTCGTAGGGTAGTGGTGATTAGGTATGAGACGAACAAATGAGGTACAAGTAAAGTGAATAAAGGTATGGAATGTTTTATTTGAAAGGATTGCCTCATCTATACCAGGAAAATATTTTCAGAAATTCAGTGCTTTATTTTGTAAATTGGGGGGGAATTGTGTGTGTGTGTCCTCTCCACCAAGATGATTTCTGAAAAGGATACCTCTTCTAATTAAAGAAAATAGATTTGGTTTTCTGGATCTTGCCTTATCTGCTTACTCATACTGAATGTTGGTCTTTCCCATCAGCACCAGATCTTCCACCTTGGCCAGTTTTGGAATCTTCTTGTCTGGTTCCTCTCTAGAAATGGATGGCATCAGGTTCTAGGCATACCGGAACTCATAGGATTCCTCCCACTGTTTCTGCAGTTAGAAATAATAATAATAATAATAATAATAATAATAATAATAATAATAATAATAATTTATTTCTTACCCGCCTCTCCATGTTGATCAAGGCAGGGAACAACAATAAACGATAAAATACATAAAACTGAATTAAAACATAATATACATTGTTAAAAACATCCTAAAAATATCCTAAAACATTCTAAAAACATCTTAAAATTCCACTGGATAGGCCTACCGGAAGAGATCAGTTTTTATAGCTTTCTTGAAGGCTAGTAGACTGTTAAGTTGACAAGTCCCCTCCGGCAAGCCATACCGCAGTCTGGAAGCAGCAGAAGAGAAGATCCTCTGGGTAACTGTTGTTAATCTAGTTTTTGCTAGCTGAAGTAGATTTTCCCAGAGGACCTAAGTGTGTGGGGCGGATTGTATGGGAGAAGGGAATCCCACAGGTAGCCTGGATCCAAACCATGTAGGGCTTTAAAAGTGATAACCAACACTTTATACTTTGCTCGGAAACTAATTGGCAGCCAGTGAAGAGATTTTAAAACTGGTGTATAATGTGTGGTGAATAATGTCAAGTCAATTACTCTTTGCTCAATTTTCTCAAGCTTAATAGACTTTATGGGGCAACCTAGACCTAAAAATTGGTAAGAACATGTTTTTGTGACAGACATAGACAAATAAGGCAATTTTTACTTTGGATCAACTGATAGGTGCCAATGATGAGTTTTTGTAATTCTCTATCTTGCATGCCAAATATGACTTGCCAGCTATGGCTGACTGGCAATACTTGCAGTTGCAGCATTTGTTAATATCAAGGGTTGGTCTAAAGACTTCATTGCACATGGTACTCAAAGCAGTTCATGCAATGTGTGAATATAAAATCTATATTGACCAGAAAACCTGTTCATATAATGAAATGATTGAACCAAGAAACGCTACTGAAATGTGGATGAAATAAAATCTACATTGAGTTGAATGCTCATTTGTCTAGCAAATATATTTGCCCACTGCTTTTTTCCACATGAACAACAATTAGACATTAGCATAAACATAAACATAATGCAAGTTTGTTTGTTTGTTTAAGCCTTGCATGTAAAAATGCCCTAAATGTTTTTCATGTTTGTGGGGCACTGGCTTAGGCTGAACTAAACTTGTTCCCAGGGCAAAGAACAAGATGGTGCATCTTCCCATTCCATGTATAAAAGCCAACTGGACAGCAATGGGACTGACAATGGGACGGAGTCTGACAATGGGACAGTGTCTTCCACTGAAGCTAAAGGCACTACCAGAGCTACCTTAGGGGCACACAGCGCTCTCTTCCAACACTTTGCTGCCACATCTGAGCATCTGCTGCTGGATGTAACCACCTCATTTGGCCTAGCCCTGGTTGTACCACTTCAGACTGGAGGTGAAGGCTTATATGACTGAATGCCACCTCATACAAAAGATCCCTTGTACAAAGAAAACTAGATCTTGGGGTGGCAACTTGCATTCTATATGTAGGGATTTTAAATGTGCATGTGTGTGTGTGTGTGTGTGTTTGGGTTTATATAGAGGTGCGTTGAACCCTCACAGCCTGAGGTGGTATGGCCCAACTACTGATTATCACATCAGGGAGAACTAGGCCTTAGTGAATGAGATGTTGCTCGTTTCTTCTTCCAGATTTCATACCCCGCCACTAGTAACTTTAGACTACTTAACATTTTACAAAACTGACTTTTATTTGATCAAAATCCACATTCTATTTTTTTTAACCTAATGTATTTAAAGATGAAGTATAGGCTGGTCACTAATGGATGCACTGCCCCAAACTGCGGTTAAATAGAGAAGAAAAAAAACCTGTCAGATTCAGTATCTCTTCAGCAGTAAGTAGGAATGAAGCTGCATATAATTTATTTACATCAAGAAAAATGACCTGTAGCAGTAATGTTATTACCTCTTAGAGCTATCTGGAAAATAGAAGGGAAGGAGAGGGGACAGCTAGACAGTAATTTAATACAAGCACTACCAAGATCTCAGGGATGAAGCTGTTTGCCACCATTTAGGAGAGCAATAAAAGAAGGTTTTAAATTAAAATAGCATGGTTGATCAGAAAAAAATTAGATTATTGGAGCCTAACCTGTTTTAATGGCTCAGAGTACCCAAGCAAAAGCCTGTTATACTATCTTAAGATAATTAGGGAAGGTTTTGTATGAAGCAAAGTGTTTTGTTCAGAATGTTATTAAGGGATATATTGTAAATGCAAAGTTAATGCATATGATAAAGAGTAAGAATGAATAAAAAGCATTTAGAAGAACACTGTCTATTCTTTAGCAGCAGTGGAGACATAAGAAAATATCCATCACCTTTTCTTCTCCTCCTTTTCCTCTTCCATTTGTGTCTTAACAAAAGAACTTAAGAATTACCATCTAGTCCACTTTCTAATGGTCTAGTTGAGTTTCCAAAATTGACTGTCAGATGCCTCTGATCGCAAGTAAAGCTTGAAGGTTGGAATAGGGGAGAATTTCCTTTGGTCTGCATTTTTAAATGAACTGACCCAATTTGCACTTCCCAGACTAATATGCATATTGGAACACACTTATCCTTAGGACTGGGCACTTCTCCAAATTTTGTGATGCAATGCTCAGCTCAAAAACTGCCTACAAAAATATGTATATTAGGGGAAATTGCATACAAAAATGCAATAATAATAAAAAAAATCTTATGGAAAGCTGCACATGAAAATAAATGCCATTTTTGGGTGCATATAAAAATAATTTGCAGATGGAGGCAGAAATAGGAAGGAATTGATTTATTATAAAATGCATAGGAGATTTCACAGACTAAAAATAGACTGATTTGCCCACTCCTACTTGAAGGTAATTTATCATTATTCATCTATTATAAAATTTATAAACTGCTCTCCATCAAGAGATTTGGAGCAGTGTACAGTAATTTAAAACACAAAATAAATTACAGTAAGACAAAACTGAGCAATAAAACTGTGGCGGAAATGCAATCATCACTCAAGAAATGCTTGCCTGAAGTCTTCAGCAAATGCCAAAAGCAATGTAATGTATGTGCCATTGTGCTAATAGCATTTTTGATATTAATTTGCTTTTCATGTGCTGTTACCATCAGAGAAGCAAATATGGAATATGCATAGTAATTTTTTAGTGAGAGATGTTTGTTTATACCACCAGTGCAAAGTAGCACTTGGGTCATTTTAATTGTAGAGGAATCCTGATGGAAACTGCAATAAGCTTAATGAGATGGTCCATGATCACCAACTTTCCTCATATCTACTCTTTACATGTTTAAAAATTCAAATCAGGTCTTTTAACCAATTGGGTTGAGCTGATATTTCTGTACCAAAAGTGCAGTATCTGTGCATCTTTCTATTGAGTCATAGTTGTTCACCCTAACAATATTGTACTATATTAATAATGGTCATGATGACTCAGAGTTAAGCATTTTAGTCATATTTGTAGGAGCTCTTTCCTGTTAAAATCAATGGGACAGAGAAGTGATTGATTTAGGCTTAATTTTGTGCTAGCTCACATTATTAGAATCATTAGTATATCATTTTACACTTTATCTATAATAATAAAAGCAGATGTGCATCTGCCTGTGTATATATCCTCTCTCTGGATAGTCATTTGGTGCTGTTGAGCCCTGGAAGTTGGCCCCAATGACCAACCCGAGCTGCACCACTGACCACACTTTTAACCCCTGTGTGTGTAGGCGGGACACTTGCATAGAGCCAATCTTTGATTTGGATTGAGCTTGGAATGGATTTGGGAACTGTTGTATACCACCCAGAATCTTTTCCATTTCTACAGTCTGGGTTGCAACAACCCAATGCTGCAAGCAGCAAGAGATAAGATAGAATTAATTCCTATTAGCAACTGATTGAGTCCAATGGAATTATATAACCGAGATGTATTAGGCAGGACGATCCCAAGGAACATGGCTATAGGAATGTTATATTTCTTAAACCATAACCTATATCTCACCACTAGCAGTATTAGTGCTTCCCTTTATCATCTTGAAGTCTTCTGCATAGGTTGTGCTTGTACACACGCATGCACACACATGGATCCATGGATGTGGTGCGGTTACCTTTTCTGTAACAGCAGTTCTTAGAAAGGAAAGATTCCCCAGTGAATTCATTACTACACTGGAGTCCCACCCCTTGCCATCACTATAGACACATAACAGGATTACTGCTCAAGAGTTTGCTAGGATGTAAGGAAAATTATTCCATTCAGTCAGAAGCCAGCATCACTAGAAACAAGGTAAGAAAACGTCTAGCATTATAATAAAATGTTGAAATCTGAACAATGTTTGCTGTAAGTTTGATAAGCAGTTTGATAAGTCTGTTGTAATGGGGAAAGATTCAGAGGTTGGTTCAAAGCTGTATTTTATTTTTTATGTTTGAAATCTCTTATATGGATTGGAGCCTTTTAATAATTCTGTAAAAGAACTTTAGATAGTGGACAAATGTGTTGATTCTGCAATTTAATGGAAAATAATACCTATCTTGAAAACCAAAATCGTTACCCAGGAAAATAACATTTACAGTTCATTGTAAATATAGCACCTGATATAGGTAGATATGTTACACTGGAATAGCAATTGTGATTTTGAAAGCAGTGCTTTGAGATTTTGTATATTTTCTTTTTAAAAAAACATAATTTCAGCGATTACCCATTAAATCCATTCTTCAAAACTACATATTGGATGAAGATTAAATAATTAGCATGTAGTCCTTAAATTGCATAGCTCTTTCATAACTCTTTTTTTAATATTTGTACAAGAAAAAAAAACGTTTCACTTTCTCAGCAATTAGTTAATGCACTGAGTGCTCAGCATCTTTCCAAGCAATCAAATTAGTTAAGGTTAATAAGCTAATGGCATGGCCGTCCTTGCAGAATGTAGAGCCACCAAATCAATGTGGTGACAAATGAATGATCTGTGATCTTCAGGGTGAAGAGTTAATTGAATGAACAGACAGAATTTTTTTTACATCTGCTCATACTTTCCTAATGAATACCTTGTTTTTAACCTTACTCAAAGTACTAGCACATTCATTGTTAATTTAAAGTCTCCATTTTTTCAGCCACTTGCTTTAACCTGGAGCAAAGGTCTCAGATGTTTATACTTTGGAGATTTAAATTGTCAATATGATGTAGATGGCAAATACCTATAATTGTAAGTGATTGAAAATCATTATGCATCTTGTTAACCTGCACTTGGAATTGTGACCATAATCTTGAACCAGAAGTGTTAAGTAAGATTCAAGTGCTGTAACAGACCCATAACAAGAAATGATTTTTTTAAAAGTCTACACATTCCATATTCACAGTCAAGAAAATCACTTTTGTATCCTTTGGATAATACACTATGAGTAGTAGGTATCTGTCTTTAAAAGAATGAAGAGAGCACAGTTTCATATTGTTGCATGTTCAGGTACAGAAATGTATTGGTGCATAGATTTGTCATGTATGCTGATGTGAAAAATAAATGTGAAAAATAAATACATATGAAAATAAAAGGCACTATCCAGCCAAAGTCAATCACCACTGCATCCTGTTGATTTTCATGAAAGAAATTTTGAAACCTCCTGCTTCAATGAAACTGACAAATACTTACTTTTGACTAGATCATTATTGAATCTTTAACTATTTAAAAATGTATAAACAAAATGCATATACTGTAATGTAGGAATCACTCAGATCCATAGACAGATGACATAAGACTTGGGACCAGCTTACACAGGCATATACATTCATTGATTTAATATACCTGATTATGTGCAGCTAAGCCCCGGTCTACACATTCAGAAGAATGAGGCAGGAGGAGGTGGTAGAGTCCTGGGGAATGTCTTCACGAGGGGTTTGCCGCAGGGTGGCTTCACAGTAGTGGCACGTCATCTACATGATGCAGCTGCCATTGCGAAGCCATCCAGGGGCAAACCCTGGAAACTCTGCTCCAAAAACGTCAGGCACTTACCCTGACTTTTTTGGCAGTGGAGCTCATGGCACCCCCTGATTGGTCGCCATGGGTGGCCCCACGCCCATAAAAGTAAAAAGGGGGAGGAAGGAGAGGAACAGGGCCTTTGCTCCCCCATATTTAAATTTTATTATCTGTATCTCCGCAGCTACGCAGATACAGGATAATAAAAAGAAATGGGGGAGGAACGAGCAGCCAGAGGGAGGAGAGGAGAGGTGGTTGGTCCTGAGTCCCTGCCCCCTGTCCTCGCATCACCCCTCTGGCTGCCCGTTCCTCACCCCCCCAATTTATTTTTATTATCTGTATCTGCGCAGCTGCGGAGATGCAGATAATAATTTTTAAAAAGGGGTGGGAAGGAATGGCCCCGTTCCTCTCCTCCCTCCCCCATTTTTATTATTTTTACTTTTAAAAACCGGGAATGTTTGCACTTGCGTTCCTTCCTGTGCAGATGTCGGGAAGGAATGCAAGTGCAGGCACAAGGCGCCTCAGGCGGGGGCTGAAGTTATCAAATGGACAATTACTTTCAACCAAGGAACCACATTTTGAGCCTGTTCAGACAACACACTAAGCCATGTTTAGGCTGCTAACCCTTTTGTAGTAAATAGTTAGTAAGTGTGTTTAAACCATTGTTATATAGCCACTGTGGTTAGGAATGGTTCACACGACACACTAAGTCATAGTTCACACGACACACTAAGCTACAATGTTTACCTTAAAATGCTTAACCACCATGGCTTAGCGTATCGTTTGAACATGGTCTCTGAATTGTAAATATTCATCCATATATGAAATGTCCTTGAGTATTACATCTGTGATCTCGAGACAGGCATTGGCCCTGCTGAAAGCCTTGGTTGGCTTGCTAATTCCAAATTCTGGTGACCACCAGGAACTGTCAGGCTTTAGTAGGGCAAAGGAACAAAAAAAAATTGGTAGTGAGAGTACAAGATTTGCAATAATAAGGTCCAAAAACTTTGCTCTTGGATTTATTCAGCCTCAAAGGATTATATAAGAGAAAAGGTTACTGCATTTGCTTCTTATAAAAAGATTATCTAGGAAGAGAAATTGGATAAAACAGTTAAGACCTTAGTAACTCAATGCAATGGTTTATCAGCTGCGGTTTAATCTATATTCTCACATTAAATTAACCGTATGTGAGAATCCTGTGTTCAAAATAGAAGGATGACCTTTTTATGTGTAGGACTTTGGCTGATAATGGAATTTATATTTTAGATCTTACTAGATTTGGATGATTATTTACCTTTTTCAATACTGCAGATGAGACATCATATACAGTTTAGTGCTAGTTGGCAGTACCTTCAGCTTGTTGGAGTCTACATATGGTCCATCAGTGATGAGCACTTCCTGCACTGTTCCTAAGACCATAATAGCTGTTTATAAAAGTCTTTTGGAATGTAGTAAAATAGCAGGAAAGAAGGAGGAAGAGATCTGCTGGACACTGACACAATTCAAGCTAAACAGAGAAAACCACTCAAGAGAATTTTTCCACACTAAAAACATACCCATTCATAAAGCCATAGTAAAATCAGAGAAAAACTATACCCCACTCCACCTAACTCTACAAAATGAAGACCAGACACAACCACTCACACTTGCAGATAAAAAAGAAAAGAAAATGCCCCCAAAAAGCACTACATGGGAAGCACTACAACATAATACAGAACCCACAAATAAACAAAGAACAATCATACGAATGGCTCAGGAAGGGCAGCTATTTCCTTAAACAGAAGGACTATACAGGATCAAGTTATAGAAACCAAGAACTACCAAAAATACATCATAAAAGGTAACAGTATAACAATAGATTTATGTAGGAAACTTCATCAATTTCAAGAAACATTAGACTATGTAACAGGAGGATGTAAAATTCTGGCAGGAATAGACTATATGGACAGACACAATACAGCTGCAAAAATAATTCACCAACAACTGGCCATCAAATTCAACCACATCAAACAAACTACTATACATACACACCCGAAACAATGTTGGAAAATGCAGATAATAAATTATACTGGGACAGAACCATTCATATGGACTAGACAATACCTTACAAATCGACTTCACATATCAGTTATACACAAAAAAGGTGGGAAAACATACTTCATTGACATAGCAATATCTAATGACAAAATGTTGTAGAAAAAGAAGAGAAGAGAGAAAAATATATACCACTGGTCATGGAAGTTAAAGAACTATGGCAACAGGAAAAGGTCACAATTATCCCATTAGTCATTGTCATTACATTAAAAAAAAAAAAAAAAAAACTATACGGAAAACCTTCCGAATCTGGGCCTACCAAAATACATCCATACCAACATCCAGAAAGCAGTCATAGTTAAAATATGCTCAATTGTCAGGAAATTCCTGAATCAGTAAAAGACAGTATGGCCTGGCAAAGCCCATCATGTCTGTCTAGTAAAACCGCCATGAGCGAGAAAACAGATAATAATAATAATAATAATAATAATAATAATAATAATAATGTTCACTTTGTTCTCAACACAGCATTAACTTGATTTGTTATTGAGTCCTTCATTGCTCCCATTTTCTAGCCTCATAACAAATCTGTCTCCGATGAGGCAATTGTTCCCCAATGAAATCCCATAGTTTGTGCCAACCTATGGATATCCAGAGTACTTAAGCTTGCTTCCCTAGACCTTTTTTCTCTGGAAAAACTCATGAGCACATTTTATAGCCCCCCAAAAGAATTGTTGGTTTGGAGCACATAAAGACACCCCAATGGCAAAATCAATGGCTTCTGGAGATATTTCATGCCCCAAGGGTGTTTTGTTTCCAGAAAGAAAACACTAAGCGGTAAGAAGCTGAAATTTGAGGATGTTATTCAGATGACTGTAGATAACACTGTCATGACAGGACTATAGGTCTACTTCTGTGTAAATTACACAATGTAAAGTGAATTTGGGGTACCTCTATACCCCCTCTCCCCCCCCCCACCTTATTTGAATAGTGATAAGAGGAAGAAGTGGGGACGAAGGCAAAATCATGCTTAAAGTTAAAATTCCTGGCGAAGGAGGGAATAGTTGTGGCATTTCTGTATAGAAATTAATATAAAATGGCTTTTATATTTGGAAAGTATTGATGCTTCCATAGTCATGATATTCTTTTCCCAAACACACACACACACACACACAACCAGAAAATAATGTTTCCTAAGGAACCAATCTCTACTGCTGCACAGAATTCACTGTGGGATTCCTTAAACAATTATGCAATGATATACTTTACACCTGCACTATACATTTAAGACCAGTCATGATATATAGTATTAATATAGTTCTTTTCTTTTGAAATTGAAGAGAGTCAAACAATCAGTACTCTAAAAGAAAGGAGCGTGTTGTGTGTGGGGTGTTTTTTTAAAAACAAATCTTTTCCTTTCAAAATGTGGATTTTCCAGTACAAATGTGATCAATGTGACGTCCTTGAACTCTCAGTCAAGACTGCATTGTTGGTCAGTGACATCCTTTTCATACCTTGACAGAGGCAGAGAGCTTGAAGAGTGAAACACACTTTCATTCAGTGGGAACAAGATACCCCCAGGTTCCCAGGGGGCCCCTGTATTTCCTTCTAAACCAGGAAATACTTGGACTTTGATGCATCAAGTGTGCTACTCAATTGCCTATGGAAATAGTGGATCACATCTGGAATACACATGTATTAATTATATAGTCTGCCTCAGCATCCTGCATTTTTGGACTCCTGTTATTTAAAACAGCCTGACTTTCATGTGGGAGGAATAAAGCAGTTCCGCTTGCATAGAATGTTGATCTAGTGTGTCTTTCTTAGCCCAATCAAATGATATTTCTTCCTATCATATTACTTTAGTCATGGTCTTAGCCATTTCTTTAAATGAGATTGACTTCATGATGCTTCCATTACCCATCTTCAGAATATTAAAACTTGTATATTACGTCCATTTCCTTCTGTTGGCATTACCTTATTAGGAATAACTTGTGTCCAAAATATTTAAATTCCTTAAAAGGCGAGTAATTCTTTCTTCATCCTCTCAAAAGAAGTGTCGTAAAATCTTCAGTTGCCTGACCAACTTGAGAGCTCTTTACCAAACAAAATCCCCTTCAATGACTCAACCTCTGGGGTTTCCCACACTTAGCAATAATATGTTCCCCTCTATAATCTTTACATTGTTTTGTGCCTGCACTTTTATTTTGAATGGTCAAATCACAGGAATTACATGGTTCCACTAAAAATGTCACCAGAGTTTTATTTTAAGGTGAGCTGAATCAACAACGGGCATGTTATGACACTATTTTAAAAGCCACATCATATATTACATACATCGCTGTTGCGTTGTATATTTCTCCATGCATATAGCTCTGAAAAATATCAATTCTTGGACATGTTCTTTCCGTGAAGTGTATTGCACATCACTACCCCTAATAACAAACTCAGTACCCTTGTGTTGACAGGAAAGGAGCCAAAATAGGACACTGAGAAACAAGAGAGATGTATAAGAATGCTTGGAGGAATCCTGAGGTTTGCAGAATCTTTTTAAAAGCCCAAAGAGTGCATCTCCACACACACCAAAAAACAACAACCACCCCAGCACAATGAGGATTGAGCATGCTCAGTGATCATTAGGAGCCATAGAATATTGAGTATCAGTTGAAAAAGAAAAAAAGAAAAAGAAAACCAGGGCAGGATCTGAGAGCCAGTGTGGCGTAGTAGCTAAAGTGTTGGACTGGCAGTCAGGAGATCCTGTGTTCTAGTCCCCACTCAGCCATGAAAGCTCACTGGGTGACTTTGGGCCAGTCACAGACTCTTAGCCCAACCTACCTCACAGGGTTGTTGTGAGGATAAAATGGAAAGGAGGAGGATTATGTACGCTGCCTTGGGTTCCTTGGAGGAAAAAAAGAGAGAGATAAATGTAATCATCATCATCATCATCATCATCATCATCATCATCTAATGATTTATAACGGTTTTTAATGGTTTTGACAACTGTTCAGGCCCAGGACACATTACACATATAGTTTTCAAACCGTTTTCAAAGTGTCATCTCCTGCTTGGTGTAGATCTGGCCCTGGAGGAGGAGAGTGAACTGGCCTGTTTGAGCCCCTAACAATTTAGAGTATCCCTGAGGAAGGCATTGCTGGCTGGCATAAGTACTGAACTGGATCATTCCTATTAGGCGGTAGGGCTGTAAAAGAAATTCATCTACATAAACTTACCCAAATTTATATGCACTGACCAATTCACACCTCCCGGAACCAAATGTGGACCCAAGCACAATTGAAAAAAGAGCATTCAATAGGTATGTACATAGAAAAGGCACACAAACATGCTTTAGTTAATTGGGGGAAATGCATACTTTTCCAAAATGCGCACCAAAAAGATTGACGTGCATGTTTGGATTTCTGTGTAAGAAAGAAAAAACCTTGCAATCTGATAAGTATCTAAATTGTCTTTTCTTTGCAGGTCCCAATTCTTTATATTTATAAAAATTGGAAACATTTGGCTTAACAGCACTGAATTACAGGTATTCATAATTTTATAGCCATTGGAGCAGCATTGGATTATGGGTATTACAACCACTTTGTGAAAAGATAGTAGAGACATACTGTTGCCTTTCCGCCATTAAAGTTAGAGCCTGCTTATTTATTATGTTTGTATATTACTTTTCTTCTAAGAGCAGGCACTCTTCTAAGAGTCTGCTGGCACAGACCCTATGAGGGATTTGCTCAAGAATTCCTGAGTAATTCTTGCTGGGCAAAACCTAACACAACTCTGAACTACTTTTTTTTTAACTGCTTCCCACACCAACAGTGAAGGAAGTTGCTGTCCAGACACAGCTCTGGGTTGTTAGTAAACATAAAATTAAATACCTGGAGCCAACTCACTCTTCTAATAACTGCATATATAAATACTATGGAAATACCAGGAAAGCATTGCAGGCAAAAGGCCAGAATTTCTCGTCCCTCACTGCCAAATGTTTTCTCTTTCCCTCTATCTGAATCCAAATTAAATAAATGTTCTATGCCAGTTTTATTTTTGGTATCTAGCTGGGTTTTCATGTAAGATCTGTTAAAGCGAGTAATGGCCCAGTACAATTAGAAACAAGGACATCCCGGGAGCAGGCAGGGACGACCCCGGGATGATCCTGGGATAAACCTTAGGTCTAGCTAAGGCCTGAGATGCTGTTAGTGGGTGATTTTTCTGCCCTGATGAAGGGTGCTCAACCTGTTCTGGATGGAGTTACACTCTCCCTGAAGGAGCAAGTTCATAGTTGGGGGTTCTCCTAGAACTATTTCTGACACTTGAGGCTGAGGTGGCTTCGGTGGCATAGAGTGCCTTCTACCAATTTCAGTTGGTGGCCCAGCTACAGCCCTATCTGGACAGGGATAACTTGGTTTTAGTTATCTACGTTCTGGTAACCTCCACATTAGATAACTGCAATGCACTCTACATGGGGTTGCCTTTGAAGATGGTTCAGAAGTTGCAGCTTGTGCAACTGATAGCATGGACCAGAAGATTAGAACATATAAGACCAATTCTGGCCCGCTTGCAAGGTGCTGGTTCTAACCTTAAAAGCCTTACAGGGCACGGCTTTTGAAAGAGGAAGTAAACAACATGCACGTGGCCCATTCAGTTCATGCTGCTTCTCCTGCATGCAGCAGGAGATAGTGGCACATTCCATTTTATAAAAAGAAGTTAGGTTTTGGAGGGTCTATTTTGCAATGGAAAAACAAGCGAAAGGAGCAGGAGGCGGATGTCAGTGTTTAAAGGATGCACGCACTAGCGAGTGTGCAATAAAACGCTCATCTGATGAACCTCTAAGTCTGTTGAAACCAATGGCATCTAAGCATGACTAACTTCCTTTTGATCAAGACCATGCTTTATAAAATCTGCCATATGGGAATGAACTACATTTGGACAACTTTGACAGTCAGCTTGTTCATAAACTATTTTATGATATTTGAAATATGAATGAGATTTACTCTGAAACAGAAGAAGTTTATGTTCTTGAAAGCTCATTTGGTTGGATGAATCCAAGGAAGAGGGTTGGATCTAAAGGTGCTGTTCTGCTTACAGAAAGAGCCTTTTCATGAACAGAAGGGATCTTCATGTGAGTAGATCCAACCTAGAGCCCACTTGTCCTTTACATACATGTTCATCATTGTCCACAATTGAAAATTGAAGGCACAATGCATGTATTTTGCATTTGAACTTGGATGTTTTTGCCCAAGTTCAAATGCTCAAAAATTAAAGTATGAATTCTGATCTGTCTGTCTGTCTATCTATATACCATGTTGACCATGCTCTTCAGCCAAAAAGGCTCCCAGGCTGGCTTAGCCTTATCTAAGATCAAGACATACAGACATTCCCTGTCCTTGGGCTTGGAGAAAGGCATGACACCAAAGGAAAAATGTGTAAGAGGGAAGAGAAAAACGAGCACACTGAGGCACTAATGCAGAACCAGTGGAGTTGTCCCACTTCCTAAGCCTGTTGTCAATATTAGGCATAGTTGGGCAAATCCCAAGCCCCAAGAAAGTCCAACAATGTGGATGCCAAACCATTTATTTATTTATTTTCCCAGGAGTGCCAGGCATTGACAATATAGTTTCCCCCTGTGCCTTTGACCTAGTGATGCTCTGTCGGGGGAAATAATAATAATAATAATAATAATAATAATAATAATAATAATAATAATAATAATAATTTATTACCCGCCTCCTCTGGATCGATGGGGGGGGAACAACACCAAATAAAATATAATACATAAAATTAGTTAAAAGAACATATAAAACCAATACAATATTAAAATAATAATCACAACATCTTAAAGTTCTTAGGTTTAAAATTCATCGGGGTAGGCCTGCTGGAAGAGACTAGTCTTCACAAGGAATTGTCAGGGACTTAAATTGCCAGCACCTGGCACTCCTCTGAGTCCTGGCACTCACTGAAACCTCACTAGAGGGGGGCGGGTTGGGGTGGGGCTCCTAAGTTTCCTTTGTTTGTTTTTTCTCCACTGTTTGCCAGGAAAGAAAGAAAAATAAAAGGGGCAGGAATGGTGCTCCATTGCCAGCCACCACCAGTTCTGCCTTATGACACACCCAGAACAGCAGAAGCAGCAGACGTGGCCCACAATGGAGGAGAACACTGTTTCTATGGCTATATCATTGCCCATCCAGAGTCGCACAGGCGGTGGTGCTTCTCCACTGCCAGCTGCCACCATTCCCCCCACCCCACTCCTGTTTGGGCAGAAGAAGCAGTGCTGGTCAACATCAGAGAAGAAGCATCACCACTTGCACTATTCTGGGGTCCTCTGCCACTCACATTTTCTTTATTTCCTTCCTTCCTTCCTTCCTTCCTTCTTTCCTAGTTGTCAACTGCAAGCTGGGAAAGAAAGAAAGAAAAATATTAGTGGTGTTGCCTCAGGGCCCAGTGCAGCACAAGCAGTATTGCTCCTCCACTGTAACCACCCACCCACCATTCAGTAGCATAGGTAGCAGTGACTCCTGCTCTGTTGCCACACTCGGTATTCAAGTGTCCTACTTTACAGAGGACAGTCTCCTATTTTGGAGAACTGGCAGGGGACTGTCCTCTATTTGAAATTTCTAGCCCAAACCATACAGATCCTTAAAGCTGCTGACCAGCAGTTAGTTGGACAGCAGACTGAGTAGGCACACAGGTCACCTTGTCAGTCTTCTCCTCTGTGGTGACATGTATTGTATTTCTGTTGAAAATATAGTTGTTACTATTATAGGTATTATGCACCTACAAATGTTATGCCAATTGTCATTCTCTCTTTTGGTGGTACATATACTCTTTTTCAGCAATGCGTAAGTACCCACCAGTAATGGGTAACCCCATGGTGGAGACAGGCCCATGAACAAGGAGGGCATCTGTGGCACCTTCCCCAGGGCCCCCTCAATCCTGGATCCAGCTCTGTTTTTCCCCATCTGTCCCCCTATTTGACCCTCAGTGAAACAAGAATTGGGACAGGCTTATAAAAATGGCATTAAAAGAAAGATATTAGCCACAGTCCATTTGACTCCATGAAACAGCCATAAGCCCAGTTCGTACATGAGAAGCTACCATGGGTAAATTTCACTGTGGGGTTTTCCATTGCGGCAATGGCCACCATTTTGAATGTTCAGGGCACAGCTGAGGCTCATTGTAGCTTCTCATTGAATCTGGCAAGGGTGGGTTGGGGTGGTTGACAAACCACCCACAACCCTACAACAGACCATTGGTTCTGGGTAGCTTGTCAATAACCCCAACAACCCACCCTCACTAGGTTCACACATAACAAGAAGCTATAGTAAATATTCAAAATGACTACCATTGCAACAAGAAGCTCCATAGGGAAATTCATCTATGGTAGCTTTTCATTATATGTGAACAGGTCATGGATGGGGCAGACCATTAGCTTGTTATTGTCCGCTCCGATTGGCAGTGGTTCTTGAAGCACCTCAGGCAAAGAGGTCTTTCCCCACCTGAGATTCTTCCAAGCAAAAACAAGAGGGACTGGAACCAGGGAGCCGTGAGGCCTGCTGTCAAGCATAACACATTGTTCTGCCAAATAACTGGTGGCCCCAGATGCAGATGTGCAGGATAATTTGCATCAAAAGATTTACCCCATCTAGTTCAATGTGGCTTGGATGAGCATGTCAATGTGGAATGGGATGCATGTTAAATCCACACTAACAACACGTGCACAGAAGTAGGCTGTCTCACCAGCAGGCTCCAGGCGACTCTATTCACTGTAAATCACTACCAGTAAAAAAAGGAAAAGGGGTATTTTTTCTTCTAATGGGAAAGACGCCCCCGAGTTCTGTGTGGCTCACTCGGTGTTAAGAAAAGGGAAGGCCTGTATTGTAGAAACTGAAAGCCTATTGTTGCCATACACGGCCATCTTGTTTACATTAGATATAGCAGATATAAAAGCTGTGAAAATGGCCTTTATTACTGTCAGTCTTTTTAGTTTTAAAATCTGCAGCAGCTGTGAAGTTCCCAACAGTCATGGCAGTCAGTATAGGAGAAGTTGAGGGAATCTGAGAGGCAGTAGAAGGGGGCGGAGGGGGAAACCATCTTAGTAAGCAAAATCTGGAGGAGCATATTTTGTTTGAAAATACCAAATGAGAACCAATGATTGCCAAGGAAAATATCAAGAATTTTCAAAAGAGAAAGAACACCAGCAAGCCATGAATAGAAGACTTATTCTACAATATGGGTAGCGGAAGTCCTGTGAGATGAGAAGCCGCATAGGATCCTATTTTCAACATAAAATCAACAGGGCATTTCAGCAAAGAAATTTTATTTTGGAGAGTGCAGCGTTGCTTCCGTAAGGTAATATCAGCAAATTAGAAGTATACTTTTTCCTGAATACTTTTCTCTTCATATGCCAATACAAGCTTCTTTTTATCACTTCAACAGCTACCTGGAAAGGGTCAGCAAAAGTTTCTTCTACAGTTAAATCATGCAAAAACAGCCTTGACCAGGCTCCCTTCATAGTGCATTATCCCTGCTATAATATAGCATATAATATAATAATATAATTATATTATATTATTATGCTATATGCTATAATATAGCATATAGCTTTATCCCTGCTATAATCTAGTCATTATTTTCACAAATGCAAACATGTATGCTATTTTTTATTTTATTTTTACAACAAATGTATACCATTTGGGGGCACTCTTAGAATAATGAATTTGTAGCTTCCATAGATAGAAGACTAACTACAGCCTATTCCTCTGTTTGCTCTGTGTGGTGTGGATAAGGAAAGAGATGAAATAGAGTTGGGGAAAGAACTGAGCACAGCAGACATCTCTACCTATGAAGCGGGAAGTATGTGTGTGTCATGTATGTCCAGAAATGTTTACCCACTTTCACGTATGGTACAGCCTTAATGCTGTTCACCCAGACAGGTCTTCGTGTACATGGATCATGAAAAATCTGAAAACAGGCTTGACAAAGGGGGGCAAATGCCCAGCCTTGGGTGGAAGGGAAAATTTAACAGGCTGTAGCACCCATCATCTGGAAGTGGCTCGCCACCCTGGGCCTGAAGGGAGAGTGCCTTTGAGCATGTCCAGAGTTTAGCCTCTCAAAGACTCGCTGTTGTATGTAGTTATGATTTTAAAACCACACCTGGCAGGTGGGAGGAGGCACCACAAATGGATGCAGCCCATTTATGTGGGTTGTTTCCTTTTATGTGGAATTGGGTTGACTGACTTAAGGTATCACAATGGCCGCCAAAGGCCAGTAGGTCTGGTCTCCTACCCAAGGCATGCTGGTAATTGCAGGCATAAAGGTAGGTTTTTTATAAAATTCTTTAAAAATACTTAAAACCCCAAAATTCATGTTTTTAGATTTTTCCTGATCCATGTACACGAAGACCTGTCTGGGTGAACAGCATTAAGGCAGTACCTTATGTGGAAGTGGGTAAAAAAATCTGAACCTACGTGACACACACATACTTCCTACTTTATAGGTAGAGATTCCCTTTGTATTTAGCATGTGTCCTAATGGTTGAGAGGGGCTGGAAGTTCCCCCTTCCAAGTTTCTGCTGCTTGGCCACCTCAGAAGAGAGAAGATGCTCCATGAAAACACTCACGCTGAATGAGTGTTCATGGTGTTGCCATGGGTTGTATCCAATGTCAGTCCTACTTAAAGTAGATCCATTGAAATGAATGGGACTAAAATTAGACTGACATTGGATTCAACCCCATATTTGTGCAATTATACTGAATAAAAGTAA
The DNA here is from genome assembly GCF_023053635.1 of Elgaria multicarinata webbii. Taxonomy (NCBI): domain Eukaryota; kingdom Metazoa; phylum Chordata; class Lepidosauria; order Squamata; family Anguidae; genus Elgaria; species Elgaria multicarinata. The sequence goes on along the minus strand of NC_086180.1, from coordinate 59,144,643 downwards.
CTCTTCCCCAAGGAGATAGCGTGGGGCCCATACTATGATTTATGTAGGTAGTGAAGAAGGGGCATGAGTAACTTCCATCATTCTCAGGGAGAAAATGAAAAAGAAAGAGCAAGTAAGGCTCATTCATAATCATATGCTCCTCTGCAGCAATCCTTTTTTGTGCATTGGATGGGTGCATTAGTGTGTCCTCCCTGACCATGAGTATAAAGGAATGCACACATGTAAGGCCTTATTTGTGTGAACTCTCCCTCCCTCATTCGTTAGTATGGGGAAGTTCCATGCAAACTGGATCTATAAAGATGCCACCATGTGCACAAAGTCCTTGCATCACACATTATCTTTCATGAGTATGGGAGGAGGGCATGCACACAGTCCATCATGTGAACAGGTTTGAGCATATGAAGTGGACTCAGGAACACTCTAGGAATGGGAAACATCAGAAAATATTCTCTCTGCTTCACATTAAGATGAAACGGGTGTCATTATGATGTGCTGACTGCATGTCTGGTGTAAAATAAAGAGTAGCAAATAGTGATAAACGATGACCAGCTATAATAATCATCTGGAGGAACCCTAAGGCTCTATCCACACCTGCATTATGCGGATGATGACAATAAAATGCACTTGCTATAAACGTTCCTTGTTAAAGAATTATTGACATAACGTATGTGAAGTAGGAATGTGGATCGGATTCAGCCAAAGCCTGTATCCTGAGCCAAATTGGAGCCCTTCGGAATGTTTCTTGTGCTCCCCAAGACAAAGCAGGCTTCCCTCCCAAGTAGCCAGAACCAAAGCTGGACCCAGCATGGAGCTTCATTCACAACTGGGCTTTGGAAAGGCAGAAAGTGTGCCTCAAAATATAGCATCTTTTACTTTTGTTTCTGTAAGCATTGAAGGAGGGAGCAAGTGGGATTGGGTGACTAACAGGTCCACCTTCTAATCCTAGGGTATGCTTTACCAGGGGCTCTCCAATCACTGTGTGTGTGACGGGACGGCATGTATGGAAGATGGACATACTTCCAGTGCTATCAGGCTTCCCTATGAAAAAAGGCTGTTTTCAAAACTCCCTTGCTCCTGCACCTTCCCTTGTAAAACTTTGCAGGTTTCTTACCTATGATGATGTGTTACCCAAAAACCACAAGGAGAGAGAACAGGGAACAATCATTCACCCACTCACCCCATTTGAGGACTTCACTTCCACATAAAGTTTTCTTACTTCCAGCTACTTCTATACTGTCCACCATTTTCAGAAGAATTGTCCACAAGGTACATAGGAGGATAAGTGCATCCCTTTTTTTTATACCCTCAAAATATAAAGGCTGCTCTTGCACAAAAATCCTGCCCCTATTCATCTGAAGCTTGACAGGCTTGGTCCCCTCAAAAGGGGCAACTATCTATCCAAATGTCATCCAGTTCTGCCAAGTAATAAAAAGGTTATTGGCTCACATTCAGTACCTAAGCTGAATCAGTCCAAGCAGAACTTGGAGTCCAAGTCGAATCTTGTGGTCTCATGTAAAGTGCTTTGAAAACATAAGAAAAACAGTATAGTAGTAGTAATAGTAGTAGTATGTTTTTAGAACTATATCAATATTATTAGATATTAAAAGAGTTCACTGTTAAAATACATGCACAAAGTGGATCAGGAACTGTAATTTTCTCTGGGAGGCAAATCAGAGGGCCCAGGTGAAGTAGATCAGACATTTTAACATCTGTACATAATGGCCACTTGCATTATAAATCTATTAAACCTAACTCACAAGAAAGACATAAATGAGTACCATTAAAACGAAACCACTCTTGTAGTGAGTACTCCCTTTCAGGAAGTTGAAGGTCATCTGTGGTACAATGTAAGCATAAATTAACGTGCCTGTTCTATTTTTAGTACATTGCTAAAATAAACTCTCCATTTTCAAGTGTAGTCAAGATTATAAACCTAAGCACCAAAGTTCTACATGTATACATAGATGTCTGTTGTGAGTTTTAGCATATTTTTCTTCTGCAGCCCAGCTACTTAAGTGAATATTTAATGGAACAGAACTTATAGCTGGGATTCTTTAAACATGATGGCCCCAATTCAGAGAAAGTTGGTCACACTAGATCCCAGTCGAAACCAATAGGACAAGCTAGTCACAGTCGACAGACTTGGCTTCCATTCATTTCAAAGGAATTTAGGATGCAATTTTATGCATGTTTAGACAGAAAAAGTCCTACATGTCCCAGCACCCACCCACCCAGACAGCCATGCTAACAGGACAATCCTATACATGTCTACTCAGAAGTTGTACTACTTCCACATATTTTTCATATTTCCTAAAGAGACAGCAATCAGCATGGCTAAAAGATGCTTCACATATTGTGGCTGCCATTTTTAGGCAGCTTCTTCTCACCCCATGTGGCAGCTGTTAACTTGTGAGCAGTTACTCAATATGTAGATCGAGACATTTGCATCACGCCACCTCAAACCATTCTTTTTTAAGTTTTGAGATGATTTAATGGAAGTCGAGTGATCTGTGTGGTAAGCCACTGTACATGAATACCCCCACAATATGGCAGCAACCATCATATGGGCTGATTTAAACCAGCAGTCACATGCAGATCAGACCTCAGCGAACTTAAAATTTAGCATCATTTGGGGTCAGTTTGTACACTGTGTTTACATTTACATGGTATGAATGGTGCGGTTGCCATGCCACCATAGTTCCATCCTAACCCACCATCACTGGGGTCACCAACAAACCAATGTGCCCATGGACATCTGTCTTGATGTCTGCCAAGCTCCCTTCTCCTTCCTGATTTTTATTTAATTTTGAAATATATTTTTTTTATTTAACTTTAAAAAAAAAACAAATTGAGAGGCTGGCATGCTGCAAAGTAAATGCCAGCTTCAAACGGAATCTCAATTTCCAAGAATATAGATGGGCTGCCGAGGCATTTTAGGAAAATAAAAACATGGGTGGATGCAACGCAATATGCCCAGTTGCCTAGAAAAAAAGAAAAGGGTAAGCTTGGGGTGATAGGGAGTAACTGGGGGGGGGGCAGGAGGGGGGTGGAGCAAAGAAGGATGTTTTGCCTGTGCTGTGCCATGTTCTGTGTGGGTGTGTATGTGGCGGTATCTTAGCTGGTTGGTTGTTTTTTGAGCAGTTGTGCGTTCTGCCCATTTTTTTTCTGTTTGTGTTTCTCTGAGCATCACCAGTTTGCATGTTCTTGTGCTTTGTGGGAGCAAACATGTGCTTCATGGGAGCAAGTGATTTGGTATTTGGGTCTCAGTCCCCAGATTTGCCTCATATTTAGTTTCTTAGGCAAGTTATTTGTCTTTGAGCCTCATCAGTTTGCCTTCTGTGAAATGGGTGTTGGAGGAGAAAACTGTAGTTTTAAAGGAATGATGGTGTGTTTTGGAGCTCAGACCCCACAACCACTTTATGCTTTAGGATCCTTTTCTTTCAGTCTCACCAGTTTGGTTTCTGAAAAAATGAGTGTTTGGTTACTGACCACATCCAGCCATTCTGTGAATGGATAAGCCTCTTCCATAGGTAGGAATTTTGTGAAAGCCCAGGAAATAATCAAATTCCAAATGTGCCAACAGATCCAAAAAGGCTGGGAGCCCCTGCTCTGTGAGGTTCATCACACGGGAGGGGGGGTTGCATTTCCTTACCATCGTTTCTTCGCCCCCACTTTTGTCCCTCATTAATTCCTCTTTCTTCCTGGAGGGGAAAGAGGAAGTAAACAAAGAGCATGGGCCTTGCTAGACGAGGCCTTAGCGCGCTTTGTGGGCCGGTTTCCCTGCTGTGCGTCCAGATGACGCACAGGGGAATCCGGTGCCAGGCCGCCCTGAAGCCTCCCCTAACGTGCCATAAGCAAAGTCGCTTATGGCGTGCCTTTTTCACAGCCCCGGCCTCAGGCCGGAGCTGCGAACGTCTAGCTACTTCCGTGGCTTTTTGCGGCTACTTGCTTACTCGCGAATAGCCGCAGAAAGCCGCAGACTGGCCACAGCGCTGAGCGCTGTGCCCATCAGCCGGGGAAGATCCCAAGGGGGGGAGAGGGGCAGGGGGAAGGCTGGACCCACCAGGAGAGAGGGGGGAAGCCGGACATCGACGATGGCAAGGGAGGGGGCAAAGATCGGGGATGGGGCTGCCGAGGAAGGGGGGAGAAGATCGGGGATGGGGCTGCCAAGGGAGGGGGGGCAAAGATCGGGGATGGGGCTGCCGAGGGAGGAGGGGCAAAGATCAGGGATGGGGCTGCCGAGGAAGGGGGGAGAAGATCGGGGATGGGGCTGCCGAGGGAGGGGGGGCAAAGATCAGGGATGGGGCTGCCGAGGGAGGGGGGGCAAAGATCGGGGATGGGGCTGCCGAGGAAGGGGGAGAAGATCGGGGATGGGGCTGCCGAGGGAGGAGGGGCAAAGATCGGGGATGGGGCTGCCGAGGAAAGGGGGGAGAAGATCGGGGATGGGGCTGCCGAGGGAGGGGGGGCAAAGATCGGAGATGGGGCTGCCGAGGAAGGGGGGAGAAGATCGGGGATGGGGCTGCCGAGGGAGGAGGGGCAAAGATCGGGGATGGGGCTGCCGAGGAAGGGGGGGAGAAGATCGGGGATGGGGCTGCCGAGGAAGGGGGGAGAAGATCGGGGACGGGATCGGGGATGGCGGATGCGGGGAGGACGAGCGAGCAGGCAGGGGCCTATGGGGAGGGATCAGCAGCGGGTGGGGGGGGGCTAAATTTTAAAAAAACTTACCTTCTCCGCAGTCTTCGGGCCGCACATGGCCCCTTTAAACTGAAAAAAAAATGGCAGACGCTGCAGGGATCGCGAGGTCTCTGCGTGTCCGGCGTCTGGAAGCACCGGCCACGCGCACTAACGTCAGCGCGCCGTCGCCCCGCCTCCCTGCTGGCTTATACCAGCAGGTCTAGCAAAGCCCCATGTGTCCCATTCAGCAGCTGTTTTTATCACGCCGCTTTTTCTGCACACAGCAGGAGATGGTGGCACATTCCATTTTTAAAAAAAAAGTCAGATTAAAAGGGGTCTATTTTGTGATGGGGAAATGAGCGGAAGGAGTGGAGTGGGAGGTGCACAGGAGGCGGATGACATCATCTAAAGGATGCATGCACATCCGTAAGTGGGCAGTAGCGAGCGTGCAATAAAATGCTCGACTGATGAACCTCTGTGATAACATTAGAATGAGAGATATCCATGTAGGAACAGCTAAAGACATCACTATTTTCCATGCCAGTGTGCCCTGCCCCAGTAGAATGAACAATTACTGCATTCTAGAAGTGCCATTCTGTGACCCCTGGCTGCAGTGGGGGCATTGGGACTCCAGTGCCATACGTGGGTTGAGATACAGATATGTCTGCCAACATATGATTCGTTTTTAAAGTTAAATGATTTTCCCTCAGAAGGTACATTCTCTTCCACATGAGACTGTGAGTCACTTATGACGCTAATGAATATTAATCCATCTGTGCTGTATTATGCTTGGCTTGTCGCCAATCCCTCATGAGAAATGTGGTCATTTTAGAGTTCATCTTCTGCTAGAAAAAAAAGTACACCCCCCCCCCAAAGGACTTTATGTTTCAGGCAGTTTATGAATAAGAGTTATAGAACCAAATAAATAAATAAAAGGGGGGCTATGTGACAAAAGTCACATTTTAGCTTTTAGTCCTGGAGCCTGCCTTTGTTTTTGTTATTAATAGTTTCAGGGAGGCTCACAGGCTTTATTTCTAGGCATAAAAGAGAGGCCTCAGGACAGTTGTAGAGAATAAATAAGAGATAAACCTGGCCTCAGAACAGTTGTAGAGAATAAATAAGTACAAAAGGCAATAATGCTAACTAAAATGTGTTTCTGCATTGTCTTGCTTTTCAGATAAAAGTGGATGGTGTGTGAAAGATAGACTTGCTGACAGTACCTTTCTGTTCAGTTGCTTGTCAGCATCCTCACTTCAGACTAGCCCAGGGTCTGTAGGGAGACCTTTTGCTCAGGTTCCCACAGTTGAAAGCTTGAAGCCTGCTCATACACACATCTGAAGGCCTAATTTTATACACCAGATGTGACTTACTATTCATAAACATTTGGCTTTTGAGAGCGTTGCATCAGTGTTAGGACAGGCTGCAGAACAGCAATCTTACACATTTTGGAAACTGCCAATTATTTGTTAAGTCCTTCAGCTCATGAGAGCCATGTGAATAGGGTGAAGTCCAAAATATGAGATGGGCTTGGAACAGGAAAAAAAAAAAAAGAATGATTCCATGTCTTCTGGGAAATGTTGTATACTGCAGATGGTCATATCTTGGTGATGTCCAGAAGGAGAACTTCAGCCTTCCTTCATGCTTAACTCATTTTAGGCCACCATAGATCAGCATCCTTGTCTCAATGGGATATTATGTAAGCTTCTCTTTTTAAAAAATGCAAGAACCACAGAGATTCATTGTTCAAGGTCATTTGGCAAGGTTCCAGTTTTATTTCGCGAGAGCTCGTGTGTGCTAAACTTTTCTCAAATGGTACTTTGGGACCTTCCTGTGGATTTGCCTTTGGGTGTGTCCAAGCTGCTAGGAATGCATGTTAAACTCGGTACAATAGAATAGCCAGGGAGAGGTTCTCTTCGATAGATTAGGTCTTGAAAAGGCAAGTATCTGAAATCCAAATTTACATAGGTGAATTCCCTCAAGAGAATATTGAGAATTAGCATATGTCTACACTATAAACAATTTTAATTTTTATAACTTCTGTCATGATTCCCAGTTCTCCTGCTGATGTGAGATAATAAAGATGTCTGCTGTGTAATCCAGAAAGCTTTATTCAACAAATAAACATCTCTTTACACCTGAAGGGAATGTGAATGCTAGGAGCTATCCTCTAAGCTTAATTTGGCTAACAAAGCTAGGCAGTTGCCTTCAACTCAAAGCAGGGTTGTTTCCCTCAGTCCCACAGGCATTTTATCTCAGAGAGGGTCTTTCGGGAGAAGCCTTTTGTGAGTCACTAAGGGACCATCTCCCATCTTCGCCCGCTTGATTCTGCAGCAGACTCTGGGATCAGTCAACTCCAATGTCCCTTCGCCCTCCAACAGAGGATGAGTTCCCAGGAGTTGGGAGGACAGTCACTGAGCATTTGGCATTCAGTCTGATCAGCTGCTGGGAAGATTCATCCTTGACTCCTGAAGAGCCTTGGAGAAACTCCTCCCATACTTCCTGTCTTGGCCGACTTCATCTTCAGATTCTGAGCAAGATTCAGACCCCAAAATACCTCCCCACACACTAGGGAGAACAGGCCTGATCCTGACAACTTCCCTTCTTCCCCATCGCCTGCTTCCCCCCCCCCCCAAAAAAAACACCTGGGACCAGAAATCTCAATGAATTATTCTCAGCAGCTTCACAGAATGACATTTCCCAGACTGCCAAACCAAAGAGGAATCTATAACAGGTCACTTCAAAATTAGAAGTGTCAATTAACCTAGGCCAACTAAAAATGTTAATGTTAATTGAGAATTTCATGTTCCTTTATAGATTAGGGCTGCTATGTGGTCTAAGCAATGTAAAACCCAGTTAGCTGAGTGCCAAATAAGATAAAATGCTGAGATATCCATGATGGAGTCTCGAAACATTTTAAAAACTTCAAATCAGCTCAAAGCTGAGAAGACAAACAGCACTGAGGGTATTTCCCCATGTCATTTTCTTCAATTACCCCTTAAAGCTGCTGTTCTCCTGTCAGAGAAAGCATGTGCATAGTTTACCCCATAACGTAAATGGGAGCTTGAGGGTAACAGAGGGAAAGGAGTAAACGTCCCCTCCACCAATGCTTAACAAATAAGCACTGTCAGAGTAGGAGGGGCAGTGGCAGTATCCTCCACCCACCTAAGAGATGCTCTGTATCTGTCTTGCCTCCAGGTTGAAATAACTCATTGGGTCATGCCCTGTGCAACAGGGGAAACTTTGCTTTGGCTAAGTGTAGCTCTGTTTCAGAAAAAATATATAGCCTTACCTATGAATCAAATTTCATTTTGAAGGTCTGGGACAAAATATAGTAGAAAATATTAAAACAGAACATGTGTAAGCATCCAAAATGCTCAACATCTTGGCTCAGGTCCTTAGATCTAAGGCTCAATCCTTAAATCTTTAGCCCCACTTGTGTTCTTTTCATTCAAACACTCAAGTGGTTTAAAATCAAGATTTTTTGTTTTTGTTTTGCAGCTACAGAAATCCCAAGATTTGTGGCAAGCCTGCATTTACTAAATTGCAATACAATGCAAAAAGACTCCATCCAATGTGAGTAACAAATACTTATGAGATACTGATGGCTGTTGCAAATGGGAGTTTGTTTCATAAGCACGTGTGTACATGAAAATTGGGGGGGGGATTCTTCCCCACTTCCTCCATCACCCCCAAAATAAACATGGGGAAAACTTGGGACCAAGAATTTCAATGAAACGTTCTTAGAAGCTTCATAAAATAACATTTCCTATGGTTCCAAAGAAGCATCTATAGCAGGCAAATTCATTTAACACTGACAAGGTTGATGACCCTATGTTCATCAACAACTATATCACTGAGACAATTGAAAATTCAATTTGGCTTTATAGAATACAGTTGCCAATTGGCCCAGGTAATACAAATGCCAGTTAGCTATATTCAATCTAGTGTCCATACAACTCCTTTCTTAACTGTATGCAAAGATAGATAGAACTTGCAAGCAGCATTTTCAGACTTCTGTGTCTAGCAAAGCACAGCAAGATGGGCATGCTAAAATCACATATGGTTTGCAGACGTTTAGAGATAGGGAACTCTTTGACCTCATATTAGGGTCAGGTGGTAGCTGATGAAATGCAGCAAAGTGAAAACAGCAAGAAATATTTTTTTACAGATCACATACTTGATCCATGTCATAGGATGTGATGATGGCCAAAAAGTATCAGGAAGGTTCAAGAAAAGAGTAGGACGAAGTAAAAAAAATATTGGTAGTTATATTTTTTAAAGTTGTGGAAAAAGTGAGAGTGAGAAGGTACATAGAAAATTCTACCAAATTAAGGTGAGGAATGCTACTAAAACAATTCTAGGATAGTTCCGTTTGCACCCTCTCAGAAGATGGCTAAAGGTGAAATCCCATGCATGTTTAGGCAGAAAAAAAAGTCCTAAACCTGTCTCAACCTGGGTAGAATTATGCCCTAAGCTATTTATTTCAACCCAGAGTATATAGGAAGAGTCATAATCATTGTTATTAGTCTTCCTCCAAAGGAAGAGGCCTTCTTTCACCACTACTAACCAGCACTGTTGCAATCTGTATATAAAAGCTGTTTTACTTTCCATGTGATAGCATCCATTGTTAAAAAAGAGAAATTAGCTTTTGCCTTTAAGGGTGCATTCCTGTGCAGGTTTAGACAGAAAAAAATGTCCTAAAACTCCCAGCATGGCTGTCTGGGGAATGCTGGGAGTTGTGGGACTGTCTAAACACGCATAGGATTGCCTCCACCGCAAAGCACTTTATTTGGATAAGTGGTGTCACAATCGGAAATAAAGGCTTTAATGATTGTATTCCATCCCCCCAAACTAACTTCTCATTTGTTGTTGTTGTTTATTCGTTCAGTCGTTTCCGACCCTTCGTGACTTCATGGACCAGCCCACGCCAGAGCTTTCTGTCGGCTGTCGCCACCCCCAGCTTCCCCAAGGTCAAGTCTGTCACCTCCAGAATATCATCCATCCATCTTGCCCTTGGTCGGCCCCTCTTCCTTTTGCCTTCCACTTTCCCTAGCATCAGCCTCTTCTCCAGGGTATCCTGTCTTCTCATTATGTGGCCAAAGTACTTCAGTTTTGCCTTTAATACCATTCCCTCAAGTGAGCAGTCTGGCTTTATTTCCTGGAGTATGGACTGGTTTGCTCCAAGGCACTCTCAGAATTTTCCTCCAACACCACAGTTCAAAAGCATCTATCTTCCTTCGCTCAGCCTTCCTTATGGTCCAGCTCTCGCAGCCATAGGTTACTATGGGGAATACCATTGCCTTAACTATGCGGACCTTTGTTGTCAGTGTGGTGTCTCTGCTCTTAACTATTTTATCAAGATTTGTCATTGCTCTCCTCCCAAGAAGTAAACGTCTTCTGATTTCCTGGCTGCAGTCAGCGTCTGCAGTAATCTTCTCATAGTACTTCTCATAGTATTTCGCAAAAGTGTACTTACCTACACTTGTCAGATGTCGTGAAGATCAAACCAGAAGCCCTGTGTGACAGGCACTATGTCCCCCCCAGTACCACAAGGTTTGCAGAAAGTCCAAGCAGGATCACTATCAATCAACACAATCCCATATCCTCCTGATCCCAGGAATCAGGTGACATCAGAGAGCCATTCACATGCCACTATCTACTATAAAGTTTCCAGGACAGCTGATCTTTGTCCGCCTAGACATCTTAGGAACACAGTAAGCTGTTTTATATGAAGTTGGACTTTTTCACCATTTAGCCCAATTACGTCTACTGTGGACTGACAGTGGCTCTCAGGCAGAGGCCTTTCCATTGCCTGCTATCTGGTCCTTTTAAGTCAGGAGTGCACAATCTTTTCAGTCTCAAGGGCCATAGAGCAGGAACCTCATTCCTAGAGCATCCCAGAGATTAGGTCAAACTTTCAACCACTGCTTCCTGGAACACTCTAGGAATGAGTCTGTCTCTAGAGTGTCTTTTACTCCCTGTGCCTTGTTTTTTTCAGCAGCAGCAGCAGACCCTGGGGGTCTGGGAGCTGTCTGACAGGGCTTGCAGGGTCCACACTTTTTGCACCCCCTTTTTAAGTGCAACTGACTCAGGGACCTTCTGATGCAAAGCACATCATCTGCTACTCCATCTGTGACCTGACCACCACACCAGTTATTGAACAACTGCCAGTGATATGTGACAAATCAGCTTATTTTGGATGGCTTGTGATTTCTAAAACATTCCAAGGGAAATATCTGAAGACACATCTTCATTTCATTTGTAAAGGCAAAATGGTCTCCCTAACTTAGTATGTTCTTAGAGAAGTTGAGCCAATTATCTACTGTTTTCTGGTTCACACTCTAGCTCCAGGCTTAATATAATAATGTGGTGAATTATAAATATCATGTGGCTTTTTCTGCTGGAAGTGCATATCAAAAAGGATAGATCATAAGGTTACTAGTTTCTTTGAAATAGTAGCTGGAAACGCACTGTGCCTATTGTTTGAAAGTTTATAGACTTGTTTTTCTACTCAATATTAAGCTACTACCCTTATGTTTGACATTTTTTGTTACATACAAAAAACACCCCAATATGATTTTTGTTAGACAATACAATTGCAAAAGTGGTGGTTTGGTGGTTAGAATTCAGCAAAATCTGCAGCTAGAAAGCTAATGGAGTCCTTGTTTTTTCCTTGGATTAGGGCCACATACTTTGTATACAGAAGGTCATAGCTTCGATCTACAGCAAGTCTAGGCAGAGATGAAAGATTCTTGCCTGAAACCCTGGACAGCTGCTGCCAGTCAATGTAGATAGTACTGATCCTGATGGATTGATCGCTTGACTTGTTGTAAGGCAACTTCTATGTTCTACTTTCTACCTGCTTTATATATTTTTTCTTGTAGCATTCAAGATCTCCATGAACAACTTAGGGCATGTCTAGATGAGGGTTGACCCCGGGGATCATTCCTGTGCATCCACATCCCACACAGGGGATCCCGGGGACAGGGAGGGATGATCCCTCCCTTGCCCCGAGATAGCTGGGACAGCTTTAATCCCGACTTTTCCCGTGATCTCAGGATTGTCCCAAGACATGTGTGGGCAATTGTCCCGGTTTCTTCCCGGCTCCTCGTGAGTAAATGCGAGGAGCCGGGAACCAGAACTCCATGCCCATTGGGGGTGGGAGAAGGGAGCGGGAGGGTTTGTTAAAAAAAAAAAAAAAAGACTTGCATTTGTGATGGACAGCTCGTGTGCTCTTTTTCATAAAAAAATAAATAAATTGGTGGGCGTGACTTCCTCTTCCTCCCAGGACATCATGCGCCGCGTGTAGACTGAGGGGGAGGATCTCACGATCAGAAAATCATGAGATCCTCCCACCTCCCTCCCAGAATGCCGGGAGGTCTAGCCATGCCCTTAGTGACTCGATTTCTTGTGGATTCTGTCTGCTAGGAATAAACCAAAGGCATGGCCAGCCCTACCATTAGACAAGGGGTAGGCAAATTGTGGCCCACCAGATGTTTTGACTTACAACACCCATCAGCTCTAACCAGCATGGCCTGTGGTGGGAGTTGATGGGAATTGTATGCCAAAACATCTGGGGAGGATTAGACAGAGAGAGGACACTGCCCCAGGTAGCAAATACTGTGGAAAGCAGAAGTCTTCCAGTTGTTCTTCCTCAATCCCCAGCCATTCCCTTCTGTTAGAGAACACAGCTGTGTGCCACACAGCCTGATGTGATCCCTTAAACCAGCCTGCTGCCCTCAGGGGTGGTGGCAGAAACTATCCCAATAAGATTCAATTGTCAGTCCAGTCAGCTTCTGCATGTAAAATGAGGGAGGGGCGCCATCTTGTCCTCCGCCTCAGGAAGCAAAAGGACTTGCTTTCTGGCCAAGGCAGACAAGTAGTCCAGCTTTCAGAAGCAGGCCATTCCAATCAATTCCCCACTCCTACAGAGGCCAGTGAACCACAGGATTCCAACCCTGTGGAATTTTAAAACTTGATGTTGTGCAGACTTTATACTGTTAGTTTTACCCTACCCTGTGCCTGCTTACCCTACCCTGTACCTGTTTGCATTCTCTTCCCCTCCTTATTGTTTTACTAGGATTTTATTAGATTGTAAGCCTATGCGGCAGAGTCTTGCTATTTACTGTTTTACTCTGTACAGCACCATGTACATTGATGGTGCTATATAAATAAATAAATAAATAATAATAATAATAATAATAATAATAATAATAATAATAATAATAACCCTTGCCTCACCAGCAAGTAAAGATGGACCTTGGGCCTGTTCAGACAATACTCTAAGCTATGGTTAGGCCACTAACTCTTTTGCAGCAAATGGTTAGTGAGCGTGTTTAATGCATGATTATGTAGCCACCATGGTTAGGAATGGTTCACATGACACACTAATGGTTCTCAAAATGTTTTACCGCCCTGGCTTAGCCTGTCATCTGAACAGGGTCATTAAAGGCTGTTTCAGCAGACTGCCCACTTATCACCAAAACTAAACACCATATCACGCCTATCTTGCTGAATGCATTAGGCTACATTTAACATGGTGGCTACAAATCCTGAGCCCTATCAGTAAAGGCAGCTTGGCCGTGGCAGTTGAAACGAATTGCCTTGGTTTTCCAGTGCCTGGTTTGAGGCCATTTTTTGTTAGTTCAGTCAAGTATCTGTTAATCCAGGGGATAGCTGGTATGCTGACAGAATCCCAGTCTGTCCCAAATACCACAAGATGCATACAATCCATATAAGGCCACCTGGTGAGCAAGGCGGAAGTTTTGTGGATTGTGGGCACACCACCTCCCCATGAATCCTCCTCGTGTTAATGTTATACTGAATATCTGGCCAGAAGCAGCTCCACTGGAATAGCCAAGTTTCAGTTTCCCCATCCCCTTTCTACCAAAGTTGAAGGCTTGTATACATGCTGAATCCTTACCTGATACCCCTGAGGTAACCAGTTCAAGACTGACATTGGGCTTGAGCTGTTGACCAAATAGTCTAGTTAATTTGGGATGCACTCCCACATGTGCTTAAATCCAAAAGGATAGCTAGCCTGTACACAGAAATCCGGCCATGATCGATAACTGCAGCAGTTCTTTTTCTACCTCGAAAATACCTATAATCTGAGTTTCTGTACACCACAAATGAGTCAGCAGAGTGCATACTTTGTGGGCAGCCTCAATAACTTAATCAAACCCAAAATCAACACTTATTAAATGCAAATCAGCAAATGGAGCTCTAACACACACTTTGGCATTCCTGAAAAGAATTCTCTTCTTTAATTCTTGTTACTACCGTTGGAAAAACAAATAAACAAACAGGTCTATGAGTGAATAACACAGTATTATTCTCCTCAGAAATCTCCGCAAGAGCTATGGTAGCATTTGTTATGTGAATAGTTAACATTTATTATTAATTGATACCCTAATTAAAGCCATGCTGGCGCTTTCCATTAGCTTACTCTCGAAGTTTTTACGGAGCTGTCCGTCTGGTTTTAATCAAAACCAAATGGCAATCCAAGTTCCCAGGCTGGAGCAACACGGAGGAAATCATTCAGAGGAGGCAGAAGAAAGCAGAAAAGATAAACAGCAGATAGTTTCACCAAATCTGTATAGAATGGAGGATGTAGATGCTGTGGGCTGCTCCAGAGATATGATTCAGGCACCCTGTCAGACTGGGAAAGAGTAGTTACAAGTGTTTTATGTCAGCTGAATTCTAATATGATCAAGATGGAGTCTATCCTCATGCCTTTACAGTCCTGGATCTGTGAGACTCTGGAGAATTCTCCATAGAGGTAATGTGCTATATACATATAGACTGTAGCAGCCTTTATATGCACTGCCGTTCATTTCTCATACTTGGTTAAAAATCTCACTGGTAGAGCTTAGTCTTTACAACGTATTTGCATAAGCTGAATCTATACTATCTAACCATCTTGCCTCCCCCCTCCCTTCTTTTCATGCCTTCTACTTGTGCTTGGTATCCTAAAAGGGAAAAATGCTTTTAAACCTTTGCATTGTAATCAGCTGAAGCTATCTTACATAGATGCTGTTCATTTGTTGCTCAAGAAAGTTTGAAAAAGGATCTGAAATGCTTTCACAATTGTCTTTGTATTTGCAAGAGGAAACAAGATGATGCAATCTGTATGAGTATAAATCTGTGTTCATAAAATGTCATAAGTTAGAAAGATTGGGAAATTAAGCGATAGTGTCATAAATATTCCAAATCAAGATTTTCTCGAGTATAATGTTGTCAGGATTTTTTATCCCTTCTGAGTCTCTCTCTCTCTCTCTCTCTCTCTCACACACACACACACACAATTTTCACATGCCTACTACTCAACAGCAGGAAATACTTTTGAAGCAATCTGGGCCTGGTTCTTTGAGGCCCCGTCTCACAAAACATCAGTCTGCATTTAGTAGACAGAAGTAACTAGGGAAAGCTTGGTAGAATTCCACTTAGTTAAGGCTCCCTCCAGCTGCAGAACGTGTTTCGGTCAGAATCACACATATAGAGCAAAAGTGCTGAGAATAGAGCAATGATCTCAGCAATGAAATCTGAACTTTATGCTAGTGGAGGCTGAGGCAGATTCTGGGTGGGTGTTGTGGGTGTTTTTCCCCCTTGCCTCTCTTTTGTATACACAGCCAAAGTATTTAGAGAAGTAATTTTGACTATTTCCAACTTCTTGCCATCTCTGTGAGGTAACTCTGGAAGGTTTTTTTTCAAAACGTTCTGGTTTTGTTAATAATAAAGCTGATTTGAAATATACAGGCATTTTCTGGAATCCGTTAAACAAAATGCCAGGACTCTGTAGGGAGGCTTTCTGCGCTGAGGATTTCAACTGTATAACTGGAATGAAAAAAGTCACAGTAAGTGGAATATTGCATGTCAGCTGTGCTTTATATATACATACACGCAAGAGCTAAAAGAAAACCTTGCTATCTAAGATGTTCTTTTTAAAAATGCAAATGATATATTGAAATATCTGTTTATACTCATTTACTAATGACACTTGCAAGGCTTATGTATTTTGCAATAGCGAAAAATGCAACAAAATGTGAACAGATTTTCTCATTACTTTGACTGCCAATAAGAAAGAGAGGCACTGGAGTGACTATCTCCCTTCAGTTGACATACTGATTTACAATGTAATCCTATAGATGTCTACTCAGAAGTAAGTCCCATTGATTTCAGTGAGACATACTCCCACATAAGTTTGCATAGGACTGCTGCTTTGACTGTTTATATCAGCTATCTCTCTCCTGTGCTTGGTCCCAAAGAATTTTGTGTTATAGGTGAGTTTATAATGAAGTGGCTGGATTTGAAGTCACTGAATTCATCAGTCAACAAGCATTGGCTGTCAGATGTATCACTGGAGATGAGACAAACTAAAAGAGATAGAAGAAATTATTTTGTTATATGCCAGT
The DNA here is from genome assembly GCF_023053635.1 of Elgaria multicarinata webbii. Taxonomy (NCBI): domain Eukaryota; kingdom Metazoa; phylum Chordata; class Lepidosauria; order Squamata; family Anguidae; genus Elgaria; species Elgaria multicarinata. Next base: position 59,128,555 of record NC_086180.1, on the reverse strand, counting down.
CGTTCTAAGAAATCATAATAGAGTTGATGCTGCCTATAATACAGCTGAAAGTTTCAATTCAAGATTCCATTTGAATTTTTCCAAAGTGCAAAACCTTCCATGCCAACTCTACATGGAACCACTGCACAACTGAGACTGTGTAACGTATATAAGCACTAGCCATTCAGGAAATGTGTGCACGAATTCCATTCATTGATGGATAACAGAGTGGGTAAAATGTAAGTCAGTCATCTGATGCTAGTTGATGTATAATATTATAATATTAAATTGAAAAGCAGATGAAAAGTCAGTCATTCTGTGTAGAAATATTCACATCCATTTTTCTCTTTTGTCTACCAAATATACCATTCTGAGGAAAATATGAGATGAAATGTACGTTTCCCTCCTTGTGTCCTTAAGACACAGTATTGCTTACTGGACAATTCTTAGGACTTTCCATAGACAATTTGAAATGCAAACGGCATAATCTAGTGCAGAGTTGGGTATGCTTAAAAGCCATGGTTTAATGATGTGCTGGACTGTGGCCAAGAAGTTTGGCTTAATGTTATTTTAACAATGGCACTGATACTTCTTGCTCCTGTCATTTGAAAAAGAGCCAAATTGTAGACATAATCCCCCCTAGTATCTTGAACCTAAGCCTGCCTACTAGCCTACCTACTAAGTCAGCTCCATGGAAATCAATGGGATCTGCTTACAGGTAAATGTACAAGGACTGCGTTACTGAGTCAAACCAATATCTTATTAGCAACATGTTTCCCTCAACGGCAAGCCAGATACATCTGAGTGTCCAAAAGCACTGGGTGAGAGTGATCATCATTCCTGGCTGTTGGTCTCCAGCATCTGGTATAAGAAGTTGATTACCTTGGGGGAGCTAGGGGTGGCGACAGCCGACAGAAAGCTCTGGCGTGGGCTGGTCCATGAAGTCACGAAGAGTCGGAAACGACTGAATGAATAAACAACAAAACCTCATTATATGAAGGTTTCATTTTGGTGTCAAAGTTCCTAGAACCACCTCTAGAGAGGTACCATTTTCTCTATCTCTGTCAATCCAGGGTATTTATTTATTACTATCGCCATAAAAACAAAGTTGGGGGTTGACTCCTTGTAGACCATCTGCCTTGTACTGCCATACCCTTCCTTGCTCAGCCACATCCTAGGTAGGAGCACATAAGCCATCTTCTGAGGTCAGGAATTTCATCCATTATAATGCATTTGTGATTCTTTTTTGTCAGTCCAGAGCATACCGCCACTCAGCTTTATTGGATGACTGGAAGCTGTGATATTAAAAAAGAATCATAGAATTTTAAGAGTTGGAAGGGACCTTGTATGTCATCTAGTCTAACCCCCTCCTTGATACAGGAATCTGAACATTTCCCTTTTTCCTCTCTACCAAGAATATTTGGTGTTGGATGTTTGGTCTTAGGACATGGGTGACCAATATACAGTCCATGCATCACATGCAGAACCCAGTGGAGCTCCCACTGTTGTCCCCCAAAATTGTAAAAAACAAAAACAAAAAAAACCACCTCACAACATTATTTTAAATTATGGTACCTGGAGTGACTATGTTGACCCCTTTTTCACTCTTTCATGGCTGTGGGTAGTTGGACCTTATAAGGCATTCATTTACTTGAAAGGCGATCCCACTGGCAAGTATCTGGCAAGTATCTTCTTACCTGTGTCTGTTCACAGGGAAAAGAAGAAGAAAGCAGAATTGATATAAAAACCATAGAGCCTGCATTGGTCATGATCTTAAAATGGAATGTAGGAAAAGATGATAGATTGAGTTGGGTTAGGCTCCTCTTGAAACCTCTATAGGTAACCTGAAAACTATAAAGGTTTCAGGTTACACCTAAGAATCCTGGCACACAGAATGGTTGATTTCACTTAAATTGTCTTGCCTTTGTTGACTTCGGACAGCAGAGCCATTGGAATTGTAGTCCAACCCAGCTGGAGAGAGAGATCTCCATGCTGGGGAAACCTGTTCTATTGATAGTTTGCACACCATCTGCTGCTAGCTGTTAAGAACTGTTCAATTCTGAAGTATTACCTGAAGAGTTACAATGATTCATCTAGACTTCTTCTATCAGTAACTCTATGACTTCAACCAGCAACCAAAAAGAAGCCCTCACCTGTCTAAAATTTCCCAACAGCACTCCTTTTACTCCCCATGGTTGATTTAGTTCTCAGAAGGCAGTATAATGGGACTGTGGGCTCATCTACACCAAGCAGGATATTGCACTGTGAAAGCGGTATATAAAAGGCAGGAGCCACACTACTGCTTTATAGCGGTATTGAAGTGCACTGACAACTGTTGGTGCCCATGATACATGCCATATACTACTTTCATAGTGTTATACCCTGCTTGGTGTAGATGTGTCATGGGCCCCAACAGTTGTCAGTGCACTTCAGTACCACTACAAAGCAGTAGTGTAGATCCTGCAGTGCACTTCAATTCCTCTTTAAAGCAGTACTGTGGCTCCTGCCTTTTATATTCCGCTTTCATAGTGCAATATCCTGCTAAGTGTTTTATCTATCCCATAAAATCATCAGTTGTTTTTACCTACATGTCAGAGTGATTGCTGGAACCCACCAGGGTTAATACAGAGCTTACTAACACTGGAGTGCATTCAGCACTTGCCTTCAGTTCCTCATTACACAGGCATGCTATTAATTTATAAATTCTTTACAATAGTTTAAACCTTCCTCAGGCAGATTTTGCTCTAGAAAGCTGAGCCATATTCCCAAATTCCCAAATATACTTTTCTAAAAGAAAGGTTGCAACTAACTCTTAAACAGGCTAATTTCTGCTCCCTGACTCAACTCCCATGGTACTTCTCCTCTCCCAAATTGCAAATAGCGCCATCATGCGGCTGGATTGCATGCAAATGACAGAGCTTCTTTCTTTAGTTGGTGACAGCTCAGACTTATTCTGTCAAAGGTTGAGGGAGTCCCATTGAAATGAATACCACAGTTAAATACTACAGTCCCAGTGATTTCAGCGGGACTTATTATAGACGTGCTTAATATTTGCCTTGTAACCAGAATGTTTTGCTGCATAGGTTCATTGCGCAAGTGAAGAATTTGGTCTCTTATGCAGATGTTTGTATTCTGAAGCTTCTAGCTTTCATTTAAAAATAATTTTCTAGACCTCATGAAAACTGACGCTAAGGCTGTACGAAACTGCTTGGGACAAAGAATGGGAGTTTTGGCACTCTTTATAGATTTAGGTTTGGTTCCTTTTCTGACCTGTGCTCTCTGGACACATTGTAGTTTTGCACACATTATTAAGATTTTTTTTCAGTTGTGAAAAACTACTGTTCTGTCTACTGTTCTCTCTCTTGTATCCACCCATGCCTGTGGTCCACACCTTTTCCTTTCTCCATTCTCCTCCCTTTTTGTACTTTGTAATTCTGTTCTTTCCCAGTAGGTTTCAGAAATTTTGATACTTCATATTGTGTAAGCCACATAAATCAAAATGCCAATATTCTTAGCCTGTGCAATTCATTTTTGAATGTGCAATTTGGATTTCCTTGAAGCCAAATTTGGATTATTTTGGCATTACCTCTACATGGACCTGAAACATGAAAGCTTTGTTTGTAGGCTGTGTAAAAATGTATATATAGGCCAACATGTAACTATCCACATTCTCCATACCATGCATCATTTTCTACACCGCTTTCATGTCTCCTCTTAGCCTCCTTTTTTCCAAGCTAAACAATCCCAGTTGATATAAGCTTCCCTCATAGGGGAGATGCTCCAGCCCCTTAATCATTTTAGTTGCCATTTTCTGTACTTTTTCCAGCTCTATAATATCCTTTTTTAGGTATGGTGACCAGAACTGTACACAGTATTATAAGTGTGGTTGCACCATAGATTTGTATAAGGGCAGTATGATACTGGCCGTTTTATTCTCAATTCCTTTTCTTATAATGCCTAACATGGAGTTTGCCTTCTTTACAGCAGTCACACACTGGGTGGACATTTTCATTGAACTATCCACCACAATCCCAAGATCTCATTCTTGTAATGTCACTGCCAGCTCAGATCCCATTAGGTTATACTTGAAGTTGGAGTTTGTTGCCCCAATTTGCATCACTTTACACTTGCTTATATTGAACCGCATCTACCATTTGGAAGCCCACTCTCCCAGCTTGGAGAGATCCCTTTGGAGCTCTTCACAATCCTTTGTGTTTTAACAACCTTAAATAATTTGGTGTCATCAGGAAACTTGGCCACTTCACTGCTCACTCCTAATTCCAGATCATTTAAGAACAAGTTGAAAATAATTGGTCCCAATACCGATCCCTGTGGGACCCCACTATTTACTTCCCTTCATTGGGAGAATTGACCATTTATTCCTACTCTCCGCTTTCTGTTCTTTAACAAGTTACTGATCCATAAGAGGACCTCTCCTCTTATTCCATGACTGCTAAGTTTGTTCAGGAGTCTTTGGTGGGGGACTTTATCAAAAGCCTTTTGGAAATCCAAGTAAACAATGTGCACTGGATCACCCCTGTCTACATGTTTGTTGACACTCTCAAAGAATTCTAGTAGATAAGTGAGATAGGACTTGCCTTCCTTCAGCCTGTCCTCCTAGAGCATGTCCTCAAGTCTCTGTATCATCTTAGTTGCCCTCCTCTGAACCTGTTCTAACCTGTCAATGTCCTGCAAATGTGGTGCCCTTCTTGGAGTTCCTTGGACAGGACAGCCCTTTAAAGAGAGGACCATCATTGGAGCTAAAGTGATGAATGTGAAACAACAGTAGGATATTTTTCTCTCTGAAATGCCACTGTATGTTCCATATTATTGTTAATGTTTGCTATATAATGGCTGACTGCTACATTGCAATAAAACTAATGATGACTGTTGTGGAAAATGACTGCATGTCCTGTGGTTTTATGGAACACAAACATCTTCCCTTGAAGTCACACTATCATTGCTGGGAATCTACACTCACACTGCATTTCCAGGTCACTGGTCAATTATATTTCTCACCTCCATCCTCTGTCTGCAACGATCATGGGCCAATGTCAAGATTACCCAACCATATCACATGTTTTGAATTTTATTTTTGTTTAAATTGTTACTTTCTACTGAAGTACTCATGTAGCTCTTTAAAAGAAAAATAAGTGGTATTAATATGGATTTGTGTTTGGTGGGTTTTCCTTGATGCTACATGCACCTTCCCTTTGCAGAAGCTGAGGAAAATTTAAAGGGCCAAAAATGTTTTTCCCCACAACAATGACAGACCTCAGTAGCAAGACTTCCTTCAATTGTCACACTGTGGTTGCATTCAGACATAACACCAAACCATAATTTGGTGCTACGCAAGCAACATGAACATCAAATTACACATTGTGTTACTTATGTAGCAAGTAGCTGGCCCCACTCTTGCTATCTTACTTGAGAGTAAGTGTACCCTGATTTGATTGGGACCAGAGCACTGGCAGGGGAGGATTAAACATTCTCCCCCCCCCCACTTCCCTTTGCTTCCTGAAATCTCCCCACACACACACACACACACACACACAGAGGAATTGGGGTTAAAAACAAGGAGGGAAATCTCAATTGGCATTAAAGTTACATGTATTTGATCCTCAGGCTCATGGTGGAGCTGTGAGGAGTCTGGAAACATCTGCCCCAGCCATGGTCCTACATGCATTAGTTACATCTCACTTGGATTACTGTAACACACTATGGCCATAGCTAGACCTCAGGTTTATCCCAGGATTGGCCTGGGGTCAAACCTGTTCATCTAAGTGCCACACAGGGCATCTAGCGCTCAGGCAGAGATGAACACAGGATGATCCTGGGATAAACCTTTGGTCTAGCTATGGCCTATATTTAGGGTTGCCCCTGATATTCCAATTGGTACAGAATGGTGCTGCTAAAATCCTGACAGGGCCAACAGTTAGGACCATGTGACCCCTTTACTGTATCAGCTCTACCAGCTGCCAGTTCATTTCGAGGTGTGATTCCAGGTGCTGGTTATCACCTTTATAGTTCTAAGCAGCTGCAGTCCAATGACCATCTCCTCCCATGTGAATCTGTCCATCTCTTCAAATCAGCTGAAGTGTTCCTCTTGCATGTGCTGTTGCCCTGTGAAATAGGTGAGACAGCTTCCTTTGTAACAGCAATCCACATGTGGAACTCCCTGACCCAAGAGATCACTTCCCTCATTATCCTCCAGGGCTTTTCTTTTTAATGGGTCCTTTGATTCTGTTGCTGTTTTATTTTCTTAATTGTTAGCGCTGGTTCTTTGGACCCCCTTTTAAAAGCTGCTTTGAGTCCTAGTTTGTGTTAGACAAAGAAACAACTTTATGTAGTTGCTTTGTTGAAAAGATTATTGGTAATGTTATTTTTGTGTTTGTTTTTACACTTTGTTAGCTGCTTTGAGTGTCTACTTTAGAAAAACAGGGATAGACATTTTGTAAAAATAAATATAACAAACTGCAGTTTGTCATTTTGTCCGACCTGGAACAAACTGTGGTAAGTTGAAACTATGGTTTCTCTAGACAAACCAAGATCAAACCATGGTTTCTAATCCTGCTTGATTGGATAAATCATAGTTAAAACTACACATAATTTCCAATTTGGATAGAACAACAAACTGTGCTTAGTTGAAATGGGAAGTGGATGCTTCCAGTCTCCTGTTTACAGCCAATGGAAATGCTGGCTGGGCTTGATGGAAATTATAGCCCAGTACATCTGTATAGCCCAGTACAGCTTGATGAAAATTTCAACCTAGTGTGCGGCCGCTGTAAAGAAGGCAAACTCCATGTTAGGCATTATTAGAAAATGAATTGAGAATAAAACTGCCAGTATCATGTTGCATTTATACAAATCTATGGTGCGACTACAGTTAGAATACTGTGTACAGTTCTGGTCACCACACCTAAAAAAAAAAAAAAAGACATTGTAGAGCTGAAAAAAGTGCAGAAAAGGGCAATAAAATTATTAAGGGTCTAGAGCATCTCCCCTATGAGGGAAGGTTACAACAGCTAGGATTGTTTACCTTGGAAAAAAGGTAAGGAGAGACATGATAGAGGTATACAAAATTGTGCATGGTGTGAATGTGGATAGGAAGACATTTTTCTCCCTATCCCATTATACTAGAACCTGGGGTCATCCATGAACCTGATTGATTTTATCAGGACCGATAAAAGGAAAAACTTCTTCACACAGCGCATAAACTATGGAATTCACTACCATAAGATGTAGTGATGGCCACCAATGTGGATGGCTTTAAAAGGGGGGTGGATAAATTCCAGGAGGAGAAGGCTATCAATGGCTACAAGTCCTAATGGCTATGTGCTACCTCTTGTAGCAGAGGCAGTAAGTCTATATACACCAGTTGCTAGGGAACACGGGTGGGAGTGTGCTGTTACACCATGTCCTGCTTGTGGGTTCCTGATTGACAGCTGGTTGTCCACTGTGTGAACAGACTGCTGGACTAGATGGACACTTCTTATATTCTTATGTCCTTACGTAGGGTACCAGGTTGAAAAAGCTATGCAAAACTATGTTTTAGTATTACATCTTAACCGAGCCTGTGGTAGTAGCATAGGCATTTGGACAATGCCCTAGCAGGAATCCACTGCCATTGTTTCTAAAACAAACAAACATAATTGTAACCTACACTGCTTTTTTTTCTAGCTGAAGTATTTAAAAAGGCTAATTTCATCCAAATAATATTTTCCATCAGCTGTTTCCTCTTTCAATGGCATTCCATTTTACAAATTTCCCAAGAGTCAGCATTTCTTCACCTGCATTAAAATAAGGGATTCTGGCGTTCCTTACTGGAAAAGTTAGCATCAGCCTCATCTCCGCTAAGCAGCTGAGTAAATGTTGGCAACTGTCTTCAGTAATCGGCTGCTTCAAACTGGTGTGTAAATGTCAATGGTATTCCTGTAACGATGTGTTGTACAGTTCTCTCCTACCTAGGCTACAGGTGGAACTATTTTTAACACCAAGGCAACATAGGTACCTGGTGATGACAACTGTTGTCAGCAATGATTCAGTTCCTTATTGTATCACAAGACCACATTATACAGATTTAGAAACTATATCATGTGGTGTATTATTAAATTGATTTCAGCAAGTAGGCTTGTGTATCGGTGTAACCATACTATTCCTTTTGGAATAAATAAATTAACCAGCACAGCACTAGTTTTGGATCCCTGGCTTGTCTTACCATACTCTTCTAGTTGTGCCCTTATTGAGCTGTTAAACCTAGAGGCCTAAAGCCGGGCTTGTGGGAAGTGGAGTGTCTAAAGAGAGAGAACAGTATATATATATATATATATATATATATATATATATATATATATATATATATATAATGGACAGGGTGGGTAGACTCTGTCCTCAACAGCAGTTTGGGCCTACACATGAAATAAACTCCCAATGGTATAATGAACATTCCAGATCTTTCTAGAAAGTCATAGACTAGGGGTCCCCAAAGCAATGTCAACATTGACCTCCACTGGTGCCCATAAAGCTCTCCCCTCCCTGCCTGCTTAAAATAAAGAAAATAAAGAAAACACTTAGAAAATGTTAGAGCCATCTTCTTTCCAGCTCTGCCCTCGCTGTTTCTCTTCCCTCTGCCCCTTTGGGTCACTATTTCCCCCTCTCTCCCAGCCTCTAGCCTTGCTAATTTTCTCCCCACCATCAACTCTTTAGCTCACTTTTGACTAGCCAGGCCCCCACGGCAGCCATTATGCGACTAGCCACATCCACCGTGGGAGCCACTTTGTTGTGGAACTCACAGCAGTTTCTCAGATTCCCATATGAGCCCATAGGTCCAAAAAGGTTGGTGGTCCCTGATATGGACCATGGGGTTATTTGGCTTTAGCTAAACGGTGGCCTTAGCTAGACCTAAGGCTTATCCTGGGATCGTCCCTGCCTGCTCCCGGGATATCCTGTGTGTCATTTACATGAACCGGGATGACCCCGGGACAATCCCGGGATAAACCTTAGGTCTAGCTAAGGCCTAAAAGTCTTTACTACAGGAGTAGGGAATGTGCAGGGAATCCTCCAGATGTTGTTGGCATATTGGGAATTGTAGGACTGTCTAAACATACATAGGTGTGTGCCCTAAATTGTTGCAATGTATGAACACATGTTAAAATACTAGCATTTATCAACACCGTTATCCTTGAACTTTGCACACATGGGCATAAATGTTGACGAGCATGCTGTATGTCACTTCAGAACCAGAGCATCCAGACTTAATACTTAAACTTGACACAGGCTCACTGTCAGTCTCTGGGGAATTATTTATCCTGCCTTACCTTATATTTCCTGTCTGCATGTAATAAAATGAACCATGCCCCTGTTGTCTGGCTACCTTACTTGTTTATACAGTGGGCTGAAATTCTCTCAACAGACACTATGGGTGTCAAGCTATTTAGCCAGAATTATTTATTCCTGCATTTAAGGAAGTGCTCAACAGCTGATAAATGTCTGGGTGTTGCCACCTATTTGGAAGCACAACCTCAATTTATAAGGTCAAAAGAAAACAATAGTATTTCAGAAAGTAGCTCTCTTTCCTGGTAAATGTTAAAAGTACTCTTAAAAGAGCAAATTTAGATATTACTTATTTAGCAATACACATTCAGTTTCTCCATATAATCCCTAAAACAATAGTGTAAGGAAGATTAGTCTGAAAGACTGATTTGACCCAAGCTATCCTGTAGGCTTCATAACTGAGCTATCTACTCAGGAGTTTGCAATCCTGGGCTTTGGCTATATTTTTTAAAGTTAATTTAACATCATATATTATGGTAAATGTATATATCCTTTCCTGGAAATCAACTCATTACACTGCAAATGTTTGGGAAAATCTTACGAATTATTCACTTGTCCTGCAGACTCAGTTCTCTGAAGCTCATTTGATATTAATTGGTGACTTTAATGCCCAGATTGGCCCAAACTGGAATGCAATAGAGCAATCCATGTATTTTTCCTTGGATGACTTCCCACTGATAGAGGATAGACAATCTAAGGACCATAGAATAAACATTAAAGAAAAGCTGTTTATTCAAATGATCCTCTAAATTGGACTTCTCATTTTGGATGGCAATCTGTCTGAGGATTTGATAGGAGAATTCACTTTCATCAACCATCTTGGTGCCAGTGTAGTTGACTATATTGCAGTCCATCCAGCTCTATTCAGGCTGATCATGCTCTTTAGAGTGGATTCATATCCATGCTGTGATCACCAACCATTGATTGTCCAGTTGGAATGTTTAAAAGTAGTCCGGGCAAATCAAGAAAATGTAGCTCCAATTACATGCACAAGTGCTGCAACATACCGTCGTAAATGGGCAAATGTGGATTTAAGTGCCTTGGAATGCTTATTGGCATTCTGAGAACCTACATGCTTTGAGAGAAATACCCTGCTCACCTCAAAAGAGATGGAAGTAGTATTAGGTTGCTATGCCCTGATGGCAGCAGCAGTTGAACCTCTCCTATGTTGGAAAGGCCGTTTAAAGGACCAGAGGCCAAAAGAGGGTAACCCGTGGTTTGATGAGGACTGCAGGAAACTTAAGCAGGAAATCAAAAGACAATGTAAATCTCTAAGGGGCAAGGATGTAGTTTTCCTACCTACCACATTCCTCTTTGGCACTGTGTGAATTCTATTAAAAATCAATTAAAGAAAAGAAGCAAGAGTATATCAGGCTGCAATGAGTTGAATTGGCATCAGCACTTGAAGTAATGATAGATCCAGATTTTGGTATCTTATCTCAGCTTTAAGACACTCTGGGACTCCATCGATCAATACTTTTATCACCACTCATGAATGGGAACTACATTTTCGCTCCCTTTTTTTTTTTTTTTTTTTTTAGATGGCCTGCCTACCTCCATTGCTGGAGGAAGACCCAGAGTTGCATAGTGGGCCCCAGTCACTTGCGAGGAAATAGCTATGCTGATACGAAAGTTGAAGCGCTATATGATGTTGACATCCAGACAGCAATGGCCGTCGCTGCTGGCAGTTGTTCCAACATGATCTATAAAGGTATTATTACCTTCCCAGGGAAGGTCCCCTCATACTTAACTTCTATCACCTCATATATGCTGAGATGGCTTATGACTCAGTGCGGACTGAATTCAGTCCAGCTGATGGAGGGTGAAGACATGCTATAGGTCCCACCACAGCGTGAAAGCAGATTGCCCAGCTGGCTGTCTTAAGGCAGAGGACATGGTACACTTCCTAGCAGAGAGCTGAGGAAGCAATATCTTGAGCCCTTAATAGTTTAATTATAACTCCTCTGTAAGCATAACTCTAACACTATTGGGTGGTACAGATTATTACATGTCATATAGGACTGCCAAGTTTGTCAAACGGGCTCTGGAGAAACAAAAGTCACTGGCAGCCATAAAAGACTAAACTTATTAATATAATATAATATAATATAATATAATATAATATAATATAATATAATATAATATAATATGCTAGCAAATATTGTCCAGGATTACAAGATGTTTTAACTTGCTCTTGTTAGCCATTTTATTAACACTTTGTATTTTGGTATCCCCTCTGGCGAGAGGAGTATTTTATTATGTTTCTGTATGCACATGGCCTGACTGGCTAATAAGCAATATGTTGTTGTTGTTGCTGAGCAAGGGAATATGAACACTCTCCCCAATGAGGCCATCTGATGCCAACATTGTCATTTTTTTGGTGCCAGGTTGACATTCCTCTACTCCCAGGCATTTGACAGCATATGATAAGGTTTTTAATGGGATTTATGGTTATACTTTTATATATTGGTTTGATATGTATTTTGGGGGGTTAATTCTTTGTAAACCACCTAAAGAGCTTTGGCTATTGGGCAGTATAGAAAGGTAATAACTGAAATGAAACTAATTGAACCAGCATCAAACTACATGTTATTTTGAAGACATAGCTAGCAGCTGTGGCCCAGTTTGCACATAACGGCAGCACATAAGTTAAACAATCTGTGGTCTGTCGGGGATGAGCAGAAAAGAGTGGGCATGCAGCCTGCAGTGCGCCAGCTACTTCTGCTTTTCATCAACAATCTTAGGTTGTTGAACGTGATGTGCAAACCTGGAGCTCAGGGTTGTATAGGGGCTCAGCAACTCAGCAGTTAACCCAACAACAAGCCAGCATATGAGCCAATTGTAGGTTGCTGAGTAAAAGTGGAAGTGGTGGGCCCGCAGGAGGCAGTGCACCTGCTCTTTCCCACTCATACATGACAAGCAATGGATTGTTTAAACCATGGGCTATTGTTATGTGCAAACCAGGTCTTTTTTCTTCTGTTTTTTACTTAACTGTAGGCATAGGGAACCTGGTACGGATTGGTACCCTACCATGGGTTTAGGGATCATCCGCTGTGGTCTCAACCCAGATTGGGAGTCCCACACCTGGAATTTGCATTGCCAAAAAGGATCTATGAAAACAAATGGATTACTTTTTGATAATGTAAAATGCAGGCATGGTTTTTTTTTGGGGGGGAGCGATCCAGATCAGGTCAGCAGTGTGGGGCAAAGTGTTAAAGTCCCCCCCTCTACACACACACACACACACACAGAGAGAGAGAGAGAGAGAGAGAGAGACTATGGTTCTGATGTGGATCAAGTCCCAACATCTAATTTTAAGTTAAAAAAAAGGGCAAAAAAGACATAAGCTGCTTGCTACATCTTTCAAGTAATGTGTGGTTTGGCTCCCAGCCTCCTGGTTTAAGGGCAGGACTACGTATTATAAGAAATACAGAGTGGTGTTTTCACTGGCAAAGTTTAGTAATGAGGAATAGGTTCTCCGGAGAGATACATTTTGCAAGGGAGTTGATGTGATGCATTGGGCTGACAATGGAACACTATCTGGATGTTGATAAGCTAGTTTCAGTGATCAATGCTCTGGTAGCCTCCCATTGGATGACTGCCATAAACTGTATATGGGGCTGCATTTGAGGACAACCTGGAAATTTTGGTGCAGAATATGGCAATCGAAAGTTTTAACTGGGACCAGATACTGTGAACATTACGCCAGTCCTTTATCACCAGCATTGTTTTGGGATTCATGGCTGAGCCCAATTCAAAGTTCCAGTTATAAATCCTTACACGGCTTGGGACCTCAGCACTTAAAGATTGGGTGCAGAACCTCAAGCCTGGAAGCCGAATCCCCCTGGCCCCATCCTCCCCCACCACAATTATCAATTGCTTGGTGGTTTCCTGGCTTTTGTGCAGTTCCCCACTCCCATTCTAAAAAGCTTGAAACGCCTCTTCCTAAGGCTTCGTTACTGGCAGTAAGAGCTTTAAACTAAAGGTTGCGGGTATTGGGGGGTATTTTGACCGTGTTCCCTTTGCCTTCTTCCCCACCCCATTTTGCCTTCAGACCACCCACTCCTGGAATGCGACCCAGAAGAACGCCTCCAAAACAGAACTCAGCCTTTGGGCTGAAAGTGGTTCTGCATCCCTGACTAAAACCAACCCCTCTTATTTATTTTATTTTATTTTATTTATTGTATTTCTATACCTCCCAAAAGCTCTCTGGGCAGTTCACAAAAATTAAACCTCTGTCCATATTTACCTTAAGATTGTCCACTACAAGTGCCTTCTCCGTTTGAGGTCCTTGTGTTTTTTTGGTGGCCCTGGCCACCCCTTCAAATTGTGGAATACTCTCCCTACATGAGAGCCTCATGTGGTGCAGGGCGGTAAAGCAGCAGTTTCTGCAGTTGAAACTCTCCCCACGTCCTGAGCTCGATCCCAGCGGAAGCTGGTTTCAGGCAGCCGGCTCGGGTTGACTCAGCCTTCCATCCTCCCGAAGTCAGTAAAATGAGTACCCAGTTAGGTGGGGGAAAAGTAATAACGACTGGGGAAGGCAATGGCAAACCACCCCACTATAAGGCCTGCCAAGAAAACGTCAGCGAAAGCTGGCGGCCCTCCAAGAGTCAGTAATGACTCAGTGCTTGCACGAGAAGTTCCTTTCCTTTTCCTCCTTACAGAGGTAGGCCAGGCACTTACAGTGCCATCTTTTTGGCACTAGGCAAAGAACTTTTTGTCCACCTATGCCTTGTATTTTAATATTATATAATATTAAGATTTTCTCTTAAAGCTGTTATTGCTTATTTCTTTTCAGTCTCCATTCTAACAATGTTTGCTTATTCTATTTTATATACTGTACATTTATGATGATGATGTATGTTATTTGATTTGATATTTTATTGTGTTATTTCATTTGCATTTTAATTCATATTGCTTAAATTGTAGTATATCAAATAGAGGACTAAGTTAAGATGCAACTCATATGTTTTCTTTACTGCTATTATTGATTAATATTTTAGTCTCTACTCTGACAATGTCTGATTATTCTATTTTTACACATATGGGATTATCATAACCATTTTTATGTCTTTGTAAATTCGTGCTGATGTTATTTGATTTGACATTTGATTGATATGCATTTGAATTCCTATTGTTTAAAGTGCGGTATGTCACCCAGAGGATTGGGTTTCATAGAATCATAGAATAGCAGAGTTGGAAGGGGCCTACAAGGCCATCGAGTCCAACCCCCTGCTCAATGGTTAAATGGGAACTCTTAAAAACAAGTAATAAGCCAACTAACAAACTATACCTTCTAAGAAAAATGGGGCGCCCCACAAGATGGCAGCTCTGTTTCAAGTTCCCCTTGCCTTATTTAATGTGTAGCGTGACTTAGTTTGTGTCTTGATGCCATTATGCTATGTACTTGTCCACCCCTGGTAGCAGTAAAATGGGGCTGGGAAAAATGTATAGCATCATGATGTCAAGACACAGCATGGGTTATACTGTACATTATTGAGTCAAAGATTGGAACTCCACTTTGAGATGCAATTTTCATTGTGAAAATTCCATGTTACTTATATGACATACAGTTCCACTTTCAGCCCAATGCTCTCTATCCAGTGAATCATGCTGCCTGCCAAGAGAGAATATGGGAATGAATATCTCAAGTGAACCTATTGTTCACTAACCATTTTTTGCCTGTGAAAATGGTTTTTTCTCCCTCTTTTGACCGGGCTGAATTCTAATGGGGAAAAGTTCCATTTCATCGTCCTCACACTGATATAATAGGCAGTGAATCTAGCTACCCTTTCGACATAGGTTCCCTTCTTCAGCTTTGCAGACATGGAAAATGTGAATGTGAAATGGAAACAGGCTGGCCTTAAAAAGGAGGTTAAAAAGCCGCCAAGCGTGCAGGCTCTCCATTGTGAAAGTCACTTTGTCAAAGCATAATTTACCGAGGTTCGGATGCGCAGTCATAATTCTGCAATTCTTTCGGGCTGCCTACTTTTAGACCTTCAGGCATGTGATTTGTCAGGACAGCCTTATGGTCTGGGTGTGCAATCGGAGCTTCCCTTGGTAGACTGAAATGACCCAGAACAAACTCAGCAGTTAATCTTCTTTATTGCTGAAATCAATAAGCAGATCCATGCTAAGTGCTGACAGTTCCTATGTAGGGAGTGAAAAGGAAAAGTGGCTGTTTCTTGAACCAGTAATATGTTACAAGTACAACACAGAAGGTTTTCTTTACAGTTGTAGCTGTTATTTAATA
Organism: Elgaria multicarinata webbii; assembly: GCF_023053635.1. Lineage (NCBI taxonomy): Eukaryota > Metazoa > Chordata > Lepidosauria > Squamata > Anguidae > Elgaria > Elgaria multicarinata. The sequence continues at coordinate 59,112,990 of NC_086180.1, read as the reverse complement.
AAGGATTCCCCCCCCCCATGACGGTGTAAACATTAAAGAGTTGCATTTAATTACATTTGGCCAATGAGCAGTGAGTTCAGAACACAACAGAACCAATAGATATGATCTGCATCCAGGGCTTTTAATCACACGGAGGGCATCTATGGGTACAGGAGGCTCTCCTGTTCAGACTGTCACCAACCATGCATACAGGGCGAAGGATGCAGTGATGGAGGGGCTGGAGCTCTCCTCTGCTCTTGCATTCATTCAACATGGTAGGAAGAATACCTGAAGAAGGCTTGAGTCCAGTGGACACTGGTGGCCCCAAATTTGGTGAGGCTATGAATCCAATCTGGGTTTTAGTCAGAACCAGACAGAACTCTAAAGGAGCTATCCAAGGTGCTTAACCCTTTAGCGTTCTGGCTGGCTTTGATTAAAACCCAGAATGGATTCACACACGCCCTCAGAATCGGTGCCACCAGCCTCCACTGCTTGGCCACATCCAAATACAGCAGCAGCAGTGCTGAAACCCCTGAGAAGCCCGAGCATCTCTGGTTTGTTGTTTGAAGATTTATTTATTACATATGTGTATGCATTATTATTATTAAAATATTAATCAAAGACAATATTTAAAACTTCCTAAAAACATACTAAAAAGGATCCTAAAAGCATCCTACAATTCCACTGGATAGGCCTGCAGGAAGAGATCAGTCTTTATAGCTTTCTTAAATGCTAAAAGACTATTAAGTTGACGAATCTCCTCCGGCAGGCCATTGCACAGTCTGGGAGCAGCAGAGGAAAAGGTCCTCTGGGTAATATCTGTCAGCCTAGTTTTGGTTGGCTGAAGGAAGTTCTTCCCAGAGGACCTGAGTGTGCGGGGCAGATTGTATGGGAGAAGGCGATCCCACAGGTAGCCTGGACCCAAACCATGTATTATTATTATTATTATTATTATTTATTTATATAGCACCATCAATGTACATGGTGCTGTACAGAGTAAAACAGTAAGGTGATAACCAACACTTTATACTTCGCCCGGAAACTAATTGGCAGCCAGTGAAGAGATTTTAAAATTATTATTATTATTATTATTATTATTTGAAAAGCAAAGCAGTAGTCTGTTCAAAAGGACTTTGCAACATTGTGCTGTTTGTTCCCTTTGCTTACATGATTCTGAATGAGAGCCAGCGCTGTCATACATTCCATGATAAGGTCAGCTTGGGAGAGTCAGTACAGCAGATTGTCCCTAATGACTCAGATGCTTGGCGCAAGTAATCTTGTGTGAGGCTCATTGGAAAGCCAGGCAGAGGAAAAGGTAGCATGCGAAGCACGTCTTTGCAAAACAGGGCGGCTTTCCCACCATAAGCACTGAAAGGCCTCCTTCGCGAGATATCCTTATGATGTGGTTGCAACTCAAGGAACTCAGATCACATAGGCAGCTCTTTCTATGGACACAGGTAGTTCACATCCAGCTGTAGTGAACCATGCTAGGGAAGACCCTAATTTTGGAGAGTATTGCTGATTAGTATTGGCTTCAAAGGGGTGTGTGCCAGAATGCTTAATTACATGGAAATGCACCCATACAAATCAGATTCCCAGTAGCAACCATAGCCTATGAACATGGCCACTGAGGCATCACTGGCCTCTAGTATCTTACAAAAAAGACTCTTCAATGCTAAAGAAATCAAGTCTTCAGTTGTGCTAACCTTCCACTGGTTAGTTTGCAGTCAAACTCAGGTATACTTGAAAACCCAACTGCCTGCACAGAAAGAGCTGAAACAAGCAAAGATTAGGGAGTGCAAAATACGTCCTGATTCTTTTTCATTTACATTTAAAAATTATTGCATTGCACTTTCTTATGACAACACAACAATGGATTTGCTCTGTTTGCTGTTTGTTCCCTTCTGATTTATCAGCACTTTTCTCCACTTTGCTCATCCTTGATTACAACAGACAGCTTCCTGGAGCAGGTTAATAAGGCTGGCCAATAGCTGCCTATTAATTAGGTGATTAAATGGATCAGTCAGATAAACACCTGTTTGGAGGGTTTTGGGTTTGTTGGTTTGTTTTACAAATATACAGCAGCTGAACTGCTGTTGGAACAGGAGGATGGCCAACACATATAATGGTTCACTCGATTACACTACAAGTCCTTGCAATCAAACTACCCCAGAGTGTCTCATTTCCAATCGCTTCCATCTCTCGTAGTAGAAGATATGAAGAAAGTGAGAGAAAGAAAACAAGTATTAGGAAAGATGATAGTTTTGGGTATAAATTTATGAAATAAATAGAGAATTCAGAATATATGAATAGTTAAAAATACAGCCTCTAGACAATGATGCTATGTTTGGTTATTTTCATGAATAGGACTTGTGGACTTGTGTACGAAGACTCACAAGACTCGATGGCTTTTAAAGCCATGGAAATAGCTGTCTTATGACAGAGACAGTGAAGAGAGACTCATTGTCAAATTTTGGCTTATAGAACCCGTTGTGTTCTCATGGAGTTGTTTATAACATTCTGTTTACTTCATTTGAGAGAGTAATCAGCAAGGAGGCCATGCTTGATTATAGCTTCTGTCTTTGAAAATGATTAACGTTGTCCTACAAAACATCTTTTCAAATCCTTCCCTCCCTAACTCATGCAGCTTACTGATGCTTTTGCATATATATTTTCATATGTGTTTCTTTTTGTTGTTCTTGGGTGTGCGTGTTTTTACATTGAAGCAACAACTTTCTTCTTCTTTTAAACAGATATGCAAGAGGTAAAATCATTTCATTCTGTGGAGAAGTTCATGGAAGCCATGATGTTTCGTCTGGCCCTGATTGTATTACACATTGGAACCTGTTGCTAAAGTACTATGACATGTCTCTAGCAATCAGGAAAAGAAGCTGGGAAGAGCATGTGACCCAATGGATGGGCTTGCCTTTTGGTTCTATTGATTCTAATATATTATGCAGGCATGGCCTAGTAGTTGACAACCTGCAGGCAGGCATGGAAAAGGATGGACTTCGGAGTGAAGGCCATAAAGAAAAAAGTGCTTCCTTGCCAGATTGCTGTCTTGGTGGAGAACTGGCCAGTTTCCCTTCGAAGCTGCTTGGTAATATATCCAAAGAGGTGGATGAGAATGACAATCATCAAGAGGAAGAATTTCTCTCTCTGGAAGACAGTACAGAAACTTTGGTCAATGTTTCCGGTGACGATGGTGGTGGTCATAGTGGTGGTGATAACAACGATGACGACATGGAGCTTACTTTGGAGGAAGTCAACCACCAGTTCACTCATGTTGAAGAGAAATTGTCAGCCGAAAAAAATACTTTAGAAGGAGGAGCAGGACCTTGCATAGAGATAGGCCCACAAGTAGAAGCAAAGAAAGAATCTAATAATGTCTGTGAACCAACTGGGGAAACAAATGAACTTAATTCTGAGAGAGATACCAAATCAGGGATGGAAGAGGAAGACATTTGCAATAGCAGAGAAGGAGGTCTGGAAATTTATTGCAATATTTCCAATGAAAATGAGGATGCCCCAAAAGAAAACTTCTGTGAGCTTTCAAAAGTGGAAAAAGATGTGCCTGAGGAGAAGGTGGTCCATGAGGTTGTAGCCGCAGAGCAGCATGAAAAATCAGGTGCTCCTAACGATGGGAATGAAAAAACTGTTAGCAGTCTTTTACCTGATGAGCTTTTTCCTGGTCAATGTAGTAACAACAGTGTAGTTGCTGCAGACTCCAGTAATCTTGGGCCATCACCTGGTTCTTATCTTCTGCCAGAGGGAAATGGACTGGATTCAAATGGCTTTGCAGATTCTCAAAATCAATACATCACAAGTGTACCCTTGGTGGAAGGAGTGACTGGTTTAAAGAATAACATAGTAATGCCCCAGCCTATGGATAGTCAAGTCATACTGCGGAAAAGAAAGGTAAGTTATGTAAAAGTTAACAAGCTTTCCAGATGTACAGGAAGATGTGGATAGATAGTTTAGAGAAGCAATGGGTGTAATCCAATGCAGACTTAAGACTGTCAGTGAGATCTCAGTATGTTTAAAGGCTCCGGTTACTGGAGCTGCAATTAAAACAAAAACATAAAAAGCAGGTGAAGGTGTGTTGGTCCATTCAGGGTGGGGGGCGGGGGGCGGGGAATCCAGTAGGCCAATACTTTTCTTAGAACCAACCTAAACCTAGCAATTCTCAGGCCTTTGCTAGACCAGGCTATATCCCGGGGTGATACCCAGGATTGTCCCTGTGTGTCCAGATGACGTATAGGGGATCCCGAGCTCAGGCAGGGATCAACCCTGCCAGGCCCCGGGATATAGCCTACCCCTTTGGGCCCGCTTTTTCCTGTGAGACCACAAGCATGTGGCCCATTTTTGCAGCTTTTCCCGGCTCTGCACGAGAAAAGCCGTGGAGCCGGGAGCTGCGCCCATCAGGGGCAGGGTGGGGGGAGCAGGGAAACCCAATTTAAATTAAAAAAAACCACTTAACTTTGTGCACGAGCATTCGTGCACTTTGTTCCTTTAAAAAAAATGGCGGGCGCAATGGGTCTCTCCTTGAGCTTGTCGCACCTGATGTGTAGACTAGGGCGACATCCTGTGATACTTGCGTCACGGCGTCTCCCCTCGTCCAGCGTAGATTTACTGGTAGGTCTAGCAAAGGCTTCAGATGCACAGGTTCCCTAAGGGCTGGCAGAAAATCATGGTAACTGATGGATTTTATATTTTATATTGATGGATTTTATATTTTTCAAAATGGTGGATGGGTGGGGGCTTTACATGTTTTCCAAGTTACCATAGTTTTGTCTGAGTGGAATTTGAAAGAAATCAGGAAGGTCCTGCTGCAGTGACAAATCTGTTGGAATCTGGAGGGCAGTGAAAGAGTCTTTGATCAGATTAATGAAATTTCTCTGGGAGGTTTGGCACACCTCAGTACCTTCTTTGGGATGGTAAAAGGCTGACATTTTAAGACTGTGTTCTCGCTTTGCTGGCTCTATGCCTCTGGGGACGTGCATCATTTTGTTAGTCCCCTCTGCTCCCCTCACATCCACTTCGCCTGATTGGTCTGAAAATGCCAAGTTTACGTCCGTACAGATTCAGTCGAAAGAATATGACACCTGCTAACGCACGTGAGAAAAGCATTTCTATGTTACAATTCTGAGGTGCCAAAAGGTGCAAAGGGCAATTATGGTATCAGGAGAAAGCTATTTCAGGACAGCACGAATGATGGGGGAGGTGGGGGTTTTTCCCCCTTTGCTTTTCTTACAGAGGAAAGGAAAGTCATTTCAAATCCCTTGTGGCAAGAGTCCTCCTGAGTCCCCAAATCCTTATTCACGAGGTAGGATTAATTTTGCTTGCAGCTGGACTGTAGGATTAAACTGTAACTGTCACTTTTTTCTCGGGCTGTGTGGTTAACTCTGTCAAAGGTAGACAGAGCCTGTGGCTAAAATCTACAAATCCTCATTTGACAGCGGTAGTGAACAGAGAACACTGATGCTCCCTTTTTGCCTGTTGCTAGAAAGCTTATGCAGAGAGGAGCAATGCTAACAGACCTCTGTAGCCATCCAGATATTGTTAGATTCCAACTAGCATTAGCCCCAGTCAGTGTAGCAAAAGTTCAAGGATAGGCATGGTCAGGCACCTGCTGAGGGCCCACAGCCCAGCAGGGGCCCACTGACAAAAACTCCCAGAGTTGCTGCACTTCTTTACCATTTCCATCTGCTTGTTCTTCTGCCTTTTGCTTTGGCCCAGACAACAGTGGCAGTGGTGAGGAGGAGCAGTTGCTTGAGAATCAAGCAAGTGGTAGCAATGATGAGAAACGGAATGAGGAGCAATAACAGGTGGTGACAATGGTGCTGAGAAAGTAGGCTCACTGAGGAAGGCGGCCCATGGAGGGTGCCTTGCCCAAGAGCCCCCCAAAAACCAGGAGCCAGTTTTGACTATAGGAGTTGTTGTTAGGGATGTCGAAGAAATCCACAATGGATTCAAATGAGTTAGGATTTCTATGAATCCAACCAGCTTTTTCTGAGTCACTTGCAGACCAGGTTTCCTCCCCCCCACCCACCCACCCCCACACACTTTTGGTAGGATTTGCAGCACTCTGCATTATTTATTTATTCATTTATTCATTCATTCATTTATTACATTTCTATCCTGCCTTTTTTTCCTCCAAAGAACCCAAGGCGGCGTACATAATCCTCCCCTTCCTCTTCCATTCTATCCCCACAAAAACAACCCTGTGAGGTAGGTTGGGCTGAGAGTCTGTGACTGGCTTAAGTCACCCAATGAGCTTCCATGGCTGAGTGGGAACCAGAACCCGGATCTCCCGACTCTCAGACCAACACTGTAGCCACTACACCACACTGACTCTCTTGCACTCCGTGCATTAGCACTCATGCGCATTAGCACTAATGTGCATGAGTGCAAATGCAAATTTGTAAACAGGATCGAAATGCACGATTCATCCCTAAACAAACATCTGATTCCATGAGTGAGTAGATGAGGGAATGAAAGCTGCCTGACAATCTGCGGAACACAAGTAGAACGGATTTAACAAAATCCACACCTCCCCAGTTGAAGTCCAACAACATCTACAGCTTTCCCACCCGTACTCTAAACCAGCTTCTTGATGATTCAGCCCAGGCAGGCAGCTTCAGAAAAAAGAGCCAGCATGCCCCTCCTCCAAAATGTTGCATGCCGTCTCAGTAACCTTCACTGCTGGGCATCCACAATTGTTAGCCTGCCCTTCTAGAAAGGGATGGGGAGAAATTTGTTCAGTTCAAATTTTAATGCAGACTTACCAAATTGTGCATTTTTGAACCAATACAGTGCTATTGCACTCATACAGGCTGTTCAGACAACACACTAAGCCACTGTGGTTAAGCATTTTGAGCTAAACATTGTGGTTTAGCATGTCATGTGAACCATCACTTAGCGTGTCATGTGAACCATTCCTAACGATGATGGCTACATAACCATGGTTTTAACCCACTCACTAACCATTTGCTGCAAAAGGGTTAGCAGCCTACCATGGCTTAGCATGTTGTCTGAACAGGCCCATTGTGGGTTTCTCACAGCCATCTGGTTGGCCACTGTAGGAACAGAATGCTTGACTAGATAGGCCTTTTGTCTGATGCAGCATGGCTCTTCTTGAGTAGTTCTTATGTTTGTACCAGTGTTTATGCAAACAATATTGATGTACACATATTTTAGCAGTGAAACCCTAAGCATGTCTACTGGCTTGAAGCCTAGCTCACCCACATCCATGCATATCTCTGATTTCGCTTGAAGCATATGAACTCCTCTGGCACTGTAGATATAAGCACTGTATGAACCAAGCCCTCGGTATGAACCAAGCCCCAGTATATGCAGTGAGGGAAAGAGCATGTATGCCTACTCCTTCCACCAGAGAAAAATGGTCCTCAATTGGCTAAAGATCCATAGTTGCCAACGAAGAATATGCAGTGAAGAACATATGGAACTAAACATTGATTTATGGCTATCTCAGCCATGATGATCATAACACAAAGGCTATTCCATGGAAACACAGGAGAGGCTAAAAAAGCAGGAATGAAGAGTACCACAGAGGAGCATTCATGACATAACTGATACTGAAAGGCTGAACGATAAAAATGTTTAACAGAAAAAGCAGTGGAAAACTCACATTTTTGTTGCAATAACTTACTTAATTAAAATTTATGTGTTGTGGTGCTCTTCAGTTTAATTTATTTAGATTACTGTGTGATTTGTATTTGGAATTTAGGCAAACACGATCATAAATATTATCCCTGTCCCTTTTGGAAGCTATGGAATGCTGTCCCACGAGCTTCGGCCATGTATGGATAGAAGCATGATGGATTCCAAACAATCTGAAAAGAATGTAAAACAAGTGCCGAAGCAAACACAGTCGCTAGTAGCACGATTCCAGGCATGATCACAGTACAACCTTTATGCAAATTTGAGTTTTGACACATTTTTGCAACAGCAGACAGCTATAAATTTTAGAGGCTGCCAATTTTGTCTAGACTGCAAACCCAAGAACCATACTGCAACTGTTATGCATCAAGTCAGGAAACACTTGGGTTTCAGCTGCCTAAAATGGTAATAAATGCAGTTTTATATATGACTTTATAACCACATGCTAGCATCTCCATGACTAGCATTAGGGCGCTAAAGTAATTGACATACAGTAGATTCCCCTTGAACTGAACCATGAAAAACCCTTATTTTCCTATATCCCTCAGGATTCCCCATAGAGTGCCAGGTCCATAGGTACCTAATTTTAAAACTCTCTTGTTTTAACATTCATAAATGTAGTCAAGTTGAGTTAAGAGAGTTCTTTATTTAGGAATAAATTGATATGATACCAATGGAGAATTCTCAGTGCTTTCTAGAAAATAAGCCACCTGACTCACTCACTCTCATCTTGGTCCCTTGTATTGTGTGTTCATCACAGTTGTGCATGGGTTCTTTGGACGACGTCATGCCCCTCCAGTTTCGCTTCTGTTTTTAAACAGTACTTTCAGCGAGTTTTTTTTTTAAAAAAAAAGTAGGGGAAATAGAATATTATTTGTGAAAGTGAAAGAAAACTTGTGTAATTGTGCTATTCTTTGATACCACCTAGAGGTTATAGAGAGGAAAAGCAGGAAAGGACATGCTCTTTGTATAGTGCTCGGATCTCAATTTTGTAGTGAAAGTAGATACAGCAGATGAATGGCCCCGTATAGAAAAGCCCAAAATAACAATGATTGCGTCAAAGCCATTTCATTTGCCTCAGAATAGAATCAGGAATAAGAGCTGGGTTGGACAGTGAACAACCAAATGAGAGGTGGCGAAGGTATAAGAAGCAGATGCTTGCTGTGAGGAGGAATGAGGTGGTAGAAAAGGGATTGTGTAAGCAGAAATGGGAGGGGAGGCAGGTGCAAACTGAGAGGAAGTGGGAGTGCCATGTGGAGAGACAGAGAGAGAGAGAGAGAGAGAGAGAGAGAGAGAGAGAGAGAGAGAGAGAGAGAGCTTGTGTAGGACGCTACTTAAGGTGGCCATATGCCCTCTTCCTTGTCATGGCTTGTTCATCTCCAGAGCACTCAAACCTCTATGCTGATGCTCCATAAATGATTCCAAAATCTCATAATCCTTCACAGCCTAAGTAAAGAAAGAGACAAGTGAGGAGGAAACCTAAGAAAACAGAAAAGCTGAATTAATTTCCAGCAATGTGTGGTTTGCTAGATTCTCATTGGACTCTTGTTTTGTTCCTTGATGCTGCATTCTTTTTCCTCACCATTCCCAAATGGTTCAGTTCTCTGGGCGTGAATATTAAAAACAAGCACAATGAGAGATTTGAAAGCAAGACCAGCATATAAGGGAGGATTCCTCCAAGCCCCTCCAAGCTCTGGAGATTGAATGTGAAAGCTCCACTGGCCTGATTAGACCCGTGGGCCAGAGGTTTTACATCCCTGATATAAGCTAAGGTAGAGTCATTCTGGGCTTTATATCTTAAGCTCGAGTTCCACTCTCCACTCTCTGTTCCCCTTTTGCTCCCTTTATCCTTTCTTTCCAGATTTCCTGAACATACTTCCTCCATTCCTTCAGCTCTTTGGACTTTCCATACTACCACTTGGCCCTGGGCATCCATGCCATGTTGCCACTCTGTGCTGCAGGTCCAGGGGATCCACATGGATTCCATTTGCTACCATTAGTATGGAAGCTGGAGTCAGGATGGGGCCCTTTCATACCATGCCATTCCTGCATTTCAAGGTGTGAGGTACTTTGCCGTACCTCTTCCCAGTTCCTGCATTAGGTGTCATATGTGTTCTGCCCAAAACTTAAATAGACCTTTCCTCTATTAAATACACTTTTTCCTTTTGCTATGAAATTTTCATAGCTAAATTGGAATTTCTCCATCTCTGCCTTTACCCACATTTGTGAAACCCTGCCCTTCTTTCCACCATTACTGCCAACGTCTCTCTCTCTCTCCCTCCCCTGCTTTAATAAAATGGATCACGGAGTATCATAGGAGTGTAATGAAGCATATGGGGTGAACATTAGGATGCATTGCTGTTCGTCAAAGCTAGATGTTCCAGCTGAAATGTCTAGAAGCCATGGATGTAATATAGCTATTGGTTCAGCAGGTTTCTCTGATGATAAAATGCATCAGTGAAGGAAGGTACAATAAGCAGAAGTCTCTGGGGTTTGTGGGGATCGGAAGATTCATATCTTGAGATGCAACCAGAGCTTTCATCTTCTACGTACCATCCCTTGAAGGTGAGATGGTTTTCTGGATACTACGAAAGCATCAGAATGTCTTGGGCCAGCCCTACATCTTACATGAGATGAAGGTACACTAGTTCCTTAAAATGTTCATTCCAGAAAATAAGCATTGACGGAGTCAGAGACAGGATCTACACTACTGCTTTACAATGGTTTATAGTGTTATTGACAACTGTTGGGGCCCACGACACATTCCATATACCATTTACAAACCACTTTCAAAGTGTTATATCCTGCTTGGTGTAGATCTGGCCTTCTCATAACATTCCAGTGATGGTGAAGTGCCTGAAGATTTGCTGTATTTACAAGAGAAAAATTTGGTTTTGCGTCAAAAAAACAAACAAACATTAACTCTCAGATCCACAGCCTTATGGTTTTGCAAGACTTTTTTTTAGAAAGAGCAACATTTTGAAGGAATACTATATTAGTGCGAAACTTTGAAAAGCCAGTATCAGAGTAAAAATTTCACATTTTGAACTTTCAAAACATACAACTCTGATCACTGAATCACATTCAGAACACCAATTTCTATTGACTTTCAGTTGTTGTCTGATTATGATGATGATATCTGTGAGGTTTCAAATAGTGTCAGATCTACACCAAGCAACATATGGCACTTTGAAAACTGTTTGAAAATGGTATATGGAGTAGGGGTGTGCACGGACCCCCCGCTCCGCTTCACTTCCAGATCCGCGGTTTGCGGATTGGGCCACTTCGCTCCGCCCCCACTCCGCCCATGCCCGCTCTGCTCCGCTCGGAGCTCCAGATCCGGATTGGAGCTCCGTTCCCCCCCCCCCCCATAGGCTTGCATTAAGCTTAAAAAGTATACAACTTTTTTCTGTGAAAGTTTGAAACCTCAAGTTTGGCACCATGACACCTCATGGAGGTATACACACACACGCCTAGACTCAAGGCAATTCCATCATCCCCTGAATTTTGAGGAATTTATGAAAATCGGGCACCCCATTCACACCCCTTTCCATAGCTCCGTCAATTTGCACGTTAGAAAGTAAAACCTCAAACTCACCACCATGATAGCTTATCCAGGGATACACACGCATGCCCAGACTCAAGGCAGTCCCATCATCCCCTGATTTTGGGGGAATTTATGAAAATCCAACACCCCATTCACACCCCTTTCGATAGCTCCGTCAATTTGCACGTTAGAAAGTAAAACCTCAAACTCACCACCATGATAGCTTATCCAGGGATACACACGCACGCCCAGACTCAAGGCAGTCCCATCATCCCCTGATTTTTGGCGGGGCTTAAACCTGCAGACATCTCAATGGGGCCATTTCAAAGGAAATCCCAACATGCCATGAATTGGGGAGTAGAGATCATCAACCTAATATGAATCTTCTTCCACACTTGAAAAATGGATTTGGAACTTCCAAAACTCCAAGTGAGCGCAGGAAGGACTTCTCCCCTGAGTCAAAGCCAGACACACACAACATCCCTGTGAGGCGGGCAGGGGAGGAGGGAGGGAAGGCAGGCAGGCAGCAGACATTTCTGGGGGCATAAGGAAGTGAGCCAAGGATAAGCCAGTAATGCATATAAAATGGAATAAATAAATAAACGAAGGAGGGGTGGAATTAAAAGCAGCTGTGTTGCTGAATAAACAACAAGAAGAACTTTTTTAAAAAGGCTATATCTGTCTTTTACCAGCAATAGGGGGACGTGCCCAGGGGATGGGGAAGCAGCTGCCAGTTCAACTCATGAAAGCCATTGCTTCACCACGAGAGCTGAGGAGTAGAAATGTCACTTCAACTCATGATAGGCATTGCTCCACCGGGTTACTCTCTTTGGAGGGCTCTGATTGCCCTCCAAGTACAGGAGAGAGTGGGGGCACGTCCACATGGGATGCCCTAGGGGAGCTCATCCCCTTGCACCACATCTTTTCAGTTGTTCCCCAAAGTTAGGGTGGGTAGCAGTGCTGTGTTTCTATCTCTTATTATTGGCTTAGTATATGATTTCGGGTGGTGTTTGTGCATTTGGTGGGGCTACTGTTTTAAAAAACACTGGGAAAAATCCGTTCAGACTAAGAAAGAGAAGTTCCCAGAATCCCAAGTTACCCGTTTTGCCTATCCCCTCCTCCAACTTTGGGATCATGTGATCATGACCGGGAGTTGACTCTGCCCCTCAGCCCTTCGGAAAAGGTATTTTCCCAACCGGTTTTTTTAAAAATTCTAGCACACGAACCGCAGCACGCAGAGAGGTGAGAGTAGTCTCAAAATGACCCCCATCCACGACTCTCCAAGCACAAGAATTTTCAGAAAGATAGCTTCAAAAACAACACAGTTATCCCCCTTTCTTTTCCACAATGCAATCCTATGGGCGAAATGTTTCAAGATGGCGATCGGATCGGACCGCGGAAACCGGAGCGCTCCGAAAATGGGCGCTTCTCTTCACCTTGCTTCTAGAGGTCTGCGATCCGCTTCTACTCCGCCTCTGGGCAAGGCGGAGCAGGCCAATTCGCTCCTGCTTCTGCGCTTCTAATCGGAGCGGAGCACATGCCTAATATGGAGTGTGTCCTGGGCTCCAACAGTTGTCACTACTGGTATGAACCGTTTTAAAGCAGAAGTGTTGATCCTGCACAAACTGTATCAGTTCTTAGTTTTTCATTTTTAAAGTATAAGGAAAAATAATGTCCGCTGAGAACAATGCTAGAGTTTGTTTGTCTGGAATAAATTCAAGATTCCAAAGGTAAGAGGACAACTGGTTTTGGCTCTCTGAACTATTTCCTGGGAAAGTTAAAAATAAGTTTCACGGGGCGGGGGGGGAGTGGGAGGAATTGGCATTTGTCATTTGAGAAAATTGCTTTATTCCATGCGCAGCCACATGTAGCTAAAATTTCTTTGCCATGTGTATAGATTTTACAGTGTTTCCGTTTTAGGAGCACAACTGAAATAGGAAGAGATTTTCATGCATAAACTTTCCAGAAGCTACCCTTCAAAATTGTAATAGCTTAAAGACCCTTTGCATTCTCTTGCGATCTCCAAGTGGGAAACACCAGCAGCTTTTTGTCTGACTCTAAAACTCAGGAAGTAACCGCCACTGATGTCATCGCCATGTTGCCAAAGCAAGGCCCTCTGGGAACTTGATTCAGGGCTCTCAGGAGTAATATCTGAAAGGAAATTTGTATCCTTTCCATTTATCACCACAGTGTTTGCTTGCAGTTGTTACAAATGTTGCCTTCTGAGAAATTACTTTACTTAATATTTGAAGGCCAATAGGATTTACTAGGTTTTACAGATGTATATCTTGCCTCCCCTCCCTTCCCCCCCCCCCGCAAAAATAAATAAATAAAGCTCACTTGAAGTAATCGAAATCATGTAGGCACAAAGTTGTTGGTTTTGTTTTTGTTTTTTACATTCCCAGAGCATTGTAGTGCCATCAACTACAAGCACAATAGAAGTGCTATTAACTATGACTGCAAGGTAAAAACCTATCATGCAATCTCTTATAATGCACTCATCACCCAGCCAGGATCATGCAACTATTGTGTAGTAAAGCCCATGTGATTGTTCCTGCCCATATGGTAGTAAGGGTTTAAATTGTACATCAGTATAATTGGATGTACTATGGAAAAGTGACTCCTATGTTGCCCATATAATGTCTGAGGAGTGCCTCCATCACTCGTGATGGTAAAAGAGAAGGTTGCCTTGAGCCATCCAACCTCCCTGTAAATTTCTTACCAAATGAAGTCTAAAAATCATAGAATCATAGAATAGCAGAGTTGGAAGGGGCCTACACGGCCATCGAGTCCAATCCCCTGCTCAATGCAGGAATCCACCCTAAAGCATCCCTGACAGATGGTTGTCCAGCTGCCTCTTGAATACCTCTAGTGTGGGAGAGCCCACAACCTCCCTAGGTAACCATTGTCACACTGCTCTAACAGTCAGGAAGTTTTTCCTGATATCCAGCTGGAATCTGGCTTCCTTTAACTTGAGCCCATTATTCCATGTCCTGCACTCTGGGAGGATCAAGAAGAGATCTTGGCCCTCCTCTGTGTGACAACCTTTCAAGTATTTGAAGAGTGCTATCATGTCTCCCCTCAATCTTCTCTTCTCCAGGCTATCACAAAAGTATAGAAGTTATGCAATGTTATTTGGGAAACTTAATATTTTTCTTAAACCAGAAAGGTGTCAGCTAATGGGCAGTATAGAAATTTAATTACTAAATACGTAAATAAATAAGAGTTGGAAGGAATAGCATTGTGAGGTCACTGCTGCGCTTGAAATGAAATGGAGATTGCTTGGGGCAATTGTCCATTTGTGCGTATCCTATCCCGAAACAATTTATGTGCTACTGGTACTGCAGAGAGACCCTAACCTCCTGCCATAAACTAGTAATAGATATATGGGGAAGGAATCTTGAAGGCATTGTGGATCTCATAGCTAAACTCCACGTTATGCTAATCACATACTGTATACCTGAGGGTACCTATTTATTTGTTGTAATGAAAGGTGTGTGATCCCCAATTTGGACTGAAACCACTATGCAATGGGAGATGAAGATTAAATATCCCCCTTCCACTGTTTCATCCCCAAATCACACAACTCTCCCCCCATGTGGTGGTTAGAAATGGGGAGAAAGCCTCCATGGGCACCAATGGAGACTTTTTTTTTCTTTTTAACCACCAACCCTTATGGGGGGATTTCAGGAAAACATTAATCCTCCCCCCACCTTTGCCACAGTGATCTGAATCTGAATTGGGGTCGCACACTCTAATGCCAGAGTAAATTAAAAGCTAATCTCAGTGACATGCTACTCAATCAGCGTATATAGCTTGGCTCTCAACGTATGTTTGAGTATGTCTACCATTGTCCTTCATTTTGCTTGTTTTGTCTTGTTTGCTGATGACACCAAATTATTTAGGGTGGTTGAAAGAAAAATGATGTGTGAAGAGCTCCAATAGGGTTCTCTGCAATCTAGGAAAATGGGGATTAAAATAGCAAATGCAGTTCAATGTAAGCAAGAGTAAAGTGATGAACCCTGGTTCAAAAAATCCCAGCTTCATGTGTAAGCTGTTGGGATCTGAGCTAAGAGTGACTGAAAAGAAAAAGCTATTGGCTGAATAAAAATATTGACGAGGGCCTTAGCTAGACCTAAGGTTTATCCTGAGATCGTCCTGGGATCATCCCTGTTCATGTAAATGACACACAGGGGATCCCGGGAGCAGGCAGGGATGACCCCGGGGTGATCCCGGGATAAACCTTAGGTCTAGCTAAGGCACCAGTGTGTGTATGGTGTGGAAAAGGCAAATTCCATGTTGGCCATAACTAGAAAATTAATTGCAAGTAAAACTGCCAATTTCATACTGCCGTTATACAAATATATGGTGCAACCACACTTCAGGTGCTGTGAACAGTTCTTGTCACTACCTCAGAAAGGATATTTCTACAGTGGCTACTAGTCCTGATGGATATATTTTACATTCGGCACTATGCCTCTGTATACCAGTTGCTGGGGAATGTGAGTGGGAGTGTCCTATTGCATTCATGTCCTACTTGTGAGCTTCCCACAGGAAGCTGTCTGGCCACTGTGTGAACAGAATACTTGCACGGATAGGTCTTTGGTTTAAGTGAACATGGCCCTTTTCACTTCCAGTTGCTACCTTCCAAATTGTGTTACCATTGGATAACTGTTATCCCTCTAATAAAGTCCTTGACCACTGTTTCTCTAACTTCTCTCCTTCTCCTGCAACAGCCCTGAACATCTTCTTAACAAATGCTATCCCATCCCATTACCTGCCAAGTGTCTGACAACCCCGTTTCAGCATCGCCATGCAGGCAGGGGGAAAATGCAACATTTATCAAGCTTATTTTGGGCCACACTTAACTGCCATACTTAGCTGGCAGGCTGCATTTGGTTTGGTGGATCATGAATTTTGCAGACCTCTCCTGGAAGAACAACAGCCTTTGTTCTGAATGAACACAAAAGAAACCTTCTGTTTCACCAACTGCAGATTTATTTCACTGTCGTATTGTCTGTGAACTGGTTCCTATTAATCCATAACAATACTGAAATTTGCCTTTCATACCATGACTGAAGCATTAATGTTGCCATCTCATCACATATGTCCTGAGCCCTGGGTGCATATGGATTGTATGGCATTAGCATTTTAAATCATTTTGACAACCTGAATTTTAGTTGTTTTGAAACTACATTGCTTTACATGCTCAAAAGGGACATATATGGCTAATAGCCATGCATTTGTTCTAGTCCAGCAGGTGTTGTAGGAGGTTTTGACATGTATGGATTACTAGGCATATTGTGAAGATGTTCAGAAATATCTGGTGTGGAAAATGTATTAAGTAAATGGATTCAGGCAAGGAATGACCAGCTAGGGCTTGCTTGTATTGGGGCTCTTTTCAGTTCAGAAATTTAGCTAGATCAAAGGGTAAAGAGCCTTCTGTTTCTGAAATTTTTTCAAGAAGCACTCTTAGGGTAGATAGAACCTCCTGCTCTTAAACAATTACAAGTTGGGCAAGAAATGAGCATAAACCTGAACAAAACTTATTTCATCTTCTGAATGGGGTGGTTTGAAGCTCCATCAATAAGGCTCATGCCAAAATGTAGGATCCCATGAAAGCGCATCTGGAATATATTTATGGATGGTTATGTACTTAAATGACTCATCGGGGTTTTCAGTGGGGAAGCATATACACTTTTTGAAATCCTGTTACCTATATTGATGTTTGGTGCTCATTATTTTGAACTGTATTCCTATGCTTTTTTCCTATACTTTCATGCTGGTTTTGTAGTATCAATGTCGCACCGGTTTTCCTCTGGGAGACGTACATACAATCTAATGCCTTTGTCCACACTTTTTAATGCTGCTCTTGATTTTGAGGGGTTTTTATACATGCATTGAACATGCCATGGAATTAAGATAGCTGTCACCTGGTAGACTTCACTGCTGTGGCAGGACTTGAATCACAGCCTTGGTGTTTTTCTGAATAGAGTTGTTTAAGGGCTGGTTGTGGAATAGAACACAGTAATGGCAGAAGGTAAATCTACTTTCCCCAGAGCATCAAGACAATGACTGGAGGTCATGTGATAGACTTGCATTACCATAACATCTACCAGGCAAACTCTGCTCCTGGCAATCAGTAACCTGTACTGACTGCTGGATCTGGCTAGTCTGTTTCCTTGGGCTTCTTCCATTTCTCACCTGCAAGTTTGTTTTATGCTGGTTCAAAGCAGATCCATTTTTTTATGGCATTTTTGTGTGCATTTTTAAAATTGTACAGATTTTATACATATCCGTCCATTGTCTAAAGCATGTTTGTATGCATTTTTGAAATGTATGCATTTGTCTTTGCACCCATTTCAAATGTATGCATTTTATCAGATGTATTTTCCCTCTTCCATAGAATGCATCACAAGTCCTGAAATATACAGATTTCTGAGCACAAAATGTGTCCTATTGGCATCTGTTTCCAGGTGATGTGGATTAGATAAATCCTCCTCCAAAAATCAGATGGAATGGATTTTTCACACATCCCTAGTAATCTCTCCTTTGAGATAGCTTCAGACATCGGCTGTATAAGGGCCATTTTGTTCATTACAGATTTCCTACAGTGAAGACACACCCATCTAAGAAATTTGATGAATCCCTAATACAGATGTCATCACAAAGACATTTATGCATCATGGGAGCCTCTGTGTAAATGCAAGGAGGCTGCAATTTGCCAGGGCATCCCAGATGGTATAAATGTATCCACAATTATCACACACAATTGATTCATATGCATCTATTGATTGATATGCATAATGTGTCATGGCTCTAACTGTATGTGTTCTGTTTCTATCAGCTTCTAAGGCCATAGCTAGACGTAAGGTTTATCCCAGGATTGTCCTTAGTTGCAAATAAAGATTCAGAATAGCCTAAAATCTTTTTGGTTGGTTGCTTAGTTGGTTTGACCATGCAGTCCATTTATGAATGTCAGGGTGGACCCTCCTATACCTGCTTCAGGATACAATTTGAGCCTTAACTAGATGTTACGAAAGATATGGAGTTCTAATTGCTTCACCTCACTTTCCCCTTCTTCCAGGGGCGTGTGTGGAGAAACCAATGTCTTTGCCTTATGCATTGCCCCACATCACTTCACCTCTGATCATTGGCTGTCAGCTATGATGTGTGGCAAGACATAGTACTATGGTGTTATGTTATAAATTGTGTTTACTCAGACATTATGAAGAAGAGGGAGCCGAGAGTTACAGAGTAACAGCAGATCAATGTTCTTTGAAAGAACTCAAAAGAAGTCTAAAGATCTAGCATCTGTTCTGAATGTTCAAGCAGCAGCAAAAGAGGTAGCCACCTTAGAGCAAGTCCTGACCAAATCTGCCTCATGGCTCTGTAACCAGAAGTGGGCCATTGAGTTGGGATTGTGAGGAAAGGCTCCCCTGGCAGAACATAGTGCTTCTAAGCTGTTTTTAACAAGTGGACTTTTCTTATTAGAAATTAACCAGCCCAGGGGGCCAGCCCTACCATTATGCAGAGTGAGGCGGCTGCCTCAGGCAAAAGATGCTGAGGGGCAGGGACCAGAAAAGCTATGCATGCCACATGGCGTCTCCTGTGTCTCCTAAGCTGGCCTGCTGTCCATTTCCTAGTGTTGAAGTAAGATCCAACAACTAGACTGGTTTTTGGACATGGAATAGACGGAGGTGCCATCTTATCTTTCACCTGAGACAGAAAAACATCTGGGGCGGGCCCTGAACCAAACACCCACTTTAATTTAGAAAGGGGATAAAATAACACAACGTTATCAGTTAACTAATGGCAGTGAGCTAGAGAAGCAAAGTGACAAAATATAGGGTTGGAGCCAGACTTACAGTGCAATCCTATACATGTCTACTCAGAAATAAGTACCACTGAGTTCAGGGAAGTGGCTATAGGATTGCAGCCTTAGATATGCTTAGAGTACACTCACTGAAATCAATGGGACTCACTTGTCTCGCTGGTTTCAAAGGGTCGACTCCAAGCACAACTAGAGCAGGAGCTACACTACTGCTTTATAATGGTTTGTAACAATACTGACAACTGTTGGGGCCCAGGACACGCTGCAGATACCATTTTCAAACTGTTTTCAAAGTGTTCCATCTTGCTTGGTATAGATCTGGATCCAACCCACATTGCTCTCCTATTTGCTAAACTATGTGCCCCCACCCAAAATTATACAAACAAATCCCATTATTTGCCTCCTGCTGGTTTTGTTGTGTGCGTTCACAGCCCCCTCTTCTTATATAAATAGAAAAAGGGCTCCAAGTCCATGGGAAAATTACTAATGGCATTTCCAAGAGCATTTTGTAAAGCAGGAGGAGTGGGAAGAGGAAGAAGTTTAAATTTCACTTGAATAAACTGCTCTTCAGTTTCAGGGGCTCCTGTGACTAGACGGTCTCAACTAAATTACATTACAGTGGAATTTGTTAAGCAGAAAGCTAATCCATGGGCCTTGAAGAAAAACTCAAAAGATCCAGTAATTAGCTCTCAAAGGACTCAGTTGGTTGTTTTACAGCTGTGAAGAAAACACAGAAGAGAATTTATTTATTGACCTAACTATCTGATAAATCAGGAAGAGAGCAGAGCCTTGGAATCTTTTTGAAAAGACCACCTCCTGCTCCCAATGAGGTCAACGCCCCCACTGAACTTCCTGTCCAAGAATGTGGGGGGAAATCTGGTAAACATAAAGCTGCACAGGACTTAAACGTCTCTGGAGAGAGTTTGTGGAAGTGGGTGGCTTTTGAAGGAATAGTCCTTTTGTTAACAGTAGTACACAGGGAATACAGCAACAAAAAGCATGAAGAGAGTTTATATATTTAGCACATTGATACAACTGTTGGAAACAGCAGGAAACACAAGATTCATAGAAGTGGACAACTTGTGGCCCTCCAGATCTTGCTGGACTGAAACCCATGCCTCACCATTAGCTATGCTGGCTAAGGATAATGGAGGTTGAAGTCCAACAACATCTAGAGTGTTCACATTGCCCGGCATTGCACTAAAGTACTGCTCCACTGTTTCCAGCCCCATACTCTAACACACTCATCATGTTCGCACAACACATGTACTGCTGGGTGACCATACGTCCGGATTTGCCCGGACATGCCCGGAAACGGGGGGGGCAAATCAGCCTGTTTCCCTCCTTTTGTCCAGGAAAAAAGCTCTTTAAAAAAACCTGTTTAGGCTCTCCAGGCTTCCATCGGGGCCTCTCCTTGGTCGTTGTCACCATGGCGACCAAGGAGAGGCCCCGATAGAAGCTGGGGGAGCCTTAAACCGCACTTTCGTGAAACATGGAAACGCCCGGCTTAAGTCACGCCTACCTCATCCATCCGGGCCTCTCGTATTGACGTCATAGGAGAGGCCTGGATGGATGAGGTGGGCGTGGCTTAAGCCGGGCGTTTCCGCGTTTCGGAAACCTGCGGTTTAAGGCTCTCTCGGCTTCCATCAGGGCCTCTCCTTGGTCGCCATGGTGACGACGACCAAGGAGAGGCCCCGATGGAAGCCAGGAGAGCCAAGAACGGGCCTCGCAACCCCCACCCCCAGCGACACTCTCCCCTTCTCCTCTGTGGTGGCGCAAGCGTGTCAGCACACAAGAGAAGGCCTGCGTCGCTGGGGGGGAGGAGCTGGGAGACCCATTCTCTGAGAATGGGTCTCCCAGCTCCCTCCCCCAGCGATGCTGGGCCGGCGCTATCATGCCGGGCCAGCAAAAGGCCAATCTCGGCCCTCGGAGGGCTGGAGGCTGGGAACAGGTCCTCCAGCCCTGCCTCCCAGCACCCGCCACATGCAGGGCTCACCTCGGCTGGGCTCGGGCTTCCTCTCAGCACCTGGGCCTGCAGCCACACCCACCGCGCACAGGGCTCACCTCAGCTGGGCCTGGCCTTCCTCCCAGCACCCAGGCCTGCAGCCGCAGCCGGCGCACATGGGGCTCGCCTCAGCTGGGCCCGGGCTTCTTCCCAGTCACTCTATGGCTGAGTGGGGACTAGAACCTGAATCTCCCAGCTGCCAGTCCAACACTTTAGCCACTATACCACACTATGATGATGATGGTGATGATGATGCCTTGGGTGAGTAAGTATTATATTTTTGATGTTATTTTATTGTTTGCCTTGGGGGGTGTTGCTGTAGATTATTATTATTTTGCTTTTGGTGGGATGGATTTATCCCCACCCCCAGTTAAGTATGTGTGGAGTTGTTGTTTTTAGATGGTCTTGGGTAGGGTGTGGAGTTTTTTCCATGCTGGGTGAGTGTGTAGAGGTGTGTGGATTTTAATTTGTATTGCCTTTGATGAGCATATGTGAGGTGTGTATTGCTGTTATTATTTTACCTTGAGTGTGTGTGTGAATGAATTTTTATTTTTGACTTAAGGCTCATCTACACCAAGCAGGATATTCCACTATGAAAGCGGTATATAACATGCAGGATGTACACTACTGCTTTATAGTGGTATTGAAGTGCACTGACAACTGTTGGGGCCCATGTACTGCTTTCATAACTGCTTTTATAATGTAATATCCTGCTTGGTATAGATGTGTCATGGGCCCCAACAGTTGTCAGTGCACTTCAGTACCACTATAAAGCAGTAGTGTGCCTCCTGCCTTTTATACACCACTTCCATACCACTTTCATGGTGTTATATACTGCTTTGTGTAGATGAGCCCTATGTCTTTGAGATTATGGTTATTTTACAGTATGGCTTTCTTTTTATTGTACTAGATTTTTCTGCTTCATTTGTTAATAATGCTCCTTCTCTTGCTGGTGATGGTGATAATGGATGCTGATTCTAATATTAATAATGCTCCTTCAGTTGCTGGTGATGATGATAATGGATGCTGATTCATAATTAATAATGCTCCTTCTCTTGCTGGTGATGATTGCTGGTTGTGGTTGTTTATTATGTTATAAAAATAAAGAAATGGTTTTATATAAGTGTTAATTCTTTTTTTAGTATTTAGTATATTATTATAGTAGTTGTGTGCCTTTGGCACTCATTGGTTGCTATCATTTACTTTTTGTGAACCCCCCAGAGAGCTTCGGCTATTGGGCAGTATAAAAATGTAATAAATAAATAAACATGACCAAGGCCACGCCCCCTTGGGGGCCGGACATGTTGAATTGGCTCCGCCTTGGGGGTGGGCATGTTGGGGTGGCCACGCCTCCTGAGGGCGGCCATTTTGTCCTCCTTTTTGGTTTCCAAAATATGGTCACCCTAATGTACTGTGATGTTTGGATCAGACCTCCATCTCAATGCATGGAGACTGAGTGCAGGATCAGCAGCTGCGATTCCATTACGCCACCGCTACCCTCTCCACAATTTATTCTATACACATCTATTGTGTGAACAGGGCTTTTGTGTTGGAAAATATTGTCCTATTCTGTTTTTTTACATAGGTTACTTATACACTACACAAACCGGTGTTCTCCAGACATGTTGATTACAACCTCCATAATCCCCAGCCAGCTGTTTGGGCATGATTGGTGGGGTGATGGGAGTTGTAGTCTAACACATCTGGAGGGCACAAGATTGGAGTCAGGTTGCACTATAGATAAAATGGTTTGACAGCCATTCTTGCTTTTCAGGGAATGCTGGGAACCCTTGTTTTGAAAAGGGGCAATGGCAGCTGGTGGGACCGTTCAGTAGGTGAAACCACCAGTGCTCACAGCACTGCAATAAACCTGCCATTGTTGGGGAGGGCAGTTGAAGTGTGTAGCTCAATAGCCAATACTGTGGAAACCAGGAGAGGATTGATCCCAAATGTCATCAGGGTCAACCCTCCACTGGCTTGCATAGCACTGGCTATTGAACCCCTCCAATAGACTATGCTGGGTGACCCTACATCCATCAACTCTATATCCACAGATGTGCTACAGCCACTAGGTGTGTCCCAACCCAAGCACTGCCACCACCACCTAATGAAGATTAAGGGCAAGAAAGTACCCCGCATCCCACCCCCATCACCACAACATGGCCAATGGCAGTTTCACCTAGCAAACTATCTCACTAATCACCCCTGTTTCTAGGAATCTTCATTACTGGAGTATTCTCAGCACCAAATCAGGGGGAACTACATGGAACTTTTACTCAGGTTCTACTCTACCCCCAAGTTGACCTCTCTTTAGCTAGTGTGGTGTTTCATGCCCTAAATCTAGTTTTTCTTATAAACTCGTTTTGTGATGGATTTTCCCATCGCTGCCGAATCAGTGCAGTTTAGGAGCCCATGTGACCTCAGCTGGCTGTGGTGAGGGCTGGTGCAAGCAGTATTGATTGGCTGAACAGAAAGGTGCACGGGGTAGGGGCATGGGTTGAGCAGAGTGGTAAACTGCCGACCCGGACGTAACTCATTGCCTTCCTTTGTACTTTGCTGAATACAGAAATGGGCAGGGGAGCCAGCCCTGCTGCTTTGAAACTGCGCTATTGCAACATGGGCTCAGTTCCTTCCTTTCCATCCTTTACTGCTGCACTACTTTGCAGTTGTACAGTTGTGCACTTTCAATGTAGGCTTTGCTACTTCACCTGAGCTTAGGGGAACAGCCACCACCATGGGGAGAGGGGTTTGAGGGCAGATGTTTGCATGTCTACTCAGTAACTTCTCCATTTCATTTTATGAGCATACCAGCAAGGAGGGGGGGAGGAGTCTGTTAATTTAAAGCTTCGCAACTACAAAGGAACACAGCTGAGAGAGGGTGAGCACCTGTTTATTCGAAGCTAAGTGGGTGCACAGAGGCATCCTTTCACTGCTTCAGAGCCCCATCATTAGTCACTGTTTACTGCACATTTTTATTTATTTATTCATTACACTTATATACCACTCACAGCTGAAGCTGTCTGGGCAGTTTACAAAAGTAAACATTGAAAACAGATATAAAAATTTAAAACCATCAAAAGCACAAAAACAACAATATCCATTGCAGCTGTGTAACCGATCCCGCAAAGTTCCAAGGCAGGATATTCCACATTCAATCATGCCCATGTATCATGGTGGTTGTCGCTTCAGACCTATGATGCTGTGGGTTTTCTGGTGGGGGCAGGGAGATCAGAAGTGAAAGCAGCACTGTGTAGATGGCCCCAAGGACAATTAAAATTAAATACTTGTAGTGCAGTTGCTCCCAAAGAGAAAATGTGACTGGTGATTAAAAAAAAACAACCCTTGGTCTTCTTCACTCCTGAAGATATAAACAACAAACAATTGCCCACACTTCCTGCTCAGGGGAAGACATCATGAGTTTTATTCCTCCCATGGGGCCTTTTCAGATCGGGAAGTGCAGGCAGCCAAGGAGATTATAGAGCAATGGTGAAATGTGTAACAGAAAGAAAAATATAGGCAGTACCCTCAGCCACCTCACAGTGATTAGTTGTGGTCAAAAGCAGCACCAACACATATTCAAAATAAATAATAATTTATTTATTTATATATTTATTTATTACATTTTTATACCACCCAATAGCCGAAGCTCTCTGGGCAGTTCACAAAAATTAAAACCATAATAAAACAACCAAGAGGTTAAAACACAAATACAAAATACAGTATCAAAAGCACAACCAGGATAAAACCATGCAGCAAAATTGATATAAGATTAAAATACAAAGTTAGAACAGTAAAATTTAAATTTAAGTTAAAATTAAGTGTTAAAATACTGAGAGAATAAAAAGGTCTTCAGCTGGCGACGAAAAGAGTACAGTGTAGGCGCCAGGTGGACCTCTCTGGAATGCTCATTCCACAGCCGGGGTGCCACAGCGGAGAAAGCCCTCTGAGAATGAGGCAGAAAAATGGAAGCCCCTTTCATAGGGAAAGAAAACTTTCAGGACATTCTTAAGATTTTTCTTTTCTTGCCTTCTAGAAATAAAAAGACACTTTTCAGAATTTTCTCCAGATTTTCTTCACCATTATTTTTTGTAGTGGCTGCATTCCCTTCCCTGAATGCACTGGAGTGATACTAGGTGTATGAGGCATTATGGAGGATTCACGAGGATGGGCAGGGTGCCAACACAGTTGATGCTGTTGCCACATGCAGTGGCAGTGCAAAAGAATTTTATTTATTTATTACATTTTTATACCGCCCAATAGCCAAAGCTCTCTGGGAGGTTCAGAAAAATTAAAACCATAATAAAACAACCAACAGGTTAAAAACACAAATACAAAATACAGTATAAAAACAACAACAAAACCTTAGGGGCAGGGGCGAGAAAAGCGATTCTACAACCATTGCCAACAATGATGCTTGCCTGTGAGAAATTGTTAGAGAATATCTCCTCCCCCTTGGAGAAATTCGGTGAAACTGTCCCCCCAATTTCTCTGCCCACAAATAGGGTGGGGAATTTTGAGAGACCACTTGTGCACAGCTCTAGTTTAATCTTCCTCTTGAGGAGTACAGTGGTCCCATTCTGAAATTGGTCCCATTCTGAACTATTTCAAAAACCTGCTGAACCTTGTGTGTGTGCATTGAGCAGGGGGTTGGACTCGATGGCCTTGTAGGCCCCTTCCAACTCTGCTATTCTATGATTCTATGTGTACTGGGTACCGTCAAAGGTGTGTGCAAGGGGTGTGCCGGGCGTGCCCAGGCACCCCCTAATGTCTCAAACCGTAAGTGAAGAATTGAGGGGGCCATTGAGTAGGGACCCAGAGGGGGATCCAGATGCAGTGGGAAAGGTCCTCAGCTGCTCCTCCACCACACCGAAGAAGTGCTGCCTCAGAGAGAGCACCATTGCTCCTGACAGCAAGAGTGAAAGAGAATTGCTGTCCTGAGAGCCTCTCTGCCAGGTGCTGCTCTTGAAAGAGGCCAGGAAGAAGGGCCCTGAAGGCTAATATCCCTTGTAAGCCCCTCCTCCAGCCAGTGTTGTCACAAAGCCCCACCAATGCTGAGGCTTGAGGCGCGTCTCCTCATTCTTCCCCCTACACACACACAGACACCTGCAACGGCCTTCCCATGGACAGACAAGCCGAATGCGGAATAGGGCATCAGTGTCTAAAGTGTTTAATTAATAATAATAATAATAATAATAATAATAATAATAATAATAATGCCCTTTATGACTGAGTATTCAATAAATGTTTGCCTTTTTAAAAAAAATCCCTACATGCACTCCCTAATGAAATGTGCTGCACTTCCCTATGAGTACATAGGAAATAAGACCTCCCTTTCTCACTACACCATTTAAAACTGACTTTAAAGCTGTTGTCTCCAGCCAGAATTAGTTTATGCAAATTTCTTTAACAGCCTCTTGAAATTTGACTCCCATTGCTAAAGGATGCATGTTTTGTTTTTCCTCCTTCAGCCTGAATTACCCATTGTCTTTTAAGATCAGGAAAACATACTACTATGAGAGTTATTTTTGTTATGGGTTCTCTACAGCTGTTTAGTTTCCCCCTTCTTGCAATGGTTCCTCCTGAAGGCAGGACAATATAATTGAGATAACAGGTTTACCAAGTTTGAATAACGTCTGGTTACTCTTTTAGCCCTATCCAAACCGAAGTCTGGCACATTGTATGAGATGCTGCCATTCCCTCTATCTTTAATGCCTCTTTGTGGTGACAACCAGGTGTTTTAAACTCCTACTGTGTAGTCTTAGCAATTTTATTGCGTGCATTTCCTCACTTTTTTGTCTCTATTTTTATTTATTACCTAAACTGGAAACCTAAGGTATCATGTGCCTTGCAGCTGTTAACGTATTCCCTCGTTGATGTATTAACAGCACATTTTTAACTTCTTACATCTGTGTGCTTTGCTTCTATTTCAGTACATCTGTGTTTTTGTTAAGGTTTGAAACTATCTATTTTAAATTGATTCCGCTCCAAGCTAATTCCAGAAGGATAATTTGTTTTGTTAAAAAAAATGTGATAAACATTCTAATTAAGGGGAAGCCATTTATGAAAATAGTACATGTTTATTTCAGCCATACTGGATATTTTCAACTTCGGGCTTAATTGTATGCATGGAGGAGGTATGGCCTGCTTTTGTGGCCTGAATTATTTGTAGTTCTTTTCAATTCTGGCAAGGATGGCTCCAGGTTACCTTGGCTATGTGTCTTCTGGTGGGTCCCCTCCTCTGATGTTGGGACCATGGGCTTACCTGGCATCAGCACTCTAAACCATGCTACAAGCAACAGTGGGTAGCAAATCCCCTACCAAAGGCTTGAGGTAGATTGAAGAATCCCCAGGAAAAAGAATGTTTTATCATTTGTCTAAATTCCAGACTTTGACATAGCCCTTTGATGTCGATGCCACAATGCACTTCCAGACGTTCTGCACCTGCCTCATTCTAGTCCCAGCCACAAACATCAATCCTACCTCCCCACAGATTGCTTTGTGCCTGGGGCAGATAATATTGGATACTGGATACTGCCTAGATATTTTGTCTTTTTCTTGTCACTTGCTTTCCCATGGCTTTTGGTCTCATCTGAAAGGAGATGCACATTCTGGCATCTTTATTTATTTATTTATTTATTTATTATTACATTTTTATACCGCCCAATAGCCGAAGCTCTCTCAGGCCACAATCTTGGAGGCATGGGCAGAGGTAGAGCAAGTTGTTCATAATGTATGTGTCGACACTCTGCTGAAACATATGAGCAGGCTCTTGTTAGTTCATTTACCCAACTACTTGGCCCCATGGACTGCTGGGAGAGGAGCAGTAGGAGGGGAAAAGAACCTCTGGACATCTGATTCAGTTTAGCAGTGTGGGAAAAATTCTTGACAAACTGGGAACCAAGCATTACTTGACAGAGCCTTCCTGCCTACGAACATTTACAGTGCTATGCCACCCATCACTAAATTAAGTCAATGTTTTCGGCACTCTCAAGTCTGGAGTAAGCATTTAAATTCCGAAGCCAGGTCCAGTTTTTAATTCAAAACACAAGGCCAATTTCCACACACACTGCAACTGAAGACTGTTGGGAAAGAGATTGTTGTGTCCAAGGCATTTTGGTGTCTGAAGCAGAAAACCTAAATGGTGTTCCTGTAGTGGTACAATATAACTGAACCAAATACTTGACATTCCCCCCCACCCAAATCTGACACTTGAACCAACCTGCCGTGCCCTGCTGATGCCAGAGAGCAAAGTTCTGCTACTATTTTGTGAGCAATCTCCCATCTGAACAAAACCTCTAAATATTGTTTGTTATATATTCATTTTATAGGGTTTCAATCTCGAAGTGATCAATTAACCACATTTAAGTACAGAATTATTAAATTTGCCTCCCAGTTCATTGGCATGGATGAGATTGAAGGGCAACTACACAGAGGCACCCACTCCTTGGTAATGTGTCAAATTCATTGAAAAGGACAATATTCTCTCTCTATATATAGAATATTGTCTTTCCTTTTGATAATTTATAATAGAAGCTTCCATTCATTATCTCATATGTAAGAGAAATTATGCTTTTCTTTCAATACCCTCACAAAGCCATTTGTGGTTTCAGAGACTGAGGATTTGATAATCTGCGTACTTTATTTGCATTTGAAGATTTTTAAAAAATAATGAAAAGCCGTATGATTAGTTAATTCCTGGACACAGTCCTAAGTACACTAGATAGGGAGTAAGTTCCATAGAATCAGTGGAATTTAATTCTGAGTAAACCTGCTTAGGGACAGGTATCACGTCTGCAGTTTGCTCACAGTCTGCTAAAATCCCATTAATGTCAATGGGATTTAAGCAGCTTAACTAGGAACAAGATAACAGCCTAAATTTTAATCAGTTGACAGCTCTAGATACATGGTAAAGACATTTTGTAATACTATTAATGACAGAGCAGGGACCTTTACTGGGCTTGTCTTAGAAGCACATGGAAATGTATTTGAAACAATTAGGCACTGCAAACCAGAGCCAGAAGAATTGGGGCCATAACATTAAAGAGAAAGCATGAAATCTAAAGCATAAACAATTCAATATTTATGCTTTTGTATGAACCAGATGGTACAATAACTGGAGTTGTTGATGCCAAGTCATCATATGACAAGTTTTTCAAGGTCATCCAAGGATGACCAAAGCCTGCTGCCCTCACATGATGTTTTGGAAGATTCAGTTCTACACGTGGTATTATTTCTTCTGTCTCCATTGCACCATTTGAGTCCTTTCCAATAAAGTAACAGATGTGCCAAATGCACACTACGCACCCACACCATGCATATATTCCATCACAGGGCTAACCACAAATCAGAATCTGATCCAGGAGACCACCTCAGAAGATGAAGGACATCCAATGTCCCTCAGTCCTTGAGAAGGTACAGTGGAAGTACAGTTTCTCAGTAACAACTCATGTGGCAGTTGGCCAGGGACTCCAGGAGTATATTTAAAGCAGTGGGGGAGGCATCGGGGCTCCAGGTAACCCAAAATAATAATAATAATAATAATAATAATAATAAGAAGAAGAAGAAGAAGAAGAAGAAGAAGAAGAAGAAGAAGAAATAATTTATTTCTTACTCGCCTCTCCATTTTGATTGAGGCGGGGAACAACAGTAAATATAAAATACATAAAACTGAATTAAAACGTAATATACATTGTTAAAATATCCTAAAAACATTCTGAAAACATCCTAAAATTCCACTGGATAGGCCTGCCAGAAGACATCAGTCTTTATAGCTTCCTTGAATGCTAATAAACTGTTAAGTTGACAAGTCTCCTCCGGCAGACCATCCTACAGTCTGGGAGCAGCAGCAGAGAAATTACAAAGTAAATTCAAAGAGAATCGCAAACCAAAATGAAAAGACACAGCTTATTAATATTATAGAGTCCTAGAACTAGAAACTCACAAATCACAGATTGTCAGGAGCCGCTGGAAGAAAGTGGAGCTTCCTCTTGTGATGACTCACCGAACTGCAGGCAGCAGACTTAAGAACATAAGAAGCACCATGCTGCATCAGACCAAGGGTCCATCTAGTCCAGCACTCTGTTCACACAGTGGCCAACCAGCCATCAGCCAGGGACCAATAAGGCAGGACATGGTGCAACAGCACCCTCCCACCCATGTTCCCCAGCAACTGGTGCACACAGGC
The DNA here is from genome assembly GCF_023053635.1 of Elgaria multicarinata webbii. NCBI lineage: Eukaryota > Metazoa > Chordata > Lepidosauria > Squamata > Anguidae > Elgaria > Elgaria multicarinata. The sequence continues at coordinate 59,082,758 of NC_086180.1, read as the reverse complement.
TTACTGCCTTGATTACTGGAGATAGCGCAAAACCATCAGGGCTAGTAGCCATTGATAGCCTTGGCCTCCAGGAATTTATCCAACCCCCTTTTAAAGCCATCCAAATTGGTGGCCATCACTACATCTTGTGGTAGTGAGTTCCATAATTTAACTATGCACTGTGTGAAGAAGTACTTCCTCTTATTTGTCCTGGATATCCCACCAATCAGCTTCATGGGAGGACCGTGGGTTCTAGTATTTTGAGAGATGGAGAAAAATGTCTAACTATCCACATTCTCCATACCATGATAATTTTGTACACCTCTATCATGTAGAGGTGTACAAAATAGAGGCATTACATTTATTTATTTATTTATTTATTTATTTATTTATTACATTTATATACCGTCCCACAGCCAAAGCTCTCTGGGCGGTTCACAAAAGCTACATGGACCTGAAACATGGAAGCTTTGTTTGTTGGCTGTGTAAAAATGTATGTATAGGCCAACATGTCTAACTATCCACATTCTCCATACCATGCATCATTTTCTACACCGCTTTCATGTCTCCTCTTAGCCTCCTCTTTTCCAAGCTAAACAATCCCAGTTGATATAAGCTTCGCTCATAGGAGAGATGCTCCAGCCCCTTAATCATTTTAGTTGCCCTTTTCTGTGCTTTTTCCAGCTCTATAATATCCTTTTTTAGGTGTGGTGACCAGAACTGTACACAGTATTATAAGTGTGGTTGCAACATAGATTTGTATAAGGGCAGTATGATACTGGCCGTTTTATTCTCAATTCCTTTTCTTATAATGCCTAACATGGAGTTTGCCTTCTTTACAGCAGCCGCACACTGGGTGGACATTTTCATCGAGCTGTCCACAATCCCAAGATCTCATTCTTATAACATCACCACCAGCTCAAGATCCGATTAGGTTGTACTTGAAGTTGGAGTTTTTTGCCCCAATGTGCATCACTTTACACTTGCTTACATTGAACCACATCTGCCATTTGGATGCCCACTCTTCCAGCTTGGAGAGATCCCTTTGGAGCTCTTCACAATCCCTTTGTGTTAAGCGACCTTAAATAATTTGGTGTCGTCAGCAAACTTGGCCACTTCACTGCTCACTCCTAATTCCAGATCATTTATGAACAAGTTGAAAATAATTGGTCCCAATCCCTGTGGGACCCCACTATTTACTATCCACCCCCTCTGGAGAATTGACCATTTATTCTTAGTAAGACTGGCTCCACCCACTCAGGCTGACCACCAGAGCCTTATGCAGAGGAAGGTAAATAAAGGCCTTCCTGTTTCAGCTGGGCCTTGCTTAAGCACAGTCTACTTGAACTGCAATGTGTCACCATTTCTGGCCTTGCCCTCGGTTCCGAGTGCTGCCTTGTTCTTTTGTCTTGCCGCCTGGTTTACCCTCAGATCCTAATTGCTCCTCAAGCTTCCAGACCTGACTCTCTCTCGGCCATTGGCCACGGCTCAGGCATGTCATGTATCAGCCTGGCCTCTTCATTCTCAACCTCAGCTCTGTCCCTCCCCCTGCCTTTCTGTACATTAGCACTTGGCTTCTCTATCCTCAGCAAATCTCTACTCTAAAGGCATAGCAAGCATGATAGGATAGTCAGTTGCTCAGTCCTAGAAAACAGGCTGCATCTCTCTGTCTTATTTAGCAATTAGCCTTGAATTCAACAACTCCTTGAGGAGTCCCTACACTGGAGATAAATTTTGCCTACAAATCCCATCACATCAATGACCTCTTGATGTGATAGGATTATTTATTAATGATGCGATTAGAAAGGCAATTAGCAGAGAAGAACAAAAAGGCAAAACACAATGACATTTACCAATCCCACATGCACACAGGCTATCTTAGAACAATAAAGGAGATGACACTCTTCTTTAGTGAAGAAAGAAAACAATTTTACTTTCAAATATTCTTCCATATGCAATTCAGGTACACCATAGAGTTTCAAAGCAGCTTGTTCAGTCCGTTTTGTGTTCTTTTACACCAGCAGAAGTAGAGTAAGCATATGCTCCCAGCAATGGAGAAGATCAGAGAATGAGAGGAAGGGGAGGAGCAAAGGAAGAAACCACAGGAAACCACAGTGTAGGCCATAGAGATCCTAGCTATGGTCAAAATTCCCATGAATTAATTAACTGCAACACTGCCCCCTTCCAGTAACTTGCAGAGGTTGCAATATTCCCAACATGATAGCCTCTCCTGGTCACTGCCTAAATGCCAAGAATGCTGTTGCCAAGATGGAGAGAGATACAGTACATGCCTATTTAGCAGCATGAGATCTGTCTCTTTAAGATAGCTGACATTCTATGCATCTTATAATTCTCCATCGCCACACAGAGATGTGTATGCATACACTTGGTCCTCAGTAAGAGAAGCTGGGACTGAATAGAGCCTGGTACTGCTAAGCCTCTCACTTGGGGGTGGGCAGCAGTGTCTTTCTTTGGCTCTTGCAACACTCTTTTAGCCGTTGTTCAGAACCTCTTGGCTTCAGACAACCTGCGGCTCAGCTCTTCGGTCAACTCTGCACACCTCCACTCTTGGCTTAGCACTCTGGTTCAAATTACACCTGATGTTAATCATGTCTACTTTTCCCTCCAATGGTTTTTTTTAAAACTTAAAACAGCTGCTCAGCTGCAACCTCTAAAGGAAGACTAGCTAGAATATGTGTGTGGGGGGGGGGGGGGAGGAGGTTGCATCTTAATCCTCTTATGCTGCTAAAAGTGGCTTGGGTGATTTGGAAGTGAGAACCCAAGTGGGAAGAAAGTTAACTTGCCTCTCCCTCCATGCCTGTCTCTCTCCCATTGGAGACTAGCATCAGCAGCTGCTTTACTTTTTTAAAAAAATGTGGGGGGAGGGGTTATTTATTTTAAGCATTTTACCCTATTCTTTAACCAAAAAGTCTGCTAGAAAAGCTTCTATAAGGTCAATAACAGATGAGATAGTCCTCCTCCCCTGTGGGCCTATGGCATTTCTATACCAGCCTGATGTAGAAAGAGAGAGAGAGAGAGAGAGAGAGGGAGGGGGGACGATGTCATGATATCCTGATCATGAGATCTTCCCCTTAAGTCCACATGCGGACGCGACTTCCCAGGAGGAAGGAGGGTGTCGCGCCTGCCATTTTTTTTTAAAGGAGCTGAGCGCACGTGCGCTCCAACGACGAGTTTTTTTAAAAAAGCCCCGACCCCACTCACCCCCACCCCCAATTTCTCCCAGCCTGGTTCCTTCCCTCTACTGATCCCCACTACTTGCAGGGAGGAGGGAAGAAGCTGGGATGGGCAGCCACACCTCCCGCGGTCTCGGGACAATTCTGAGACCATGGGAAGAATTGGATTTTCCCAGGGAGTACTTATCCCTGGAAAATCCCGTTCTCATCCCTCCTTCCTCCCAGGAGTCCCTGTGGATGCACAGGGACTTGGCCATGACCAGCCCGCATTTTTGCGCCTTACATCCAAAAGACACAGCACCAAGGAAAGACACAAAACAAAGGAAAAGGAGAGGGGCAGGAGGAGGAACAAGCAAAGTTTAGCAATACTTCTTAAAGTTACAAAGTTGTTATAATGACCAGCTGGAATGAAAAGAGTTCAGGGGGAGAGAGAGTCAAATAGAGCTTGTCTCTCAGCAGAGCCAGTCTCCTTTAAGAGGTGGGCTGGAATGAACAACCAGAACTAGATTGGGAGTAAAGGGATGTGGCCAGCTGTAGAGGAGAAATGGGAGATAATAATCTCGAAGGTTAACTGAAATAGAATACTCATGTACTAAAGCACTAGGGCTGTGCAGGAACCCCTGTTCCACTCCAGAAATGGCCCTTTATGGCCACCTTAGTTTGAACTTTAGATCTAGAAAATGACAGTCACCATCTTCCTTAAAAATGGTGTCTCTCATCGAGGACAGGCGGCTGCCAGGTGGGTCAGGTAAATCATGTGGTTGGTGGAGAGCAGTGCCACACCATCTCCCCAATCTAGGCCCAATCCAGATTTGAACTGAGGCGGGCTGAATTGGACCGCTTCTGTTCAGGATCTGGATTTAGACCTGAAGCTGTGCACAGCCCTCTAAAGCACAGTTAAGTGTGTGTTAGCATACAACCATTTCCAGGATTGCTTTAATTCAAGAATATGACTGTCCATGCTTCTAATCTCTCTCTGGTGCAGTCTGGTGACAAGGCAATCAGTAGGTAAGCAAAAGAGGAGGAGCCAAAGGATTTGGTGTCTCAGCAGAGCTGACGGAGGGAGGCTGACTGTTTCCTATCCCTCCCTCTGCTGAAGCCAAGTGGAAACTACACATGACTAATGTTATGCATAGTTTGAGCTTCAGATCATAATGCACAGCAAGTGTGTCAAGTTGTGAGTCAAGCCACAAGGACATATGAAAGCATCCAGAAGCCGAGTTATATATTCCAAAATGAGGATTAAAAGGGAGCCAGTGGGTTCAAGAGAACTATTCTCTTGTTATCACAATGTGTACAATGAGCGAGAGTTTCATGAAATCACCACTAATGAATTTGGCTCACAGAGCAAAAACGCCCTGTGAAATTTGGCTTTATACACTGTCAGCAATTCAATCTGGAGCCTAATGAAGTACAATCACTCCTATTATGACATTCGATTTTTCCTTCTTGCTCTCTTGTTGAGGTTGAGGTTTGATGAATCCAAATTAACTCTGCCAAAACCACTAATACCATTTTTCATGTCCAATTCTGGGGGGAAACACTACTTGTCTCATCCAATTTGAGTGAAAGAAACCATAAATAGCTTCAGGTTTCCTAGGTGCATCATGAAGACGCGAGCCTTACTGACCTAGCGTTAAGCTTCTCTATATTTCCAGTTAATAACAAACAATACTCTTATCGAAATAAATCTCTGGATAAGCTCTGCCAACTGAGGAATCTTACAACCTTACGACCCCATTATACTAGTGGAGTCCAGAAAATCACAATGACCAGAAAGGCAGAGGCATGGTATATCAAGACTGCTTCTTTGGGTCCATGATGAGATGATTAAGAAATTAAACTAAAGATACACCATACCTTTGCATTTTGAATAAAAAGAAAATGAATAAGGTGTAAGTTTTAGAGTGGAACCCTTGGTCTTAGCCAAACACTGATTTGCAGAACTGGAAATAAAAATTAGGTCGGATGTCCTCCTAGGCAAAATGGTTCTCTCTCTCTCTCTTGTCATGTGTAATAATTTCGCTGAAACTCATAATTAGCTGGTCTATAAATCAAATCTCATAAATTAATAATTCTCAAATGTCTAATAAGCCCTGCTTTCAATTCAAAACATTTAATACTTCAATATTTCAAACTGAAATAGATTATGAGTTCTGCACCTGCAAAGTCCACATGGTTGGCACAACTAAGCAGCTGAACTCTGCCATCTTCTCAAATGCTCAGATGTTGGTTATTGTAACACATTTGTTACTGAAGGAAACAAAGCCCCATTTGCAATCTGCATGCATGGAATGACTTTGTTTTAATCCTTTGATTATTCTTTGCCAGAGAAATCAATCAATTCAAAAGTTTGGATCTGAAGCCATGCAACGTTCAATCACTACTTCATGTTGATTTATATCCATCCTATGTTCAACATTTCCTTTTCACTCATGTTTGAGCATATATATTGGTTTTAGGTGAGGACTTCTGCCCTGGATGGTGGCCAAGAAATGTTTTCAATCAATCAATCAATCTATCAATCAGGGTGGCAGTGTGAAGGATTTGGGAAAAGCAATGTTTTCTCTGTATGTTTAGCCATTTGCTGAATTTGCACACTGAACTCATGAGTAAGTTGTGGGACTGAGTACTGGTGCATGGGACATGCTGATGTTCCTTTGCTTTCATACTGAATGCAGTGATGTATTCTTGAAGGAGTGTGAATTACTTCTCTTATTGCAGAATGTACTATCCATTGTAGTTCCACCACTCCCACTTGCATACATGGCCTCTTTGTCTAATGAGTGAAGAAATACATTGCATGGATAGCCACACACACACCATATTTTGCATACCATGTTTCCAAGATGCACTTTTGTGATGTACATGTGAAAAAAATTAGAGATACTTTGAAATCTCATATTACCAGAGAACTTTCATCCAAGTTTATAACACTGGATTTGTAACTCAGCAACAAAATTAAGAATTTAACAGGGGCAGTTCATCCACCACTAGTCATGAGGAGCAATGGACATTTATTAAGAAGCAATTCGGATAGGAGATCATCTCAACCAGTTTTTCAGAGAGCGCGACCAGGAATTTATTGCACATTTTGATCTCTCCATCCCTAACTATCTGCTCAGCCTGTATATTTCAAAATAAGCACATTTTACAAAGACACTCCAGTCTCCAGCATTCTAAACTCTCCAGTGCTTTCAAAGCCTACATTGTGGAGGATGCCTTGGTATTCTGACTGTTCTAGGAAGTAAGTGTGTGTGTGTGTGTGTGTGTGTGTGTGTGTGTGTGTGTGTGTGTGTGTGTGTATACATACATACATACATAAAAACATAATGAGGAATGTTTCTCTAAAGCAGCAGTGGGGAACATGTGGCCCTCCAGATGTTGTTGGACTGCAGCTCTCATCAGCCTTAGCCAGGATAGCCAATGGTGAGGGATTGTTGGCCAAAACATTTGGACAGCCACACATTCCTCTCATGGCTGTTGTTGAATACTTTGACTGCCCCCAAACACTTAAAATGAGAAAAGGATGATCTACAGCATTGGTTTTCCTCAGGATTGACTCTACCATACAATTGATGCCATGATTTGTCATTGACATGGGAGCAAAACTGACAGATGATAAGAGGCCAAATGCTGGATCAACGTCAGGAGCAGTGGAGGCTGGTGGATCCAATTTTGGTGGAGCTGTGATTCCATTTTGGGTTTTGGTCAGAACCAGCAAGAACTCTAAAAAGAGCTGTCCAGGGTGCTGAACCTATTTTCAAGCTATGATTCAGCACCTTGGATAGCTCTTTTAGAATTCTGGCTGCCTTTGACTGAAACCCTGAATGGCTTCACAGCCCCACCTAAATTAGAACCACTAGCCTTCATTTGTCAGAAGTTCCATTTATGAAGACATTCAAATATTCTTTGCGTTGAAAACTACTGTAAAGCAAAACACTCTTATATTACATGTATTTAAGCCTTAAACCAACCCTAAATGGCTTGGATCCTGGGTACCCTAAGGACCACCTTCTTCAATATGATCTTCTTTGCACACTCTGGTTGCCACCTGGAGCACTACTTCAGATGCCCTGGCCTCATGAAGCTTGGTGTGCAGTTACAGGGTCAACAGAGTGGGTTGCAGCTACTATGTGGAATGTTCTAACAAAAGAGAGTCATTAGATCCTGACACTGTATTCCTTTAGGAAGCATGTAAAGACTTGGCCCTTTAAGAAGTGGTTAGGTAAAAGGTTTAATGGCCCTTGGGTGTTTTTTATGGTCAAGTGCTTTTATATATATATTTGTGAATATCAACAAAACAGAACAGAAAATACATTGTGAAAACAGGGGGGAAACAACAACCATACATTACGTATATAAGATTATCATCATTTTCCATCATGTGTACCGTTCATTAAAAACAAATGGGAGAGAGTTATACAAAGGTTTCAAGAAAAGCAGACCAGATATCTGTTTATTTATCCACTTGCAAGTTGTGTCAATAAACCCCCCTTTCAAAAGTTGATAATGTTATTAGGTCCTCAATCTATTGCATTATGGGAGGTTTGGATTTGTCCTTCCAATGTGATAGTATAAGTCTTTTAGCTGTCATAAGGGCTCTGAAGATCCATCTGCGCTGACCATGTGTTAACTTCCAAGAAGCTGGTAGGTAATTTAGGAGGACATCCATATTATAGATTATTTCAGTACAAAGTTCATCCTCATTATAACCTCCTCCCCAAAAGGGGCAACTATGGGGCATTGCCAAAATATATGAGTTAAAGAAGCAATAGATGCATTACATCTCCGACAATTGTGCAAGTTAGACAAACCCTTATTGAAAAGCCATTGTGGAGTCCAATAAACCCAAAAACAATTTCTTTTGCTAAATAAGATGTGACTTGAGATCCATAGAAGCTTCAGATACAGATCCTAGGGCAACTGCCCATTGGCTAGGCAAGATAGGGCACTCCAATTCTCTATTCTAATCCAGTCTTAAACTATGGGTATCATAATTTTTTATAAATAAACTTATCATTGTTGTTAATTTATATGGATTTTTAAATGGTTTCAAATATTGTTGACTTTGTTTGCCACAAAGCTCCTTGTCAGGGAAATAGGTGAGAGATCAGCTTTTAAAATATATAAAAATAAATGTAAAACAACACCAATTGCAAGCTCTCCGTTGGGCCCCAGTTCTGCGTCCTCACAATAGTCTGTTGAATAGTTTGGATGCTATCACCATAGTATCTCTTGTACACTGTAATAAAATAATATCTGTTTGCAAAATCTATAACTTCCATGAGCAGCTGCCCATGGTGACACAACATTGGCGGAGGATCAATCTAGACAGAACTGGCTTTTTATTTCAGTTCTGTTTCACATTATGAATGGTTGTTGGCTGCAGTTCTTCTGATATGGGGAAATTAGTGCTTATCATGTGGGCTTGGCATAACATTCAGTGATTCAATGTGCTTCTGAACATTGAACTAAACATCCACTTTGTTCTGTTGTTCTGTCTCTTGAAACATGATTTCCCCCTAATTTCCCAGGTAGTCCCACCTTCTATTTTGAAAGCAGAGAGTAGATTCAGATCTCTGCTTTCCCTTTGCCTGATGACTGCAGCTGTCTTTTTACAGCAGGGATTCAAGTGGAATTTGGTGGTATGAAGAAGCCCATCATGAGGACTGGCCATTTTTTTTAAAAAAAAGTCATTAGAAACCACCTATGAAATTACATAGTCAAGAGTCCTTCTGATAGCTGATAACTTTTCCATTCAACACAATGCATCCAATCAATGGTGAGACTCTGCCAATGATCCTTTAGGATGTGAAGTTCTAACACAGTTCTAACACAAATTGTGGTTATAGAGCAAACGTGTTTCCTTATGCACTATGGTAAAGGAAAGGTTGTATAACCAGTCCTGTTCTGCAAACCACACATATATGCTATTGAGAGTGTTGGTTTCATTGTTGCTTGGAGATCTGTTTCATTTTTAGCAGCTGGAATACTCATTATTTGAACCAATATGATGGTCCATGTGCGACTAGGGTGTCAACTTGTGCTGGTCTCCCAACCATCTATATTGAAGAAGTGGGAGACTGCAGGGTCAGCAAATGCCAAAAAGGTCTGCATAATCTGGTCTGTAAGGCAACAGCAGGATTCTTCCACTCTGTGTCATCACTTATCCGTCCCATGCTTCCCAACTGAGCACTATAATGAGGGCCAGCCACAGGGGTCAATATCATTGACCCACAACCATGAGGGGGGCTTTAGCGAAGGATTAGAACTCTTTGATGCTTGGTCCTTTCCCTCCTCCTCACTATCGCCATCCCTATACCCTCTCCCCCTCTGGCCCATCTTCCCCCACTGCATTTTAAGTGTATTTTAAGAGCATTCATTTTGGATACTTTTTATACCTTGTAATAATAGAAATTTCAATACAGGTCAAACAATCAACTGTTGTTGTTGTTGTTGTTGTTGTTGTTGTTTTAAAGCAAAAGGATTTAAATATTTGGCATCCAGACCTAGTATATTATTTTTGTACAAACAATCTTCACAGCAACACAGTTCAGATAATCATTTAAACCAGTGGGGGGCAGCCTGCAGTCCTAAGACCCCATGCACCCCCTGGTCTTATTTCATGTGGCCCTCAGCGTACTTTGGAAATCTGTCTGCATGTGAACAGTTCAAAACTCTGACAAGGGTAATCTGCCCCTTCCCTGGCAACCCTCTGCATGGGAAAGAAGAGGGAGATAGAGAAATGGAGTTGTATAAACAGCAAGAAGGAAGAGTGTTGCCAAAAGAGAAAGAGAAAAGGGGTGACCACCAACTTTGGGCTTTGGCTATGCCCACCACTGGCTTCAGCCCCACTCACTGTTGGCATGCCACCCTTGACAGATTATCCACAAGGGAATGAAGCCCTTGACCAAAAAAACACAATGTTTCCCACCCCTCATTTAAAACATAATTTAGATTTATGCAAACAAGTCAGACTCACATGCTCAATCATTGTGTGTGAAGAAGAGAATGAAAGCTCTACTTTTATTTTTGACTAGGGCCATAGCTAGACCTAAGGTTTATCCCTGGATCGTCCAGGGGTCAAACCTGTTCATCTAGGTGACACAGGGGATCCAGTGCTCAGGCAGGGGCGAACCCTGGATGATCCCAGGATAAACCTTAGGTCTAGATGTGGCCTAAATCACAGTTTCCTGTTACATAAGAAATTAAGAAATTGTGGTTTATTCAGACTACAGTCATTTAAAAGCCAGGTTATCAAACCATGTTTAAAATATGTGAAAAATCTGGACTCTACCATATAACTTTTGTGATAGGGCAAAGGCAAGGAGAGTTGCAACTCCTTTAACATGTGGAAATGCTTGCTCTGTTTCATTTATTTTTGTAAAATACTGCATTATTATTAGTGCCTAATATGAAATCTAAACTTCAGAGAGAGAGAGAGAGAGAGAGAGAGAGAGATAAAATTCCCACGCAAGTTCCCAAGTTCAAGATTGCTTGAAGGTGCAGGGAAGAAGGATATAAACCAGGTTCCATCTGATTTATATGACTGCTTGCAAAAGTCAGCAGACAGTTCTAAAATGGGATGCATTGCATTAAACTCAACCTTTCTTGTCAGCTCAGATGAATGACTTTGCGGCAGATGAAAAGACGCCTGAATACCTGTCCATGCTTCTTCAACAGGGTGTTTTTCTTTTAAACAAAGCAAGATATAGATGAGAAATTTAACGTTCTATGAAATGTATAACATTAATGTAAGATTTTAAGCTCAGTCCAACTGGCCCCAGATCAAAGATACTCAGGGGAATTTTGCCAGCTCTCTTTGTAAATGGGCCCTTTCTTCAGGGGCTGAGTAAGCAAGCTTTCCTTGCCAGTCCAGCAGAGCAACTGCCTGTACAATTGAAGGCTACCTTACAGCACAATCCTAGGTGTGTTTTCTCAGCAATAAGTCTCAGTAGGACTAGCTCCAGTCCTAAGTAAGTGTGATTAGGACAGCAACCTTAGAGTCGGATCCAGAGTAGAAGGCCTATGTGCAGGAGGACCTTTTCTGACTTGACACAAAATTCTTGCCTTAGAAAAGACAACTGAAATCCAGAGGGTTGCTTCTCTTGGCAGGAGGATTGGGCACCAGGCACAAGGACTTGAACAATGTGTAGAGACATGTGCTAGCACAAAGCCTCACACCATCTGTCAAGATGTGTGCTAGCACATGGCATAGTGCACTCACTGGCGTGAGGAATTGCACAATGTCACACAGAGTTTTCCAGTAGCTCTTGCACACCGGTGCACAGAACAGTACCACTGCTTGTGCATCTCTTGATCCAACCTTTTAGTATTTATTTATTTATTTATTTATTTATTTATTTATTACATTTCTATACCGCCCAATAGCGAGAGCTCTCTGGGCGGTTCACAAAAATTAATAAGAACATAAGTGTCTTGCTGCAAGGAAATAAAAGGCGTTAAGAATTTCTCTATGCTTCACATGCACCCCTCGTGGCATGGCAGCAACATTCCAGTAGTGTAATGGTACACCATTGCATTATGGGTGTGAATTTCACAAGCCTGTAGGTGGGCCCAGTTGCCTGAGCTTTTCCAAGTAGGGTCTAATCTATACCAAGCAGGATATTGCACTATGAAAGTGGTATATAAAAGGCAGAAGCCACACTGCCAACTGTTGGGGCCCACTGACACATACCATTTACCACTGTCATACTGTTATATCCTGCTTGGTGTGGCTCCTGAATTTATATACCACTTTCATAGTGCAATATCCTGCTTGGTGTAGATGAGCCCATAGTTTGCTGGGTGAAACTGCCATTGGCCATGGTGTGGTGATGGGGGTGGGATGCAGGGGACTTTCTTGAACTTAATCTTCATGGAAAGGTGGTGGTGGCAGAGCTTGGGTAGGGTCACACCTAGGTGGGAAAGGCCCATGTGAGTGTCTCCATCATCAACATGGTTTGGGTATTTACATACATATTATGGCAGCATGGAGTCACAGTAGCCGTCCATGTTACTAGGGGATTCCTGCGAAGAGGGTTGTGTGCTACATTTGAATATAAATGGCAGAAATTGAGTTCATCATTCATGAGCTTTAACATGTCTTGCTGCAAGGTTTCAGACTAACTCTATGACAATAATCACCTGCTCTTATTGATATTGTTAAGACTCATAGGAATGCTGTAACAACTAGACAGTTGTTTTATTTGTTAATTGGATTGTTTGTTCATTCCATTTGGATCCCACCCTTCCTTTCAGGAGCTCGGGTGGCACATGTCCCCCCCCCACCCACCCATTTTATCCTTACAAGATCCCTGAAAGGTAGGTCAGGTTGAAAGAGAGGTTTTGGCCCAAGGTCACCTAATGATCTGAAAGGGATTTGAACCTGGGTGTGCCTGGTCCAAGTCCAACACACCTGCTTCCTGCCTGTATGCTTGAGCTGCCTTTGAGTTTGAGCACCTGAAAATACTACAATGACAACATAAGTTATCAGCAATCTCTCTCTCTCTCTCTCTCTCTTTGCACCAGGAAACTGATCCTTCAGTACTTACTCCTAGAGCTTCCTATCAGTTTAGGAAAAAGGGGACACAAAACAATATGCATGAGACACCAGTGCTATTAGAAAACCCCTTGACTGGCATCTGGAAACGTCACTGAGAACAGTGTATTTCAGCAAACTGTATATTTCCTCTCCGTTCCTATCAGAAGATTGTCCCCTGAAAAACTATGTGTATACTGCCATTTTTTTTCCTACAGATGCTTATAGGGCAATTTCTTGAAAGCAAAGCTAAGGCTGCCAAGTATTACATCAGAAGCAGCACTTCATTTCAATAAAGAAATGCTGAAAAGAAATGCCCAAGCCAGGTCCTACACTTATAGTAATCAGAAGTGGCATTCATAATATCAGTATTTGAATCTTGTTTCAGCTATTCAGCTTAGGAAAATATGTGTTGTAGACGATTTCCCAGAAAACTGAAATATCCAGAGCATCTTTCTTCATCACATTTCTCAGATCACATTTAAAGCTTGATCAAACAATCTGCAAATAATCTGAATTTATGAGATGTTTTGTGGGTGGAAAAAGTTAAGTTATAAACTGGTCACCAGATCAGAAAAGACACATACAGGGTCATTCATAAGAGACAAATACCTTTGCACGATTATGGCAGCACAGGCACAGACTATAAACACAGATGAATACTCTCCTTTTCAACGTCCCGCTCAAGATTTTCTGCATACTTTAGTTTTTATGAGTATACGTCTTAGGCTTTTATGAATACATTTACTAGCTGCTTAACTCTGCAATATACCATGTGGAAAAGTAATAAATGCAAAAGATTTGTTTTAATGCATGGTGTAGTATTCAAATAAAAACCAAAATACTTCATACTTGACTCACGGATCACAGACCTGAATATCTGAGTGCTTGAAGGTGTCTTTGGCCAAATCTTTGACCCTCCAAATTAGCAGATTCAAAGAATGATCCTTTTCCTCTGACATGAGCTGGGCCTCCTTGCATGTAATGTTCTTTATATTCCCCAAAGACTTAGAATGATAGAATCATAGAATAGTTGGAATGGGCCTATAAGGCCATCGAGTCCAACTCCCTGCTCAATGCAGGAATCCAACCTAAAGCATACCTGACAGACGGTTGTCCAGCTACCTCTTGAATGCCTCTAGTGTGGGAGAGACCATAACCTCCCAAGGTAACTAGTTCCATTGTCGTACTGCTCAGTCAGGAAGTTTTTCCTGATGTCCAGCCGGAATCTGGCTTCCTGTAACTTGAGCCTGTTATTCCATGTCCTGCACTCTGGGATGATCGAGAAGAGATCCTGGCCCTCCTCTGTGTGACAACCTTTTAAGTATTTAAAGAGTGCTATCATGTTTCCCCTCAATCTTCTCTTCTCTAGGCTAAACATGCCCAGTTGTTTCAGTCTCTCGTCATAGGGCTTTGTTTCCAGACCCCTGGTCATCCTGGTTGCCCTCCTCTGAACATGCTCCAGCTTGTCTGCATCCTTCTTGAATTGTGGAGCCGAGCACTGGACACAATACTCTAGATGAGGCTTAACCAGGGCTGAATTGAGAGAAACAAGTACCTCACTTCTCTTCAGCCCTTTCCCCATGCTCTATTGCCTCCAGTAGATCACCCTGCTACTGTGTCAGATGCAAAGCCAAAGCCCTGTTTATGAGATCCAATGTGGTGTAGTGGTTAGGGTGTTGGACTGGGATTAAGGTCATTTACCCACTCAGCCATGAAGCTCACTGGGCCAGTCACTGGCCGGGTTCGGATGACACGATAAGCAACGGTTGATTTCAATGTCCCTCCTATTAACCCCCTCCCCCGTTGATTATTTAGTTGTCTGAACCCGGCCACTGACTCTTAGCCTAAACTACCTCACAGTGTTGTTGTGAGGATAAAATGGACAAGAAAAGGATCGTGTACTTCCACCTTGGGTTCTTTGAAGGAAAATGTAAAAAACAAGAAACAATTTATATTCATACACTTGGGTGAATATGTTTGGCTTTAAAGTGGAGAAAGGACAGGGGCACACACATCCCCACCCATTCCAGTCCACTTTATTTTTATTTATTTAGAGTTTATTTATTTATTTATTTATTTATTTAGAGAATTCCAGCAGGTGTCATTTGTATGCATGCAGCACCTGCTGAAATCCCCTCTTCATCACGACAGTTAAAGCGGCAGGAGCCCTGCCTTCTTGACCAGATACAAAAGAGGTCAGGGCTCTTGCAGCTTTTGCTGTTGTGATGAAGAGGGGATTTCACCAGGTGCTGCATGCATACAAATGACACCTGCTGAAATTCCCTTTTCTATACAACTGTTAAAGATACAGGAGCCCATTTCATATGGTTACCCTAATTTATTTAATGTATTTTTTAATCATCCCTCCACTCGGGGAGTGCTGGAGGGAATTAACAAATGAAGATGGGGCAGGAGCAGGGGGCAGCCCCTTTGTTTTCCAGATAGCACTCATACAGCGCTTTCTCAGTGCCAAAACAGGCATTACTTTAAATGTGTGTCTTTAAATCTGCTATGTCTTCTTTTCATTTTTACTCTAGAGTAGGTGCAGGGACCCAGGCCAGGTCCCCCATACCTCCCACACTAGGGGCCTTATCCTGATTAGGGACCCAGCACCTACTCTAGAGGAAAAAATGAAAGCAAACCCCCCACTGCACACACATTTAAAGTCATGTCTTCTTTGGCCTTCAGGGTGGGCAACTCACCGCTGGAGGAAGCCAAAAGACTTTCCTTCTGTGTTGACTGACTGACAGTCAGCTGGCTCTTCTGCTCCAACCACGAGAGGCTGGAACTTACCAGCATTTGGACTTGTCTGCCCGACACAAACGTAGAAACACAAGGGCTCCTGTATGGAATTCCTGAGCATTTAGTGTAAGACCCAAATGTTTTGAGTAGAATGCTTGGCTTCTTCCAAGGGAGTATACTTCCTTTTTCCTCCAGACATGGAATGTATAGAAAAATATGTGAGTGAAAGCATGTGAGGTTTCCTGTTCTATATGCAGAAATGCCTATAGCATAGCAAACAATATAGCCTGTATTTATTAGGGTGAAAATAGAATTTGGGATTACAGTTAGATTATTTCAGTCATGTGGCTTAACACTTTCAAAGAAAATTGCTTCATACACTTGTGGGTCTAGAGTACTGCCTGATGCAAACCTACGGTGGCCATGTATCCTCTTTTACAAAGAACAGTCCTGTATTTGAAGGGCTGCCTTGTCCAATCCTGCTTTAAAGGTAAAGAACCACAGGAAGAGAGAGTGAGGGGGCCTTGAAGTAGCACCAGGAGGAGCTGACTGAGCAGACACACAAGTCACCTGTTCAACAATCTTCCCCACTATGGAATATTTAATTTGTGATAATTATTTCTGAACCTGTACCTGTACCTTAGCATATGTAAATTGGTATCCTCTTTGTCCTCCTTTTTGGTGATGCATTTCGTCTTTTTTGGTGATTCATAAGTGCCCACCCTATGCAAACCATATGACTTAGAGCTCCATAACACCGGGGAAAACACACACTCTACCGTTGCCTCTCCGCCCGTGTCTTCATTCCTCTTTTCAAAAGAGGAAGTACACAACAAGCACGAGGCCCACTGAGTCTGCTGTTCTAAAGGCGCTGCTTCTCTGGCACACAGCAGGAGAGAGCAGGAATTCCGTGTTTAAAAATACATCGGACTTTGTGGAGAGTTTTTTTGTCGCGCAAGGAAGGCGTAAGGCGTGTGGGAGGCAGACGACGTCATGCGAGGGACCTGAGCAAACTCTGTGAGCGCCCAGTATCGAGCGTGCAATAAAACACTCGTCAGATGGGGGTCTTAGGGTTGAGCTACACAATGTTTTAAATACATACCATACAGGGGCATGTGTTTTCTTTACCCAAAAGTAAGTGCA
Organism: Elgaria multicarinata webbii; assembly: GCF_023053635.1. Classification (NCBI taxonomy): domain Eukaryota; kingdom Metazoa; phylum Chordata; class Lepidosauria; order Squamata; family Anguidae; genus Elgaria; species Elgaria multicarinata. The sequence continues at coordinate 59,066,153 of NC_086180.1, read as the reverse complement.
GGGGCCCAATCTGGTTCCAATCTTCTCCTGGCTCCTGTTATTGCTTGCTCCCTCAAAGAGGGAGGTGATCAGGCTGCAACAGCAAACAAATGGAATAGGAGGGCTGGGCAGCTCCAAGGATTGGCAATGGATGCCCAACCAAACCAACTGCTGTCGCCAACCCCGGTCTTATAAAGTCCTCCAGCTAGAGATGCAAAAACAAACACTAGCCAGTGAACAACCAACAACAATAATAATAAATTTATTTCTTGCCTGCCTCTCCATTTTGATCGAGAGCACAGCAACATCGATCGACAAACTCATTCCCATTTTATTTCTGTCAAACAGAACTTAAAGAAAGCTTTTTAAAAAATTTACCCAGTTCTCGCATAGAAATATATTTAAGATGCATGCAAAACGTTTCTCGGTCAGGAAGTCAAGCCTACGCAGTGAACGGCCCATTGATGGGAGAATACAGTGCGGTGCTCCCCCCCCCTTTTCCCCCAAAGTGTGAGTTTGCTGCCTATTATTCAATGCCGTTTTGTTAAATTAGGGAACAGAGAGTTTTTTATTCTTTCCCAGAAGTGCCCTTTCAGATTCGGTAATTGCGTGTTCTAATCCCCAGGAAGCGAGAGAAGATCGAGATCAGTCACGATTGGACTCCATGGTACTGCTCATTCTGAAACTGGACCAGCTGGACCAAGATATTGAGAATGCCCTCAGTTTAGGGCCCTCGCCCTCCAGCACGCTGACCCCCACACGGAGGCACATACCTGTGAGCTTCTTTGTTTACTCATCCTTTATTCCGGTTGTGTATTTACCTGCCTCATTCCTCCTTACTGTCTTTCTCTTTTTTCTTTCTTTCTCACTCCCATTGGCCTTTCAGTTTCAGTATGTGCAGTTTGTTATTTATAGAAATAAAGAGGGAGAATGTTGTTTTGTTCTGTCTATCAGCCTCTAGTTTCTCTTATATTCCTTCTGAGCCTCCCTCCACACCGGGAGAATGATAGAACTGCTTCACAAAAGCATGTGAAAAGGTGCAAAATTCAAGACTGACTGAGCAGGTTGTCTGCATAGCTGCTCTGTTTTTTAGAGGCAGTGATCTGATGCAATTGGTGATGAATTTGAAAGGGGTGTGTGCTGAAATGTTGCATTTTTCATAATTTTAAGTGGTCCACATTTTAGTAAGACCCAGTGCCTCAGGCCTGGAGCCATTTATGGTCTGTTTGCAAATCCTGCCATTGTTACGATAATATTCAGGCTATGCAGAATTATTTGTAGTATCAGGGAAGAGTTTTCTCCGGTGGGATTGTATTTGATGGAAAGGAATGAGGCAAATCACTGTTTCTGTATGCTAGATTAGTTTCACATGTTATTTTAAAATGATTGGGGATCAGTTATATAGCACATTTAAAGGCACAATTCATGCTCTTGCACAACTTCCATTGTTTTTTTGTTTAAAATATGTATATGTTACTTTCCTCCCAATTCAGCTTAGAAATGATAATTACATCCATATACATAGCAGAATCATTTAGCTTCTTATGCACAGCAGGAACATTATGTTTCCACATGATTTACAGTGCAATCCAGTAGCAATGCTTCAGAACTTTAAAAAATAATAACCTTCCATCCATTCTGCCAAGCCTATCCACCAAAGTTGTTCCCAGCCCTTATACCTCCCCCCACCCTGGTTCTACCACTATCCAGGGATGGTCTGATGCCACAGTCTGTGAAAGTAGGTGGGTGTACTTGGAGACAAGATTCAGTTTGGATCATGCTTTGGCTTTTCGGCGTCCGGTCAAAGCTTTTCTCTTCTCCCAGGCATTTAGCACATATGTTGAGTTTTAATCAACCCCAGATCTATTTTGAGGACTGGCTGAGATCTCAAAGTTGTTTTTAAATGGATGTTGTCTTTGTATGCTGCCTACTTTTTACATTTTTATGGTTTTTTAAAAAATTATATACACTTTTAATGTTTAATGTTTTAATCTTTTGTAAACCACCCAGAGAGCTTCAGCTATGGGGCGATATAGAAATAATAATAATAATAATAATAATAATAATAATAATAATAATAATGAAAAGGGAGACATAGGCCATATGGGATCATCCCTGTGCATCCACATGTTACACAGGGGATCCCGGGAGCAGGGAGGGATGATCACTCTCTTGCCCTGGGATCTAGCCCTCACCTTCAAGCCCGCTTGTACTATGGTCTCGGGATGATCCCGAGACCGCGGAACGTGTGTGCGGGCATCGCTGTTTGCCCCGGTTTCTCACGGTTACTCATGAGAAGCTGGGACCCGTGCACAGGACACAAAGCTCCTCAGGAGCTCTGCGCCCATCGAAGGTGGAGTGGGGGGGAGCAAGGAAAACTGTAAAAAAAAAAAAAAACTTACCTCTTGCGCACAAGCATTTGTGTGCTCTGCTCCTTTAAGAAAACAAAAACAAAATGGCAGGTGCAACGTCGCGTGTAAACAGAGGGGAGATCTTGCAATAAAAATATTGCAAGATCTTCACCCCTCCGTCCCGCTAGACCAGGTAGGTCTAGCTGAGACCAGAGTGTAACATATAGTTAGGCCCTTACAGTACTGCTTGGTCTAATGATAAACCCTTACATGTTTGTAAACCTCTCAGAGCACACACACACACACACACACACACACACACACACTATATTATTTCAGGGGAAAAGAAATTCATTGATCCAGAGCAAGAAGCCTAACTCATCACTAAGCTTTGCATCTGCCTAGTTCCTTCTGTGTACTTCTCAAAAGCATTGTGATTGGAAGTAAAAAAAGAAAAAGAGCTGGGGAGCCCTGGTAAAGTGATTCCCTGTTTGGAAACTAGAGCTGCCAGTCACAAAGCTACTCCCCCTCACCTTTCCCTCACCCCACCCAGGCATTTTCTTTCAATGGAGAGCTTAGGTATCACTTTTACAGTCTATGCCTCTCTGTAACTCTGAATCCCTGAATCAGTCCTGAAGCTGCAGGCAGAGCCCCATTTGGTTCAGTTCACTTCAGAAACACCTGGTTCACCTTGGACAAGCCCCAGATCTCTCCAGAGCAGCCCACTTCAGCTTTTGGAATTTGAATACTGGGCACTCCATTTCAAGTATGGGTTAGATTTCCTGACAGGCAACAGTTCAGCAGGTCTTTGCACTATAGCTAAGCACAAATGAGGGATTGCTGCTTCCTCTCCATCTGGTGGCCCCAGCAATGGCAGTTGGTACCTGGAGGGAGCGGTGCTTTCAGCTGGACCTCAATCCAGACATGCTGGAGAGATACCTGCTTCCTCTACCTCTTGTGGCCTTAGCCGTTCATTTAATTTATTTCTGTAAATAAGTTCTTGTTCATTTCAATACTTCTCGTAGAGAAGAACATAGAACTCAGTTATGTCTAAAATACACTAAGGGCACAATCCTATGCATGTTTAAACAAGAGGGGCCATCTATACAGTGCCGTTTTCACTGCAGATTCCCCACCAAAACCCCACAGCATTGCAGCTGCGAAGCAGTAACGATAGTGATACATGTCATGATTGATTGTGGACTATCCTGCCCTGAAAATTCGCAGCACCATTGTCACATGGCGGTAATGTGTAGCAAAAGTCGAGTAACGGTGGAAACTGCCTAAGTTTTTTTAAAAAAAATGAAAACTCCGCTCAACTTTGTAGCGTTGAAAGCCTGCATCTGCTCATCTATGCAGCTGTAGTTTATTGAGTCTTTGCATTATACACATGTACTGTCCTTGCTTCCGTCCCACAATCATACTGTACTGTTAATAAGAACACATTTATGACGGAGAGTGGATTAGGCCTAACAGGCCTGGCTATTGTTGAACTGAATATCCATGAACTGAATATAAGTTTAGAATATGATCAATCAAGAACCTTTTTCAACATGCAGAGGTCCTTCAGCAGACCAGTTGATGAGGAAAGGGTTCTATTAAGTTGGGAAGTTTGAAAAACACTGAAATATATAATGGAGGCTTGAGTTCTATAATTACCATCTGTATAAACCATCCTAGTTCTGAAGCAGGGCCAGTAGAAAAGATGGCACTCTTGCACATACATAGACATATACACAAATCTTACATTTCTATATTCATTTAGGCCATGGATGCGGAATGTGTGGTCCTCCAGATGTTGTTGGACTGGAGCTCCTACTATTCCTTACCATTGGCTATGCTGGGTAGGGCTGGTGGGAGTTGCAATCCATCAACATCTGGAAGGCCACATATTCCCCACTCCTGATTTAGGTCATAGCTCCTAATAGAGCTCCGGCTATTGGGCGGTATAGAAATGTAATAAATAAATAAATAGCTATTTGTGTTCATGCTCTCTTTTTTTTTTCAAAGAGACGTTGTTGTACAAAACTCTGTGCTGGATTGTGGCCCTCCCTGTAAATGCTGCAAACGGCTTGAAACGTTGAGTCAAATGTCACCAAGTGTTCTCTTCACATTTTAAGTTAAAAACAAAAACAATACAGGAGGCTTCACCTGTACAAGGTTCCACGTGATGATGTCATTTCATAATGATATAATGATTTCCAGATGTTAGCAGAGGTTTCAAATGCTTCCAAAGGCAAAAGGTGGGGACATAATCTAAGATGCAGAGGAAATGCTAAGAGAAAACATGCCAGAATTCTGAAACTCCTGACTACTCAGCGAAACTAAATTTGTTTTTCTTACTTAAGGGCATTGCAGCTTTGATCTTTAAGGCACTTTACAGTGTCAGAACAGCAGTTATTAGATACCACTATTATTGACAATAAGGATGTACAGGAGAAAGGAAAGAAATGTGTTGTACACTTTTTAAAATAATGTATTTCCTGTAGTTAATAACATCACTGTCAGTTAAAAAACATGGGCATCCTCTAACAAGATCTGTACTTCTTTTTTAAAAGGATTTGGAATCGCATCCTGAAAGTGGAGTGGACATTGTTACACTGAGCCACCAGCAAATAAACGTACCGCCACCGCCTCCTCTTCCTCCTCCTCCCCCCCATGGTGCTGATCGAGTATTTTCCATTCCAATGGCTGGTTCTGGAGCTAAACCAAAGGCTGGGGTGAGTTTTAAAATCATTCTTTTATGCAATAATGGTTTTGGGAGAATGGCTTTGGAGAATGGGGACGAAAGAGTAGCAAGGTCTGCTGTACATTGGTTAAGGACTGCAGACTAGGGTGACCATATGGAAAAGGAGGACGGGGCTCCTGTACCTTTAACAGTTGTATAGAAAAGTGAATTTCAGCAGGTGTCATTTGTATGCATGCAGCACCTGGTGAAATCCCCCTTCATCATACAGTTAAAGCTGCAGGAGCCCTGCCCTCTTTTGTATCTGGTCACTCTAGTATAGAGGGCAGGGCTCCTGCAGCTTTAACTGTTGTGATGAAGAGGGGATTCCACCAGGTGCTGCATGCATACAAATGACACCTGCTGAAATTCCCTTTTCTATGCAACTGTTAAAGATACAGGAGCCCCGTACTCCTTTCTGTATGGTCATTCTACTGCAGACAATATGCTACAGGGTGTGTTCCATCAACTGTTTCCAGGAAATATGTTTCAGGAAATGCTCCCAGGGAAAGCTGATGCTATTAGCAACCAAATTTAGTGGTTCACTTTTCGGGATGGGAAAGTAAATTGCTCAATAAAGCTAGCTTAATTTCATGCAATGCTCCATGCGGTGTGTGAACACAGAACACCTAAACATGAGATCTGCTGGCTGAGGAAATGCATTGCCAGGAGATATTCTCAGGGATAGCCTTCGTAGGGTGGTCATGTGTCCCCTTTTATGGAGGGCAGTCCTCTCTTTAAAAGGCTGCTGCTCTTCTCTGTATTGAAGGCTTCTCTGTTTGAAGGTCTGTCCTGTCCTAGTACAGTTTCAAGACGAAGAACCATAAGAAGGGAGAGCCATCTGGGGCCTTGAAATTGCCCAGAAAGAGTTAGCACCTGGACAACAGACTGAACAGACAGACTACACAGCTCACCTTGGGCTAGAGCTACACTACTGCTTTATAGTAGTATTGAAGTGCACTGGTAACTGTTGAGACACATTACACATTTCATATAACACTTTCATAGTGTTATTTCCTGCTTTTTATTCCACATTATTCAAAATACTGCAATAAATGTCATTGTGTGTCCTACGAAGTTTAAATTCACAAGAGGGATATGGTGTTACCATGATGGGATCATAATAATTTGACTCAAGGTATAGATCTGGCCCAGTATTATGCCTGTACATTTTCCATCTGTGCTTTATCACAGTTCATCATTGGAGGGATTTGCATACTGCCCCCTCTCCAATACAAACACACACACACACACACACACACCTCCTTTTAGGAGACAAAAATTATGTTGGAAGATCTCAAGTCACATGTAGTTAGCCCTGAACTAGATACTTGAGAGCAGTTCTTCTTCTGTCCTTTGCTTATGTAAACTGTACATGAATAACAGCAAAATATCAGTAGTAGTCAAGGAGAGAGAGCTTCTACTTCTTCTTTGGGTGGGAGGAATCTTCCTGGGATGTATGCATAGTGAAAAGTATCCAAAGTGATAAAATAGAAGTTGGATGTGACCGAAGATGCTTTTGTCCATCTTTCTTCAGCCAAAGAATATTAATTCCAATTGATCTGGTTTCTGTTTAAATCCATTGGAAGCATTTTCCAACATCATCAAAACTGCATGCTTCAGTTGTCTTCAATTAAATGGCTCTTCCAGAGTCTATGAGTTGTGGATTGATATAATGTAGGACTGTGTGCAAGCGAAGCGAAGGTGTTTGTGCTTTTGCATGTCTCAATGGATGTCTGCGTGGGTTTGCGCATCACAGCAAAAGGTGTGATGTATGTGAACAGGGCGTGTTCCTTTGGATTGTGAAATGAAATACCAATGGATGCTCCATGTGACTAATTCTTGGATTTTCAGTTTTGAAATGCAATTTTGTGTATTATTCAAATATATTTTAGGGGAAAGACTATCTGTCTGATTATGCATGGCTATGTTTGTCTGGATGCATTTGCAGTTTCAAATGCATATGGAGATGGACTCTTGGGATGGCATTTCACCAATGCCCACAGTTGAAAATGAGGGGAACTGCTGGCCCAGCGGATTATGTTAAGTGAAACCCTGGGCATTGCCAGGAAAAAAGATATCTAGGTGTAAACTGCATTGGGGCCTCAGGGGCCAGTTCTACACCAAGCAGGATATAACACTTTGAAAATGGTTTGAAAACAGAATGTGTCATGGGCCCCAACAGTTGTCAATACCATTACAAACTTTTATGAAGCAGTAATGTAGAGCCTGCCAGGATTATCTTACCTCTCTTACCGAGGGTTTTATTTCTTGCAATACTGATTTTTAAATGGAAAATTGATAATAAGATTACTGCAAGAGCATTCGTTCCCAAATGTCTCTCACTGAGCAAAATCACAGTTGATTGACTTTAGCAAGGCTGCTTCATCCTGTGCCTTCAGATGGTATCTTAGGAAGTTGGTTGCTGGCAGGAATGGAATCAGGAATGGAAGAAAAGGTTTCAGCAGATTTCTGAATGGAAAGTCTGAGTCTGACCATGTTTTTCTTTTCTTTTTTAAGAGTGGAACCATGTGGTTCTGCCCATCTTTAGAATACTTCTGCATCTTCAAGTCCCTTTAATACCAGCCAAAGAACACGGGTTCCAAATGATCTGCTTTCTGTTTAAGTCAACTGGAAGTCCTTTTTCCAGCACTTATTGAAACCACAAATCTGGCATGCCTTTTTCAATATCATGCAAAAATAAATTGATATTAATTCAGATTATGAATGTGAACAATAGGAGGGAAAGGTCCAAGTCAGTGTTTATCCATCAATGGCTGCCTAAAATCATGCAGAGCAACCGCTTTTGTCCAAGTCAGGAAATTACTAATAGAAAAAGTTACCTTAGTACTGCCTCTTATTTATTGGAGTTAATGTTGCCCATTGCTTTTATTTAAAAAAATGAAATGAAATAAAGGCAGTTAGCCCCTGACAGATTTATTTTAGATTATATTTTCCACTCTGGAAACTTGAACTCTTTTTAATAAGCCCACTTAAAATATTTTATTTCCTCCTTGTGAGCTGCTATTGTAATATTTTTTGTGGCTAGTTGGCATTCTTAGAAGGGTTTGCTTGGGGAATGCATTTATTTATTAATATATTATAGAAATTAATGGAGAAATGTCTGTTAGTTACATGAGGGAATGGATAAAAACAGTACACTGCAACTTGGAATGAATTTAAACAATTTTAAAAATACCTAAAGTTGTTAATCGTATTATATCAACTAGTGTAGTTTTCTCCAACCTGCTGCCTGTCATTTGCATTGCACTACAACTCCTATTATGCCCAACCAGTATGGCCAATGGCTATGTTGAGTGCTGATGATGGGAATTCTAGTCCAACGTGTTTGGAGGACATCAGGTTGGGAAAGGCTGAATCAATGTCTACAAAATGTATGGGCCAGAGAAAATATTAGTTGCCTGCAGATGTGCCAAAAATGAATAGATGTTGGAAAAATAATCAGATACTGAGAGATTTAAGGGGTATGACATCACCAAGTTTCAGTATCAGCTCTTGGCTATTCCTCTTCCTGTGTTCCTCCTGTTTTGGATGACTTGAGCCCCTGTTCGACCCATTCAAGTGACTTTTCACATGACTGCAGCTTCAATTGTTGATCTACACAATCTCCTCTCAACGCATTCAAACTGAACATGTGCATAGAGCCATGCTAGAAGGTTATAGAGAATAGAACTGTATGGCAGTTCCTCATATCCATGGATCATAGAAATGCAATACCCTGCCTTAGTCGTGGTGGTATTCCCAGAATCAGGGGGGGTCATAAGGTGAGGGTATTGTGTGACAAAACCTATAAGCAGTAAGTCTATATTCACTGGTTGCTGGGGAACATGGATAGGAGGGTGTTGTTGCACTGTGTCTTGCTTGTGGGTCCCTGGTTGGCCACTGTGAGGACAGAGTGCTGGATTAGATGGACTCTTGGTCTAAAACAGCATGGCTTTCCTTACGGTTTTTTGTTAAAGTATCTTGTTTTCTCAAGTCAGCTCGTAACTTGATATGAATTGCACTGGCTGCCAATACGCTTCCAGTCGGAATGACATTTAAAGTCCTAAATGGCTTAGGACCTTGATACTTGAGGGAGCGCATCTCCCTATATAATATGACTGCCCGAGACTTGAGATCAGTTGTAGGAGCCCTCCTCCGCATCCCACCAAAGTGAGACATACATAATGGTGGTACGTGGGAGAGGGCTTTCTCTGTTGTGGCACCCCGGCTGTGGAATGCCCTCCCCTTGGAAGCCTGACTGGCGCTGGCACTGGCTTCATTTCGGTGGCAAGTTAAGACATGGCTTTTTAATAAAGCCTGTGATGGCTAAATTCACCAAGCCTGTACATAGTTTTCATTGGTTTTACTGTTTTTGAATTCCATACTGGTTTTAGCTTATTGTGGTTCAATTTGTTTTTAGCTGTACATATTTATTTTTTTATATTGTTTGTATGATTTTACCTGTATGCTGTCTTGAGATCCTTGTAGGGCGGGCTACAAATGTTTAAATAAATAAATAAATAACATGTGATATCCCAGCTAATTAACCAAGTATCTACTTCATTACAGTGTGTGAAACTGTGTGTGTATATGTGTGTGTGCATTGTTCTTGTTGAAGTGAGGATCTGTTCATACATGTATGTATTATAAACATCACTTGATAGTCGTAGTTGAATGTGTGAACTGATTTCATTATCTTTGAGGTGGTGACAAATGGATGTTCTGTATGTAGTGTTGGATCTGTGATAGCTTGTTCGTGTATGCATTTCATTCTGATGAGTTCCATTTTGCCTATATCTGGAAGTGGAAGATAGATTTTACTGTAATTGCGAAAGAAGCTCCCCACAACATGGGCTGTTTAGCTTGGAATGTGCTTGTGGGGTCATCAGTATGTTATTGATTTCATCAGTTCAGGCTGTTATTCGCCAGCCTCTGACACAGACACTGATTTCTAAACCTTTAACTATGCATTTGGCAATTGTCAGCCACAAAGGAATGTAAATCAGTCTGAAAACACAACAGTCAGCAGTCTTTTGCCCCAGTAAGCATGAGAAACATTATGAAAGCGAGGCTAACAGGGAGAAGAGGGAAGGAGTTAAGTATGCCAGATGTCACTGTCTGCTGGAGAAACTAATGTCACACACATTTGGGCAACCACCATGGTTGTCGACTGCATTCAGCAAAATGTAAACACATGTAAGTGACAGTAAAGCCATGGTTTGTGTCTTGTAACTTACTATATAGGAGGTAGCAACAAGCGGTAGTCCAAATCCACCACAAAATCCTTGCCTTTGACTTTTGCAATGGAAATTGGCTGGGATTTTTATTCAGCCAGAGGGAGAAAACAAGGTAAGGTAGTGCTGGCAATGAAAGTGAATGGTTGCCCATCTTTTGCATTCATTTAATGATGAAAAGACGCATTCTATGTATTTTGATTTTTTTATTTCATTTCTATACCATCCAATATCCGAAGCTACCCGGGCAGTTTACAAAAATTATTATTGCATATTCCCATCCTCTCAGATCTGCATGCTAACAGCATTAGCTTATTTCACAGCTCAATGTCCTTAAAATATTTCATAGCCTTGATACATTTTGATCTGACACTTGTATATCTTAAAGAATTACATCTCTGTGGTGCATAACTCGATGCCAATTTTCAGCTTACAATTAAGGCGTACTCCTGGGAAGGAAGGAAGCCTTTCAATGTTACAGTAACCATTGGAGTGCCATCAAATGGTTACTACAATTCCTACTGTGGCAGTGGGCAATGTAAGGCTCATAGTCCATATCTGGCTTCTGGGGCTTTTGCCCTAGCTCAAGCAGTCCCATAGCTCTGACAGTGGAGGCTGGTTCACACTTTGCATAGCTCCTTTATAGTTCTGAATGGTTCCGTCTCAGACCCACAGCAGCCTCCACTGACTGCTGATATATTGCAACTGAGCTGCAGAGACTTTATTTCAAGGGGAAATCAAAAACGTTTCCAAGAAGAAGAAGAAGAAGAAGAAGAAGAAGAAGAAGAAGAAGAAGAAGAAGAAGAAGAAGAAAGCCCAATAACCCAAATTCTCTTCAAGTCAGCTTCTCCTCAAGCTGCTTTACTCTAACTGCCCAAAAGCCCAGCCATAATATACTAAGGATTATATTCAGTTAGATTCCTGTTTCCTTAGTAATCTTGATGTATTGTTGTGTGGTGTTCTTCCTTTTCGTAGTATGTATCTTCAACTTTATTTCAAAATAAAAATTCATGTTCAAAGAAGGAGGACAAAAAACCTCCTTGGACCAAAAACAGACTGCAGGCCTCATATTGCCTAGCAATAAACGATTTTCAAACCTTTTTCATGGTCATTTTGCAACTAGGAACCTTCTGTCATGCAATATTGGAGTAATTGGAAAGAATTTTTTTTCCTATCTTGGTATGACCCTGATTTCATAGCCTATACAACATATGCTTGCCGCTTCCACATGTATCATTTGACATCCACACCAGCAGGTCAGATGTTGGAACAAGATGTATTTCCCACCTCAAAGAGGTGTGTTTCACTGAGGAACTGATTAATTATGAAAACCTGATTATATTTGGGAGGTATGTCTTGCTCCATTTTTTGATGTCTTGAGGGATGTATGTGTACCCATATATTCCTGCATAATCTATACCAGACAACCATTTTGGAACCATGTGGGCACACTTATCATGATTTTTCAGGCCTAAGGGCACATTTGGCCCATAGTCATTTGGGTCTGTGCGGACTTATTTTCAAAATGTTCTCTTTTCTTCTACCCTTTCAGGTTTTCCACTTTTCTTGACCTCACTCTTACAAGAATCACACTTTTCTTGATGGTTAATATGTGCACTATGCAGTATTTCTTGTGTATTTGGTGGGCATTCATGGCCATAACCTTTGATGTCGGCACAAGAGAAGGGCAAAGAATCTCCTTCAGTGTCATAGATAGAAAATGCGCAAACCCATGTAAGAAGTTATTCTGCTGGAGATATGAGTAGCGATAGGTGTCTGGACGCTCATACAAAGCAGTACCTACCAATCTTTTGCCAATCAGTTTGGTGCGGGATAATCCATAGTTGAAAAATCTTCATTGAGATCTGCCTAGCAAGGCAGAGATTTGGATACTACAAGTAGTCATTCACATATCCATTCCAATACTGGTCTTTTAATCTTTATTACATTTCCCCCCCCTCACATGGGGCTGATGGATAGTGCGCATTTGCCTATTTGGTGTACTACCTCATATATGCAAGCATGTACAACTACACATAAGTAATATGGAGCCATGGATACTCACATTTGAATAAACAAATGTGCATATTTACACAATTATGCAATTGCATGAATCTGTGTGTTTAAAATACACTGTATAGCTACATTTTGTTTCTGTGCATCTTCTCCCTGTAGGCATCTGATGCAATATCTGACAATAAGAACATAAGAATATGTTTTACTGTGGTTTTAATTTTTGTGAACCGCCCAGAGAGCTTCGGCTATTGGGTGGTATAAAAATGTAATAAATAAATAAATAAATAAATAAAATAAGAAGAGCCATGATGCATTAGACCAAGGGTCCATCTGGTCCAGCATTCTGTTGGATTAGATAGACAATGCCTTGAAGGAGTGGGCAAAACCCACATTCCTATACTTGGCCCTATTTGCGAAGCAAAGGAGTATTTTTTCATTAATTTATTATTATTATTATTATTTATTTATATAGCACCATCAATGTACATGGTGCTGTACAGAGTAAAACAGTAAATAGCAAGACTCTGCCGCATAGGCTTACAATCTAATAAAATCATAGTAAAACAATAAGGAGGGGAAGAGAATGCCAACAGGTACAGGGAAGGGTAAGCAGGCACAGGGTAGGGAAAAACTAACAGTAGAAAGTAACAGTAGAAGTCTGCACAACATCAAGTTTTAAAAGCTTTAGGAAAAAGAAAAGTTTTTAGTTGAGCTTTAAAAGCTGTGGTTGAACTTGTAGTTCTCAAATGTTCTGGAAGAGCGTTCCAGGTGTAAGGGGCAGCAGACGAAAATGGACGAAGCCGAGCAAGGGAAGTAGAGGCCCTTGGGCAGGCGAGAAACATGGCATCAGAGGAGCGAAGAGCACGAGCGGGGCAATAGTGTGAGATGAGAGAGGAGAGATAGGAAGGAGCTAGACCGTGAAAAGCTTTGAAGGTTAACAGGAGAAGTTTATATTGGATTCTGAAGTGAATTGGAAGCCAATGAAGAGATTTCAGAAGCGGAGTAACATGGTCGGAGCGGCGTGCTAAGAAGATGATCTTTGCGGCAGAGTGGTGAACAGAAACCAACGGGCTGATGTGAGAAGAAGGAAGGCCAGAGAGAAGAAGGTTGCAGTAGTCCAACCGTGAAATAACCAGTGCATGAACAAGCGTCTTGGCAGAAGAGACAGACAAAAATGATCGAATCCTGGCAATATTATACAGGAAAAAATGACAGGATTTAGCTACTGCCTCAATATGAGGAATAAAGGAGACTTTGGTTCAGTTCACTCTAAACGTTTTCTTCATTGTACATGTTGATAAGATCCAGTATTTCATTATGCCTCCATGTCATGAACCATTTAGAATAATTAAGGGACACTGAGGGAAAAGAAGTTATTTCTCAGAGAAATTGCTAAGTTTAAATGAATGATCATACTTTTAAAAAAGTAATTGTGAAGTGCTGAACCCAGGAAAACAATGAACAAAGATCTGAAAATGGTGACTGAAACAGGAAAGTAAATGTGGAATGGAATGCAGAGGAGGCCGAGTTGGAGGTCGCCCCCTGTATAGTTACAGTGAAATTGCAACCAAGGGGGAATCCGCACGTCGTACCGAGATCGCTTCTAAGAGACCCCAGTGTGGCGTGAAAGCGATCGTGTAACTTGCCATTGGAAGAGCCAACGAAGAGACGTCTTTCCCACTGCCACCGCCACCACCACCCAACTCCCTCCTCGCCGGCTGGGACGGAGAGCTCGGGGGAAGAAGGTGGGGTGGAGAGCTTCTTCCGCTCTCTACCCCGCCTTCTTCAGCTGAGCTCTCCTCACCCGTCGGCGAGGAGGTCTGTGGGTGGCGGCGGCGGCGGCAAAGACATCTCTTCGTCGGCTCTTCCAATGGCAAGTTACATGATCGCTTTCACGCCGCACTGGGGTCGCTTAGAAGCGATCTCGGTACGACGTGCAGATTCCCCCCAACTCACCTACAGCTGAAAAACCTAAATAAAGAGATTTTATTTATTTATTTATTTATTTATTTATTTATTTATTTATTTATTACATTTTTATACCACCCAACAGCCGAAGCTCTCTCTTTTATGGAAGGTTGCACCACTACAAAGAACAGTACATCTGTTCTGCAAAGGGAATTGCACATTCATAGCATGCACACTTCACTTAATAATGGTATGTTTGTATGCACCTTGCAAATCATATTGTTCTCAATAGAAAAAGAGACCAGAAAATAATTTTTGAAATGTCTTACAACTATTGTAAACATATGAATAGTCAAGAAACTTTTAAATTGATATTTACTAATAAGCAACACTTAGCAATCTTATTGTAGCATTTGCCTAATAGCTTTATGTTGAATTCAGTAGTTCACCGAATGCTGCCATCTACTGCTTGCATCAAGAAATTCTACGGCATGTAAAAGACAAAGGCAGAAAGAAGGGATGAACTACATTAAGGATATCATTTTAAAAGCCTATTCTGATTACTTTCATAATCTATCACTTTTACAATGCAATCTTATACATTTTTATTCAGAAGGACATCCTATCAAGTTCAGTAATGCTTACACCCAGGTAACTATGTAGAATCATAGAATAGTAGAGTTGGAAGGGGCCTATACGGCCATTGAGTCCAACCCCCTGCTCAATGCAGAAATCCACCTTAAAGCATCCCTGACAGATGGTTTTCCAGCTGCCTCTTGTATGCCTCTACAGTGGGCGAGCCCACGACCTCCCTAGGTAATTGCTCTACTGCTCTAACAGTCAAGAAGTTTTTCCTGATGTCCAGACGGAATCTGGCTTCCTGTAACTTGAGCCTATTATTCCATGTCCTGCATTCTGAGATGACCAAGAAGTGATCCTGGCCCTCATCTGTGTAACTTGAAAATACCTTTTAAGTATTTGAGGAGTGCTATTGTGTCTCCCTTCAATCTTCTCTTCTCCAGGCTAAATATACCCAGTTCTTTCAGTGTATATGACTGAAGCCGTACAGCAAAATTCTATGCGTGTCTACTCAAAAGTAAACCTCATTGAAATCAATTGTACTCGCTCCCAGGAATGTGTGTATAGAATTGTATCCTTACAGTGCTATCCTACATGTATCTACTCAGAAGTAAGACTTGTTTAATGTACTTACTCCCAGGTAAGTGGGTTTAGGATTGCAGCATTGATTAGTAAAATGAATTAGTCACAAGAGGACTAGAATTAGTTGGAAATATCCACTGAAAATACACTTATAGGGTGACCATATGGAAAGGAGGACAGGGCTCCTGTATCTTTAACAGTTGTGTAGAAAAGGGAATTTCAGCAGGTGTGACTTGTATGCATGCAGCACCTGGTGAAACCCCCTCTTCATCACAACAGTTAAAGCTGCAGGAGCCCTGCCCTCTTTTGTATCTGTATTAGTTGCAACATGGCATTGTGACATCAACTTGTTGAGCAGCAGTGAGTCCAACATAAATATCTTGTTTCCAAGCTTCTGTGGGAAAAGTATTGGTTATTCAACAAACTCAGAGCACTTGACAAAGTAAATGAAATGTTCCACAGGCACTTTGTGCCTCTAATAGCTTCCCTCTCCTGTGTTCCCATTTCCAATCTCAAGTGGCCCAAGATGTTGTTAGTCAGAAATCAGACCAGTCAGGTTAATTTACTAAGCTTCAAGTGTCAGTAATTTACTAAGTTTCAAGTGCCAGTAACAACAAAACAGGAAAGAAAGATCAAATCTTTCCAACAGAATGTTACAATTTAGAGAAAATAATTAATCACAAATGACCAAGACAGAAATGATGATGAAATCAACGTGAATGAATGAATTAATGAATAAATAAATAAATAAATAAATAAATAAAACGAATAGCAGTGTATGTTTGGGGTGGAGGTCTTAACAATGTTGAGATTACTGTATCAAAAGTTTATATTCATTTATTTCATTTGTTGCCTGCCTTTTTTCCATCATGGAACTCAAGATAGAGTATATGGAGTTTCCTCATCAAGGCCCTGACCTGACTAAGACCTGCTTAGCTTTGGAAAGGTTGCTATATTACATCACTTTGGACCATAACATGGGAGATGAAAAGCTGTACTTGATTAATAAGACAGCGGTTCCCAATTATACCAAAATTCACTAAAGAGTTTTTCTTAGTTTGGCCAGAACTAAGACATAATTGCTGGTTCTAGCTCACAGTGATGTTCTTTAATCCAGAGTCAGCTCAGAAGTGGCTGCTGGACTATTGGTCTAGTCATCCTTTACAAGCTAAAACCACACATTTTGAATATTAAATATTAAGCTACAGAAATCCCCCCATATAATTTGTTTCATTTTTGGACCTGCCTCACAGCTGTCTCTAGCACCCTCAAATAACTTGGTGACGTCAATTCCTAACCACAATCTGGACTTCATCAGTATCTGGACTTGCACATGGTCCTTTTATGGGTGTCTGTCAAGCATCACATCCAGCCACAGCCTTACCAAAACATCACTGGAGCAGCTGGAAGAGCTTAGGTGGGGGTAACACCTAAACTACACCTACTTTCCTCACAACTAAGATGACTAATAGTATAATCCTAATCATGTTTACTAGTCAGAAGGAAGCTTCCACTCAGTTCTAAGGGACTTACTCCCTAGTAAGTGTTTAGTATTAATTGCAGCCTTCGAGTTCCTGTCTAAACAGCGATCCAGGTGGTTATGACCAAAATGTCTCCCAGAGGCAATGGGGGAAAATGTGGGTGTAGTAAAGAGTGGGTGGGAAAGGAAGACAAGGCTCCCATCCCCCTTTCAGTGATATACATTTCTTTTATTTTATTTATTGTACTTTTAAACCACCCAATAACCAAAATTCTCTGAACAGTCTAGAGTACTTCTCTGGGTGGTGTTCGTCTGTTTTTATCATTATTTGCCAAGATTGCTTTAGAATATGACGATGCAATATATCCCAAGTGAGCTGTTTATGTCTGCATTACAGATATCCTAAAATTTAATGTGAGGATTAAGAAAAGAAAAGAAGAAAGAATCTGAAATATAACCAGATTTACTTTTGCTTCAGTTCTTTCCGATAATAAGAAAACTACCATTTACAGACAAAGATAGGTGGAACCACCTAGATAAGTGAAACTCCACGAGATTCAAAAGAACCTAATTTTTGCATCCAAAGGTCTGCTGAATTTCTTTTCCTTGGCATCTGGAACCAGTGGCTCAATTCTACCAGTCCACAAGGTTGAAGTCTGGCCCTGTTGCCCAAGAGCCCCCCAAACAATACCACAGATGTTCAGATTTCAGATACATTGGTCCTGCAAATGAATACCAGAATCCAAGGTGTTCTAATAACTGCACAGTCATCTAGTATATTAAAAGCCAAGCAATGCATTATCATGAGACTGCAACAAAGAACTAACATGCACATACATGGAGCAATCTACACAATCAGAGAATATGAAGCTGCCTTTTACTATTGTCTATCTGTTCCTGTATAGTCTACTCCAAGGTCTGATGTAGCAGTGTTCCCAGCCCTGCTAGTAGTGATGCAGCTAGGTAATTTTAGATCGTGGACTTAATTTCAGTTGTGAAGGTCACAATTAACATTTCTCTTCTCTCTCCCTCTCAGTACAATTCCGTACTATACAATTGCTTCTATGTTTGTGGTAGTTGGAGATAGAGAAGGTCTGCTGGTTGGTGGGTCATGTTTTAGAAGGTCTAGGGAAAAACTGAAGAGGAAGTAAATACTAAGTGCTGCATATTTTGCTATTGCATTTCTGTGGGATAACCATACATGGCTGGTGAAGATCAGGTATAGGGAAGAGGTGGGTGTGTTATGCCAGGAGGCTGCCCTAATATATTGCAAGAAGTTTATACGAGCAGGCACTAAAAACCCAGATAAACTTTCCAAGCAGCCAGAAGCACAGGAGGAGGAAGTACCTCGGGTCAGAAGTACCCGAGAGAGCTGGACCTGTTGTGAGTGTATTTGGCTGAGGTGAAGGTTTAGGGAATTTGGCCTGAGATAAAGGAAGTCATTAAAAATCTTGTAACAGCAACACTGTCTCCTGACTTCTTAAGAATTGTCATTAAACAGTCTTTTGAAAACTGAAATATAAACATTTGCTATATACATACACACACACACACACACACACACACACACACACACACACCACAGGTGGGTTTGCCCAGTGAAGGAGTAGTTTCCCCGTATGTGGTGGCAGTGTTGGGGATAGAAAATACCCCCTACAGCTATAATAGAGCAAAACCAACAATTCCATTTGCCAACAAACTCTGTTAAAAAGAAAGAAAGAAAGAAAGAAAGAAATACTCTGAGCATGTTCAGTTTCACATTTTAAACTAATTTAAATCATAGTGCCCTCATGACTTCAGGAATAAGTTTCTGCTGCCCTGACTCTAATCTCATTTACTTAGGAATGAGTGTAATTTTGTTGTGGGAAAGGATAACGTATCTTAAAAGTAAAAATAATAAAATGAGCATCTCTAGCCATGTACATGTTCAACCCGCTAGCGATAAAATGTTTTTTTAAAAAAATAAAATAAAAAAGAAAGGCTGCCGCTATGACCAGTGTCAGCCTGGTAGGTCTCAGTATGCCCATGCCAGATTAAACATTGATGTGATACCCGATGTCTGCCCAGCTCAACGGCTTGGGTGGGAAAGTGGCCACTGCGAGGGGGAGGAGCGGAATGAAGCACCTCACATGTCGCAACACGTGTGCCACGTGAGGCAGGGCGGGGCTGTGTCTATAAATGCAGCCCATGCCAGGCATCAGCCTCTTTCGGACATTGGCTCCCTCCCTCCCTCCCTTCTTCTAGTATGGGGTTAGCCAGTCACTTCCTTTGGAGGTGGGGCCTGAGTAGAGGTTTTTTTTCCATCCACAAATAGTGGGTGGTTTTTGCCTACTTCATACTGGAAGACTTATGAGGAAGGGTAAATAAATATGTTGATTCATCATAGGGATATGCAGGAATTGGCTATATTAGAATAGGGACAGTGAGCGCTCTGGCACCTTTTGGTGATTGGCATAGCAAATAGTTTCCATAGATGTTTACCTCTGGGCATACCACAGCAGAGAGCATAAGTGGACTTAGGGGAGAAACTTACAAAAGTACTGAAATGGTTTAAGAATATGATCTTACAGACTTTCCGAATGAGTTATTCTAAATTTCACTTGGCATTCAAATTTGTCTTAACGTAATGAGAAATATTATAAAGTTAGGGTGACCATATTTGGGAAACCAAAAAAGAGGACACCTAGTGTGTGTGGGGGAAGCAGCTTTCTGAGTCCTGCAGAAAGTACATTATTCCCCCGCCACCTTAAAGAACCCGATTGGAGTGGAGGAGGGGAAAGGATTTCATTCTGCACCACCACCATCCACTCCAATTGGGGCCTTTTCTATAATGTCCACGAATGACCCACTTTCCCCTTTAAGACCTCAATTGGAGCTCAGGGTGGGGGAATGATGTGCCTCAAGAAAGCATGCCATTCCCTTCTGCCATGCTAATGGCAGCCTTAAAGAGGAAGGTGTATCATTCCAGGACATTATTGAAAATTATAGAAAATCCCCCCTGACACCATGGAAAGAACAAAAACCAGGACAAATCCAGGGAAATCCTGACAGTTGGTCACCCTAATAAAGTGCTTCATCACAAAAGGGTTATATTTATTTATTTATTTATTTATTTATTTATTTATTTATTTATTTATTGTTGCATTTCTATTCTGCCCAATAGCCAGAGCTCTCTGGGCAGTTCACAAAAATTAAAACCATTCAAGGTATAAAACAACAGTATAAAACCATAATATAAAATACAATATAAAAGCTCAACCAGATAAAAACAGTAGCAATGCAAAATTACAAATTTAAAACACCAAGTTAAAATGTATTTATAGACTGTTAAAATGCAGGAGAATAAAAAGGTCTTCACCTGGCATCTAAAGGCATATAATGTAGGTGCCAAGCGAACCTCCTTAGGGAGCTCATTCCACAGCTGGGGTGCCACAGCAGAGAAGGCCCTCCTCCTGGTAGCTACCTGCCTCATTTCCTTTGGCAGGGGCTCGCAGAGAAGGACCCCTGAGGATGACCTTAGGGTCCAGGCTGGTACATACAGGAGGAGGCGTTCCTTCAGATAGCCTGGCCCCAAGCCATTGAGGGCTTTAAATGTTAATACCAGCACTTTGAATTGGGCCCGGACCTGGACTGGCAGCCAATGAAGCTGGAAAAAGACTGGCGTGATGTGGTCTCGTCGGCCAGTCCCTGTTAGTAAGCGTGCTGCCCTGTTTTGTAGCAGTTGAAGTTTCCGGACCGTTTTCAAAGGCAGCCCCACGTATACATACGTTGTACATATGGTATCAGCACATCATTGGGACACAAACCAGCCTAGCCCAGTTTTCTTACCCACCTCTCCATTTGGATCGAGGCAGGGAACAACATTAGAGGAAAGACAAATGTGGAGGGAAGAGGAAAAATGAATTTTTCAGCAGGGCTGGTGGAATGCCCCCTTTTCCCCCTTCTCTCTCTCTCTCTCTCTCTCTCTCTCTCTCTCTCTCTGAGGTCAGCCTGTGGGAGTGGCTGCTGGTGGAGAAAGTTGAGGGAGGGAGAGGCTTCATGCTAAACTCTAGTTTTGGAGTCATCCACAAATCCTTAGACTCCAACCCCAGAGATGCACCAGTCGGGCAAGGGCTCTGGTATGGAGCTATCTATGATTACTAAGTTGCATTCCCTAGGGCCATTCTCCTCCCCTTAACATAAGAATGGTCCTGCTGGATCAGACAAAGGGTCCATCTAGCCCAGCACTCTGTTCACACAGTGGCCAACCAGCCATCGGCCAGGGATGAACATACAGGACATGGTGCAACAGCACCCTCCCACCCATGTTCCCCAGCAACTGGTGCACACAGGCTTACCGCCTTGAATACTGGAGATAGCACACAACCATCAGGGCTGGTAGCCATGGATAGCCTTCGCCTCCAGGAATTGATCCAACCCGCTTTTGAAGCCATCCAGATTGGTGGCCATCACTACATCTTGTGGTAGTGAGTTCCATAGTTTAACTCTGCGCTCCTCCTTTTATTTGTCCTGGATCTCCCACCCACCCGTTTCATGGGATGACCCCCCTTGGGTTCTAGTATTTTGAGAGAGGGAGAAAAATGTCTCCCTGTCCACATTCTCCACACCATGCATCATTTTTTCCACCTCTATCATGTCTCCCCTTAGCCTCCTTTTCTTCAAGCTAAACCATCCCAGTTGATGTAACCTTCCCTCATAGGGGAGATGTTCCAGCCCCTTAATCTTTTAAGTTTCCCTTTTCTGCACTTTTTCCAGCTCTGTAATATCCTTCCCTAAGGACGTGCAATATAGTTAAAAACACACACAATCTAACAATGCCAGGTATGTATGTGTATGTCCGGGAAGGTCTATTATAAAAGCCATGTCTTATCTGCCTTCTGGAAGCTCTAGGAAACAGATTTCCTAGCCAAAGGGAGCAAACACCAAAAAGGTCCTGCAGTTTTTAAGCACAGGAAGTCTTGGGAATATTGCCTGTTTCCTGTGATTTCTCCTGGTGTGTATTAAATCAGAAACCCCAGAAAGGGGAGAGGAGAGGGAATTTCTAGCAGCAATAAGAAGCTAAATGTGAACTATTTACCACTGTCAATCAATACTTTTTTTTGCTGCCACACATTTTGGTGGCACAGCAATGAGGGTCATTGGGTGGCAGCATAATAAAAGGACCCGAGGGCTCGGGGTTATTTTGTTTTTAAAACATGTTAATTCATTTTAATTAATGCTGATGTATCCATTAGGTTGAAGCCTACAGTATTATTTTCAGCCAATAGGGGAAAGTGTCCCAATTGCTGGCTCGAGACAACTGCCCCTAGTGGCTGAAGATAATACTGCAGCTCTCAGGGGCAGTGGAGGTTTCAGTCAGAACCAGTCAGAACTTGAAAAGAAGCTGTCCAAGGCACCTTTTAAAAATGTTGCTCTTATAATAATAATTATAATAATATTATTATTTATTATTATTATTATTATTATTATTATTATTATTATTTAGATTTGTTCCCAACATGAACCTACCAGTACACTACCTGGCAAATTGGAAATAGTAATTCCAGAGCAAATAGGGAAAATTCCAGAGCAAAAGGCTATAGTGGCAAAAATAATTTATAAAAAAGAAGTGTGGCCAATTCATTTCGATTACATTGTTTTAATATACAAGACTTTAATATTAGAAAATATTCAAAAAAGTAACACCATGATTTCAGCAATCCCCTTTACAGAAGACATTAATGCTACTCCACAAACAACATTGCTTTCTATACCAAGGATTAATAATAGAACTTAAAGATATAAGAAAGTACTGTGGAAGACAGTTTTAAACATTAGTGATTTCCAAAAAAATAATTTAAGAAGTGAATTTATTACGTAAAATACAGCAATGCCCGTGGAATTATAAGCAGCGTTTTAAAGCACACTTACAGAACAAAACAGTATGCAGCAGAGAGGTAGTACATTCTTAGAAATTTTTAAATGAAATGAGAAAAAAATAAGGGAACAATGGAAAGCAACATAAAGGAAATTAAAAAAAGCTTCAAAAAACATTAATATATAGACTCTGGGCAATACAAACCTGACGTTCATGCCCCCTCCATCAAACAACAATAATCACTGAGGAGGATAGGTTTGACTACTGCAGTCATCCACGAGGCAAAAAGGCGGGGAACGGAAGTGGAAACGCCCCCAGGGTAGCAATTGGCTGATCACTCAATTCAACATTTTCGGAGAAGAGCTAACGTCATTAGAACAGGGCACATGATTTCTAAATAAGCGCTAGTAATGAGCAACAACGAACGGAGACAACGAAATCGAGGAGGTAAGTACAACTCATTTACAACTGAAGATACAGAGGGTCATGTGATGCTTTGCGTCACAGTTGCTGATTCATAACGTTATAATAACAATAGTGTAGATTCCCACCAGGTTACCTTCGGGATCGCCTTCTCCCATGCAGTCCACCCCGCACACTCAGGTCTTCTGGGGAGAACTTACTTCAGTCAGCCTAGACTAGGCTGACATCAGTTTCCCAGAGAACCTTTTCTTCTGTCGCCCCCAGATTGTGGAATGGCCTGCCAGAAGAAATTCGTAAAATTATCTCTCTGTGTGATTTTAAGGCAGCTTTGAAGACTAGCCTTTTCCAGCAGGCCTACCCAGATCAATGTAAAATCAAGAATTTTTAAGATGTGTTGATTCCTGTACTAATGTCGTTCCCCGCCTCGATCCAAAGGGAGGGATGGGTAATAAATTATTATTATTATTATTATTATTATTATTATTATTATTATTATTATTATTATTATTCCGCCTTTTCCCCAATACTGGGCCTCAAGGCTTCCACTGCTATGGTTGGTAAAGAATTTTATTGGCGGGAATAGAAAAATGTTGTCATTCTAAGAACTTTTCCAGGCTCAGAATTTACTAGGAAGAACATCTCTCTAAAGGAAAATATTCTATTAAAAGTTTGTATAAGCATAGATTTTGATAGATTTCTGTTGGGAATTAAGAAAGGTATGTCTGTACATAAAATTTGAATTTGTTGTTGTTTTATTCCTAAAATTCTTCCTTGTAAGGTATACCACACGGCAGGGTCTTGCTATTTACTGTTTTACTCTGTACAGCACCATGTACATTGATGGTGTAATATAAATAAATAAATAAATAAATAAATAATAATAATAATAATAATAATACTCCCTTTAGGGAAGTGTGTGTGTGTGTGTGTATACACACACACACACACACACACACACACACACACCTAGGAAAAATATGTATGCCTGGAAATCCAGATATAACACAGTACTAGTTAAAGTACTGTGATGCATGGTGGTGGTATTGTATATTTCAAATTTCAATTTTAGGTTCCACTTTAATTCTAGGATTTTGATCCAGGTGCAAAAACTTCGCAAAACACCCTGCACAGAGTGGTTTTCCATTCATTTTAAATTAGGAGGTGACTTCAACATGGACCCACTTGCACCAAATAATTGCATGCAATCTTTGTACGCATGAGAACACATGGATTGGAAAATTAGTTTCTCTCTATTTTAGACTCACATTTGAGGAGGTTTCAATCATTTTGGATTTTTTCAAACTTGGTCTACTGTAAATTATTCTATTACTTAACTATCTAATGTGAAGAGTGTGTGTGTGTGTGTGTGTGTGTGTGTGTGTGTGTGTGTGTGTGTGTGTGTGTATGTTTCATGTTTAGCCCTGGCAGGAATTGAATCGTATATAGCCAAGAGTACAAAGATTTTTCTTGCAGACCACTTGTGTCATCCAAAATATCAAAAATAAATATAAAACTCACTGATATACATCAGTGAAGAAAATATCCTGGACATAAAAACTCACAGTTGAGTGAATATATTTTCTCTCTTCTAGATGTAAGAGCAAACTGGGTGGCCAGAGTTAACAACTTAGCAGAGGCCAGCCAGTCCAGGACCTAATACTTTAATAACAGTAGCATCATACTAATTTAAAAAATATCTGAGAAGAGTTAACTTGCTAAATGCCTTTTCCAGCCAATTCCTGGGCTGTGCAGAAGGATCAGAGTTGGCTCACTGTGCATCCTTGCCACACACATCCATGCACATTTTTTCTTCATACTGCAAGTTAGTCATTTACTGCCAAGTACAAGTTATGATGAAGTTTTGCCATTGCAAAAGCAGAGTAGTATTTCAACATGTGTTGGGATTTCAGAACCTTCTGAAAGGGTTGTGTGTTTAGAAAATAAAAGGTTTACATTTTAAAAACACACACGAATGAGTAGAATTACTCTTGAAAAGATCTGATGGACCTGAAATTTGTTTCTTGATGTCTAGTGAACGTCCAGTGTTCCTCCTCGTACTTCCAGAATCATTTCAGAACTTGCTTTCAACAGACTTGACAGAATCTGGAATGTTCCAGTGGCTCCATAGACTTCTCCAGTATAACAGGCCTCACTGTATACATTACAGGCCAAACTGCACTGGCATAATACCATGTATGCCACACATCCATGCTATGGTTGGTTCTCTATGGACATGTCTAGACCCAGGGAGGGGGAGGATCTTGTGATATGGTGATCGTGAGATCCTCCCCCTCCATCCACATGCAGCACACAACGTCCCAGGAGGAAGAGGACATCGCGCCCACCATTTTTTTTAATTGAAAATGAGCACAGGAGTGCTCCATTTTCCACCGAAAAGATCAAGTTTTTAAAAATAATAATAATAATCCCACTCCCCCACTCCCACCCCCGATGGGCACGGAGCTCCTGAAGAGCTCCATGCCCCATGTCCGATTCCAGGCTCCTCGTGTTTACTCGTGAGGAGCCAGGACAAAACCGGGGTGGCCGCCCACACCTCCCATGGTCTCGGGATCATCCTGGGACCATGAGGAAAACCGGGGGGAAAGTGTAGGGCAATATCCCAGGGAAATGCAAGGATCTTCCCTCCCTGCTCCCGGGATCCCTTGTGTGTCATGTGGACTTACAAGGACAATCTCAGGATGATCCCCAGGATATCACCCTATCTAGACATGCCCTATGTCAAAGAATAAACTGAGTTGTTTGTGTGTGCCCCATCTCCTAAGATTGTCTCCTCAATAGGTAGCATATGTATTTGTTTTCTTTTTGCTTTGTTCTGCTATTACAGAGGAGCCCTGATTGTCAAGAAGTGTTAAGTGATTCAACCAGCCAGACATTGCTGCCTGGCTGAAGACCCTGGGGATGTGTAGGAACCGCATCAAGTTGAGATTATCATTGCTTCCGTTCAAGACAGCAGGGCTGCCAGCTCCATAAGGAAGCACCTGAACTTTTGCTCCCTATTTAGTCTAGGTAGCTTAACATGTTCCATTCCCTCCTTATACTTCGAAGAATATTCTTGTCTGGGTTCTGCTCTACGGTTGTGCTGGAAAATGTCCCTGGACACCTTTCAAATATTTGTGAAATGTATAGCTCTTCTTCCCTATAGGCCTCATTAGAAACAGCCTATTTTTACTCTGGCAGACAGAAGCAAGCACAACAGTTCTCTTCAGGGGCAGCTCCTACAACCTTATTATTCTCAGTTATTACCACTTTGCATTAACACCCCCACTCCAGCTCTTAGCCATGCATATGTAAACTGTTCTGTTGTAGAAAACAGCTTCATTGCCACCCATAGGAAAGCTGTGAATTGAGCTGAATTCGCTACAGCAGCAAGGTATACATTGAGGATGCAGGAACAGCTTTCTCAACCAAGGATAGATGCATACATTGTAGCATCCTGGGTCAATGATGCCTCTTTTCCAGGTGAAGTGAAAGATACAGAGCTTCCTAGGATGAGGACCAACCAAATAGACAGAGAAAGTAGAAAGAGAGGAACAGCAGGGTGATAACAAGCCTCAGAAGGGAGTCACATTGCAAAAAAAATAAAAAGGAGGACATAAAAGGACACTAATCTGTATGTCATTTGCATATGGAAATGTATGTGTAGATGTGCAAATTTAGAAATAATATAACTTAAAAAGAAATACAATACATCCCACCATAGTGGAGCAGACTGACCAGGTGACCTGTGTGCCGGCCCAGTCTGCTGTGCAGTTGCTAGCTGTTCCTGAATAACTTCAAGGTTCTGCTCTGTCTTCTTATAAATCTTTATCTTTTACCAGCCCATCAAATAGAGGATGCCTTCAAATAGAGGACTGTCCTCTGCCAGCTGCCCGAAATAGAAGACTGCAATGTAGGACACCTGGCCACCCTTTCCTGTGTTCCTGGGACAGTAATTTTAGATCCCCTGAGCCATGTTTCACTTCAGCCCTTGAAAGAAGAGTTTCCCCTTCCTCATCTATATACTGCCAAAGCCTTATTTTGTGTGATGGGTTACTGCTCCATAATGCCCATGGGCTGCTTCCTGAGCTGTAGGTGAAACAGTTAAAGCTTCATCAGTACTGGAGGTGAGGTATTACTATAGCTTCTGTATATAAGTGCTGGGAGAAACCCGTTGAAGGTGAGAGGCTGTCTGGGTGGGGCTGTCTTATAGAGAGGTCATTTTGGCTGTTCCCCAGGAAAAACAGACCTCCTCACTCTCTGCTTCATGCAGATTTAAAGAATGGTAAGATGTAGACTCCTGGGGGGATTCTACACGTCATACTGAGGGTGCTTCCATGTGCCCCTAGTGCGCCCCCAAAGCGATCGTGTAGCTTGCCTGGGAAGAGACGAGGAAGAGGCGTCCTTGCCACCTTGGATGGCAATTTTCATTGGGCTCAGATGAAATGCAAAGCAAATGACTAACAAATCTTTCTCAAGGCTTATGAAAACACTTATTCTCTGACATGGTGCTTCATTCTCAACTTTGCACAATGCTTTGTCATACCCGTGCCAACTTGGATGTCGCGATTGATACAGGTTAGTTGGATGTAACTTTGGTCCCTGCTTGTCCAGTTATAGTGGATTCTTTTCAATTTGTACAGCCTGGGTATGAGGATAGATAAGTGTGCATAGGGGTACAGCTTTGGCCAGACACAAATTATATGTTATTCACATCTTTAGTTTTGTGTAGCTGTTTAAAGAAAATAGTTAGTGCAAGGGTGCCAAGCCAGATCAGGGTGATGGCATGCAGAGAGGGTGGGGGGAGGTTAAACCTTTATCCCTGCCATGCATTGGGAGCCCCTGTGCCTGCTATTTGCAGTGGGAAGAAAACTTCCATTGGAAATAACAGACACTGGGATCCCTGATTTGGATCAGGGACATGGCAGGGGGGAAGGTTTTGGTCCAGCTCAGTATCACCACTCTAGTGATATGTTTTTAACAATTATTAGCCATGCTGAAAAATCTTTTAGAAATTATTTAACTTAAGGACACATGAGCAAGGTGGGTAGATTCAGAAGAAACCCAGCTAACAAAAGCAATGAAAAAGTTCTAATTATGAAATAAATATATTGCTTCTTGCCTTTGAGATTTTTGCTTTCATGGAAGTCATATGAATATGGAATTATGATAATCACATTCAGCAACATTACTTATTAATCTCACTTTTATGATAATTTTGTGCAATCTGATTAGAGCATGTGATGTTCTACAGGAGATGGCCTGGAGAGATTAAAGATTGAATGCAGAGCAATTGTTCTGCAAGCTCTGGGACATTCCCTACTTGGTCCCTGGTGCTCTTTTGCCTTTGGTAGGAATCCTGTGGTTTAGCAAAGATTGTGAAATTCTGAGTCAACTTTCAGCTGTTTTTAATGACCTCTGAGTCTTGCTCCATTCCAAATGTCCTGCATCTTCAAAATGTCACACCCAAAGGCTAGGAAAGACAAGCAACCCTCATAATTATTCTCAGAGGCAAGAGTTCAAAATCTGAAGGACAGATCAGACATTAGGAAAGGAAAGTTGGAGGAATAGATCAGGAAGTGTGACTCTATTCGTTCTTGTAGACCTCTCAGGCATGTTTAATATGGTATAAGTATAACCATGGTATACTTCTGGATCACTTGGCAAGAATGGGCTTAGGAGGCATGATATTTGGCATATCACTGGTTCTTCCTGGAGGAGTGGTGACAAAAGGTGTTGTCTACTGTGGAACTTCTGGTCCACCCTTTGGCATATGGGATGCTATGGAGCTCCACCTTGTCCTTTGTGCTGTTTAACATCTACATGAAACTTCTGGGGGAATTTTCATCCAGAGGCTTGGGCTGCAATAACAGTAGTACGTTGATGACACTTGGCTCTACCAATGTTTTTCACCTGTCTTCAACAAGTATCTAGAAACTCCCCAAATCCGTATTGAATTTATAATCTTAAGAAATGTGAATACATTGATTTGCCTCTTTCATATGAGATTTAGGCTGGAACTAACATAGCATGTTTATAAAGCCTAGTTGCTGCTGTTTCTAGGCTAAGGGGTAATGTGGAGCAGAGAGTAGAGGTAGCCAGTTCTAAATTCATCTCTCTCTCTCTCTCTGTCTCTCTCTCTCTCACATACACACACACCCCCCTTTAAACACATTTCCCATCCCCACCCACATATACTTTGACGACCCATGGGGTCCTTCTCTCACACTGGAAAGTGGTCACGAAGGAGATATTATTCTGATCACAATAATGGACGTTGTGTAGCACTTTACAGGAGAAAAGAGCAGAAATGGGAGTGAATGGGAATTCCTGACTGTTAGAGCAGTACCATGGAACCAATTACCTAGGGAAATAATGGGCTCTCTCATACTAGAGGGATTCAAATGCAGCTGGACAGCTACCTGTCAGGTATGCTGTAATGTGGATTCATCCTGCTTTGAGCAGGGGATTGGACTTGATGGCCTTATAGGCACCTTCCAGCTTAACTATTCTATGATTCTATGATTCTAAGTAGATGTATTCTTCATGACAATGTGGGTATGGGAGCTACGCCTCCCTCAGTGAAACCAATTTATTTGCAGGAACAGGGTTTGCTTCTCCACAGATAGCCGTGCCAACTTCAGTCCAATTTCTGCACCTTACATAGATGTATTATTAAAGCTATATCCCACTTTTCCACTAAAATTAGGCTCAAGGCAGCTAACAATAAAGTAGAGCTAAAAGAATAACATAGAGCTTAACTAGGTAGTGGTGCTATCAGGGTAGGACTTTGGGCCAGAAATCTGGGGCCCCACCCAGCAGAATGAGCAGGAGGAACTCCAAACCCAGCAGGACTGGCTTACCACACTTTGAAGTAAGTGAAGTAACGCACTTTCTAAAGAGGCCCTCCCTCCCCCATAAGACCATTAAGTCCAAAGTCTAAAATTTCCTCACTGTACCACTGTAACTAGGAGCCACTGAAAACTGAGCCTGCTTTTATTTGCGTAGCACTGGCCTGAATTCTGTTTTGTGGTCACACTACAGATAAAACCCAGATTCGGTACTGGCTTATCTTGCCATCCCCAAGGTCAAACAAATTGGGTGGTTGAGTCCTACTGAGTCCCAGTTCACACTAAGCCCATCATGACTAAAGGTCTTTGCCTAACCAAATAACACCAGTCCAAATTGTTCTCATTTATGAAACCACAGTAGAAAAGTCTGATAAACATAATGTATACTATCTGCTTCTAATTTTCAGTGTGACTGGGATTTTTCAGCACTAAGGCGTGCAAATGAATCATGTTTCTTCTCTCCTCCAACCTCCATTGTGTTGTGATTCTCTGCCAGCAAAGATAAAATAAAAATAAAAATCCCTTTTTAGTGGGGGTAAAAACTGTCACACATTTGCATTCCCTGCTGTCTTGCGGTCTAATAATATTATCAGCCAGTTAGACCATGAAATTCCATAGGATCGCCTTCCAGAAAGACAGGTGGCCCCTGTGCTCTCCATAAATCATATTGCACGAATATGGGGCTTCTTTTACAAAGCACAAGAGAAATTCTTTCATAATTGCCTCTGGTTTCTTTATGTCCTTATCCCACGTTCCCACAGAAGCCGTGAAAGCTGTTTAAATTATTTTCTTATTGTTTCTACTGCACGTCTGGTGGTTTGAAGCCTGCTAACTAGCAATCATGCTGTTTTGTGTTCTTTTCTCATAGTCTCAGTGGGAAAATTAAAACAAAGCAAAGCTTAATGCCAGTTCCATTAGACAGAACAATGATGGGAAGGTCTCGAGTAAAGTCCTAAACCCACCTGCCCTGCTTTGTAGCCCCAGTGAAGTCAAGAGGGATTTATGAGGTGTAACCTAATGCTGCAGCACACGGCATAGTTGCTTGAGAAATGGCCTGTTGAGGGGACTAAGGATGACTCCCAACATAATAGTGAACATGCCTTTGGAAGTCTCTGGGATATTTGTGTGCATATGTGAATGTTATGCGATTAGAAAGGCAGAGAAGAGAAAGGAGAGCTATCTTTACATTTGAAGTCAGTGTGCATTTTAGGCATCCCAGTTGGCCTTAATCTTTTGGGTGTTTCCAGACAAGGCTTTTATTTTTCATTGGCTCTGCCTCAAACATGAAATTTTACAAGGAGTCCAGATGATTGTGTGTCCCATTCTTAACCCTCCTGTGTTTTCCCACTCCTTTTTCCACTTTTTCGTCTTATCACACATGCACAAAACACTATTAACAGTGCAGTCCTAGGGATGTCTACCCAGAAGTAAGTTATGTTATGTTCAATGGGACTTGCTCCCAGGTTATTTATTTATTTATCACATTTATATACCGCCCCATAGCCGAAGCTCTGGGGTAAGAGCGTATAGGGTTGCAGCTTCAGGAGGGAAAGATGGAATCAATGCACCATGTGTTTTGATTGGTTACCCATCACAACGCGCCCTTTGTCGCAACATGGAGTACCACTGGAGTTTGCTTGTTCTTTGCCGACCAACGTAGAATACATGAAACCTGTCCCTTTATTTCCACTGAACCATTTCACTAGACTGCATGCTGCTTTCATAAGTGTGGGACATTTCATCTACAAAAGTAAATCACAACTGCTTCATGTACAACTTCCACGTGGGCAGCAGCCCCGGACCAGTCCCAGCATGTTCCTGAGGCATTTACACTGCCAAAAGGAGGACAACATAAGTATAAGCTGGAATTTTGTTGCATATTTTGGCCTAATCTACACCTACAGCCCTTTCGCAATGGCAGAGGGATGATTGCGATGTGCTCCTGAGGCACACGCCACCGATTTTTCCTGCAATGAAAGGAGAGCCATTGCGGAGCACGTGGGCCCTGTTACAGCAGTTCCAAATGTGTATCGGCAGAAATGGGCAGGACTAGGCAGGTAGCTACGGGGCATGGAATATTTTTCTTAGTTACTCCTGAGAGATGCGCACCAGCGCAGACAAGGGAGATAGGTACTGCATCAAAAATGCGCTCCTGCACAGAGATATGTTTATTTTTTTTAAAAAAACTCATTGATGAAACATGCTAATGCACATGCACATGCCCCAGACAGTGGGTTGGCTGTTCACTGAGCCAGGAGCTCACACCGAACAGCTTCGCAAAGGGGGGCACACCAGCTGTGGACTTCAGGATTGTAGCGAGAGAGCCGGGAAAAAAGTGACAAAAGCAGTCAGCTATATTCCTGAATAGCTGAGGGGCTGATCTGAGACCACAGCAGGATCAGCTGTGCGTCATGTGGTCCAGTAGGGACGACTTCGATATTATCCTGGAATAAACAGCTGGTTTAGACATGGCCTTGGTCAGGCAAAGAATGGGAAGCAGTTTTGGGGGTGGGGAAAAATCACGAGGATTTCAAGGGAGGATTTAAATGTACCATGCCCAAATGAATTTTGTACCTTATTGGAATTTCAGTGTGGAATTGCTTGTATTTATGTAGATATATGTGGTATGGATATCAAGGAATGTACAAAGCAGTGTGTAAATCTATCCTGCAGTTGGTAGATCTTGGTTACTTTGCTTTAATAAAAGGGGTAATTATTCTGTACGTCTCTGAACCTCATGTTTTCTATACAAATGTGTGCTTGGCAAGCTTTGGCTATATGGGTGGCCAAAGGCACTGAATTCTCCCATTATTCCTACTTCAAACCCAGGCACCAATTTCCCACTAGGACTGGGTGGGTACGCTTTTCTGACCCTGGTATCTGTATATCCCTCTGCCACAAGGTGCGGGGGGGAGAAAACCCCAAAATCATGCAGACTTTTTTGTGGTCTCACTCTTTTCTTTTTTCCATAATGCTCCCTTACAGAAAAGATCTAAATCAGTCCTCTTAACTTAGCTTTTAGAGTAATCTGATCCATGCAATACTTTTCACTAAAGCTTTTCATATTCAGTTGGAGCCGTTAACTTGAGAGACTCTTTCCTGGCCTCCTGCATATTCTGTTTGTCTATCCGGAATACAAAATCTTTAGAACAGGTTCCCAAGTGTTAAAGTTTCTACTCTAGAGTTGTTGTTGTTGTTGTTGTTGTCAGTAAGTGCCAGTAAAATAGTTTGCTTTAGGATGCAGTCCTATGGCCCCTAGACTGGGGATTTTCACCTCCAAGGCTGTAGACAGAAGTACAACCTCAGAGGTTAAAAATTCCCACTCAGATCTTAACTCCCTCTATGGTGGCTCCTCTTAAAGGTTAGGGTCATGACCTTGGGGAGAGGGGAAAGGGGCCATGCCAGTAGGTGGGGAAGGGATGGAGGAGAATAGGCCAGGATACACTGTATCCTGTGGCCCGGGAGGGGGGGGGTTAAGCAAATTTTCCAACTTCACAACTGAAACCACTGCAACGGATCATCAGTGAACTCCAACCCATCATCACCACAACCCTTCTCTCACACAAGCCTTGGGAGGCAGGCCACCTCCTCACCTGAAGCAGGTGCTAACCAGCAATAGTACACAGGACAGAGACACAGACAGAGGGACCAGACCATGCAATAGACCCAAGTGCCAATTCTGCCCACACATCTATTCAGGCAACACTGTGCAACTACTCCATGTTTTTTTAATGTTTGATCTCTAAAAAGAAATGAAAAGTAAACTGGGAAGGCATAGCCCCCATCTTGACAGCGGCATGAGCCCTCAAATCCCCACATTTACGCACCTTCACGTTGTCCCCATGCAAAGGAGAGAAGGCAGGGGTTGTGACAGGAGGGGAGGGAGGAGCCGCTCTGCCGCACCACCGGATGGGCGCTGCTGCAGCACGGCCCATCCCTCCTCAGTCCCCTCCCCTTTTACCTTGCTGCCCTGGGAGCACGGGTCTGATCTTAGCTCTCCCCAGAGAAGGCGGGTAGGTGGCCCAGTGGCCAAAGGAGAGAGCAATGGGGGTTTTCTTTGTTTTTGAGAGTTTTGCGCAGAGGCGGCCCAGTGGTCAGTTGACTTGCTTGGCCATCCCCTCCCACTGTCTGGGCCTGTTGCACTTGGCTCCACTTTGGTTTTTTGTGTTTCTGTTTTTCTTTAACTGTGCTGCTCCATGGGCCCACAGAGGTGCATAGTTGACCCAGCAGCCATTTGGCTTGCTGCACTGTCCCCTCCCCCTGTTGCTGCCGATGGTGACTGAATCAGGGTTCACCAGTGACCGAATCAGATGGTGACCGAATCAGGATTCGCAAAGCCAGAGGAGGGGGATAAATAGAAGATGCGGGTCTCCCCTTCGCTGGCTTGAAAAAATCGGGGTAAGTGCCCGACCTTTTTAAAGTGGGGCTTCAAGGGAATGCTTTCGGAGGGCTCTGCGATGGCAGCTGCGTCATATACTTGACCTGCCGCCACTACGGATCCACCCCAGGGCAAACCTCTCATCAAGACAGGCCCATAGTGAGGCAGAAGGGAAGATTTGATGATGTTATGTAGATGCCCTAAGCCTGGCTGCTCCATGGTAAATCCCTGACGTGGAAGCTCTTGTGGTGTGGAAGCAGCAGATATTCGGATTAAATGGGTTTTATTCAAAGTGCAAAACAACAGCCTGCTTTAAAACAGCCTGACCTTCTCCTAGCTCTGTTGTTTCTGTGAAGCAGCAACTGCTCCTTCTTAAAGGGAAAGATTAATCTTTCAAAAGCATCCTCAGCTGACCTTGGAGATCACAGTTGGCCTAAGACAGTTAGGGCTTTATGGGTTATAATAACCAGCATCTTGAATTGTGCTTTAAAGAAAACTGGGTGTTGGCTCAATAGGGAGAGCAATATGCTTGTGGCCACCAATCCTTGGCTGATGCTATATAAAGTATCCACCCACTACTATTTATAATGGCTAATGTTGCATGAGATCCACCAGTCTCTCCAGCAACAATTCTGTTACCAGCAACTTTAATTGCTGGCCTGAATTCACTCTGTGTGCAAAAAAGCAGCCAGATAACTGCTAATACTTAAATACTAGATAGTGTGTGTAAAAACAGAGCTTGTCTAACTTACAGTTCCACCCTTTGTATTTCTTTCTTCCCAGAGACAGCAGAGTGCTAAAGTTTAAGGCCAGGGCTAAGATCTGCCATATTTCGCTTAGAAATGGACCGTCCTCTAGAGCTGTAATGCTTTTCATCCATCAACAGTGGTTGTGTTGGGGTTCACTTACACAACAGCAGAACTTTTTCTACAAGTCCATTGTTCAGCTAATGTTTATCTTGCAAAACCTTTTACAACCACAAACACATCAATAAAACTTGAAAATCTGGCAAAGTTAATTACTAGAAAATAAAAGGGCAATCGTATCTTAAGGGCTGGTAATTAAAATCTCATGTTCCCTTTTTATTTTGGCAACTGTGAATATATGCATACCTACAAATATGATTTTCTTGTAAAGTCTTAAAAAATTATTGCAAAGCCTCAGGAGTACTTACACAACTCTGGTGATTTGGGTTATTTCCATTGACTCTTGAATGAATATCTGTCTTGAGACTTGAACTGGCTGTTTCATGTTATTAAAATATATTCATAATCCACAATGTCATTGAACTACATCTGCTTTATATTTAATATTATTATAGTGGAGGTGGGGGTGGAGCGAGGATGACTCACAGATAATGTATGCACAATGCTTTCTTTTTATTAGATGGCTATTTCAATGTACCTCCTACACAGTGTGCTACTCAAACATGAATCCAACTTTGGGCTCATCTACACCAAGCAGGATATTGCACTATGAAAGTGGTATGAAAGCAGTATATAAAAGGCAGGAGCCACACGACTGCTTTATAGTGGTATTGAAGTGCACTGACAACTTTTGGGGCCCATTGACACATCTACACCATGCAGGATATAACACTATGAAAGCGGTATATGGCATGTGTCAATGGGCCCCGACAGTTGTCAGTGCACTTCAAAACCGCTATAAAGCAGTCGTGTGGCTCCTGCCTTTGCTGCCTGATTCTCAGGTAAAAAGTGTGGCTAGGAATGACTGTTCCACCTTTGGTAAACCAGGTAGGCCTGCTCCGAGGAAATGCAGACCTAGTCACTAAAATATATGCTCTGGTAAACTCTAGACTAGACCACTGCAGTGCTCTCAAAGTGAGCTACCTTTGAAAAGTGTTCAGGAACTACAATGGATCCAGAATGCTGCAGCTAGGTTGCTGACTGTCACTAGTAGGGTGGCCACTTATGCATCACCCAAAAAGAGGATAAAAGAGAGTAACAATTTGAATGGCATTTGCAAATTTAGAAGTAATTACTATAATTTAAATAGAAATACAGTACATTTCACCAGAGTGGGGAAAACTGTGATGAGGTCACCCGTCTGCCTGTTCAGTCTGCTGTCCAGGTGCTAAGTGTTCCTTCAAGGCCCCTGCTCTCTCTTTTGATAATTCTTTATCTTTAAACCAAATTTGAACTGGATAGCACCTCAAATACAGAATGCCTTCAAACAGAGGACTGTCCTCTGGCAGCCCATCAACTAGAGGACTGTTTTCTGTAAAGTAGGACACTCAGCCACCTAGCACTAGCTGGAGATAACATATAACTTGTCCCCTAAGGAGAGAGAGATGGACACTGAAGGAAAGGGGATATCGGATGGACTCCTTATCTGTTTTTGTTTTTGCCTCTGCATGGACCATCTGGGTTTCCTAAAACCCATGGCATTATGCAAAGCCTGATAGGAAAGCTTGTTGTAAATTGTTGCATAAAGTTACTGTCTGTAGCCAGAAGCAAATCCTGTTTGCTTGTGGTTTGCATAATAAAAGTAACTGACTGGAAAAATGGCTTGGCAGCTTGACTACAAAGGAAGCTAGGGACAGAGCACCTGACAACCAGGAACAGTCCCAGCAGGGACTCCATATTTTCTCTGAGGAAGGAGGAACACTGTGTATCCCAACAAGTGTGTTGGTGTTCCGTAGGAGTCGGTTGGATAAGGGTCGCCCATTGTGAGAACAGCATGTTGAGCATTGGAGGGGATCCCCCTTGGGAGTGGTGTGGGTGGGTGTGTATGAGGGATGAGACATCCAGATTGGCCTGTTTGGATGTCGGGGTTTGGTTTTCAATGACTGAAAAGATATTATCTAGCCTCTACTCATTACCTTGGTGCTGACATGCCCCTGTCATTTCCAGCAATTAAAGAGGAAATGGGGGAAAGAAGCTAATCTTAAAACACCAAAGTATTCCTTTCAGCTTCCAAGGAGGTGGATGAGATTTTATTAAAACAAACAAAAACCAGCAGCTGAGTTATTGAATAGTGGTGTTCTTTATTAAGCTGACTCCGAATGCAGATACCTTGTAGCTTGCATTTCTCTTCTACCCACTCTAAATCAAAGTAACTTCATTTCCCATATGTTGTGCACCAGTAAATATTCTCAGACACAACTGTAGCATCTAGCTGGCAGATCAGCCCTCTTTTACAGATTTTTCTATCTTATCGCTGGCTTGCCCCCAACTGATTTTTCCTATGCATCAATGGCTCTTTATAGATCATTAGCATTTGTTTAAACTTATAATCTTCTCTCAAAAAAGCACCTGTCTTGGATATTTGGGAATATGCTGTGGTATAGTACATGTGGTGAAGGAAGAATTAATAGCCGTAGGAGCCTATCAGAGTCAGTGTGGGAAGAACAACTCTGGTTGTTGTTAGATGCATGTCACTTTTGCCACCTGTAGTTTGAGGCTCTAGACTTCAGTTGTGCATTATATTCAAATCAATTGTTCCAATCTTTCCTTAGACACAATGGCCCCATTCAGAAAACACCTTAAACCAAGGCTTTAACCATGGTGGTTAAGCCAGAAAGCTGGGCTATGTTCAGAAGACACCTTAAACCATGACTTTAACCGTGGTGAATAAGGCTTTCTGGCTTAACCACCATGGTTAAAGCCATGGTTTAAGGTGTCTTCTGAACAGCATTTAAGTCAAATTGATTAGTCAGTTAAAAGGGCTGATGATTGATAAACCGCACTTGTAATTAGCATGCTATAATAGCCAACTGCCAGGGACACGAACAAATAAGAATGAACCGTTATTTTAAATATTGATTACATAATTAGGCATTTTGTTTCAGTTTCTCTGTTTATATCTAACAATGTGGAGTAGAAAAGATCTGGAAGGGGTTTTCTTTTAAAACAGTGAATGATTTGATCATGTGGAAGTTATTAGTACAGTTCTTTTGTTTCATCAGGTTTGAGGAGTTTGGAATAATGTGAAGTTACACTGGACCCATCTGGTTGAGCAGGAAAATCCCATTTAATTGCTCTTTTGCCAAAAATGTTAAATCACTTCCTGGGAATGCAATTAATTTAAAACATATGGAAACCATTGGGGAGGGTCCACAGCGATTTGGAAGCTATTTTTTAGATGCAAGCATTGTTCATAAGTAACAGTAAGGCTTGTTATCCTACTGCGTTGATAGTTAACAAAGCATGTAAACACCCTCCCCCACTCCAAACCCTAAGTCTTATGGGGCTTGTGTGAAGAACTGACGGAACAATATTTTCTCACTCCTCAGCGTCTTTTGCTGTTGCTGAGGAAAATGAAACGGATTCTCTTGTTTTATTGATGTTCTTTGCACTTAGAAATGACAGAAGAAATAAATAGGGTGTTTTTTAAACTCTTTTTACTTCAACAAATATTTGTATAGTTGATGATGATGATGATGATGATGATGATGATGATGATGATGATGATTTACATTTATATACTGCCCCATAGTTGAAGCTCTCTGGTCAGTTTACAAAGATTAAAAACACTGAACATTAAAAACAAATATACAAAATTTAAAACCATAAAAAGCATAAAAACAGACAATATCCATTTAAAACAACTATTCTGGGGTCAGTTAAGAAAAAAAAACTCAGCGTATGTTTTTCCTTCATTTGTTTTGTCTAAATGATATAATATCATATTTTCTGTGCTTGCTGTTCAAGCTTCAGGCTATGACACAAATTAACATGTGATGCAGAAGATTGCCTCTCTTCTTTTTAAAAGTAAAAGCAACTTTAGACTTGTCCCCTTCAAACTTAGATGGGGCCCATGATGCTGTGGGAAGTGGTTGAATTATTTCTCCTCCATCATTTCCCCAATTTGAATCATTCCCCAATGAAAGCTCTTGATAGCCAAAGTGGGGTGGGAGGCAGGTGTAATATAAGTGTGGAGAAGTGAAGTGCACTGAACTATCTTCTGACCTAACTCATAGTCCCTTTCTAGACCTCTGCAGAGCCCAAGTCCTTTTTTAAAAAAAAATCCTTAGTTGCCCCCACTCTGGTTGTTCCAGGCCCCAGCATCACTGATTTTAATCCTCTTATATAAAGAACAAAAAATAACCCCAGTGACATCTGGGGAAGAAATCTGGTCAACTCTCATATGCATGGCCAGAAAAATCATGGGTGGTTTTTTGGTTTTGGTGAATGACCCAAGGCAAAGAATTTATTGAAATGAATCAGAATTGATATAATAGCATTTCAAAATAAATGAGGAAAAAAACCTCATAAAAAAGTCAAGAGACAAAATTAAAAATATATATTTTCATTCCCTATTTGGGTGTTATTTTTGAAACTGTGTCCCAGTCTCCTCAAATCCTACTTTTTGAGATGAAGCCTATCACATGCCTTCTATGAACAAAGAAGGGAGTTATCCCATCACAAAACCGATAAGAACTCAACTGTCCTGACTAGGGATGAGAAACCTTTGGCCCTCCAGATGTTGTTGGGCTACACCTGTCATCAGCCCTGGCAATTGACCATGCTGGATGCGACTGATAGGGGTTGGGATCCAGCAACATCTGGAGGGCACCTTCTAATTTGACAGAAGCCATCTCATTGAGAGAAGGAATTCCACTTTCGAAATTGGGCCAACCCATGTCAGCCACAGAAATGCAGGGATAAACCTATACTAGTCTGAACCCTACATCAATATTTGATTCTCCCACCACCACCACCACTTAACCAGCTTCAAGACCAATGGCAGCAGACCAAGTGAAAACCCTAGAATCGATGGAGTGCTTGATTAGCTGCCAGGGGTTTCCTTGGAAGTAGAGTCTACTTGGGATGAGGGAGACAGTGACCCAGCAATTAGCAGTGTGTATGTAAGCCTCTCTTCTGGCTCTTTGCTGGGATAAAGCTCCAATCCCCTCCAGAATTTCCTTGCTCAGCTCCAGTCTGCCCTGCTAGGTGTCGGTCATAGACAACTCCATATCATTGCACCCCAATCCAACCTTTCTTCCCTCCCATTTACAGACACCTGCTGTTGTTTTTAAGTCTTAAAAAAAACATTGGATATCTAATAACAGAAATATCCCATTGTGAATTCACAAATCCCATATATTGGTACAGCTGAGTGCATGGGAGCATAAGTTGGTAATGACTCACAGGAAGAGGAATACAAAAGGCATCTGCTCTTCTTCAAATACTGAAGCAGTTATTGAGAGAGAATATGCATCCGTTCCATTAGAAATCACTGTTCTCTAACACAGGTGTATATATGTTCCCATTAAATGTAATATTTTGGTTTCATTTGCAGATCCATCTGTTTGAGAGAGCTTGGTAAAGAGAAAATAAAGCAGATGTCTTCACAGGACAGCTTTATTTCATTTGCGTGTTTCTTCTTGAGTCATTGGTAAAGGACCATAGCTCAGTGGCAGGTTTGCATGCACAAAGTCCCAGGTTCAGTCACTGGCATTCCCAGATAAAGGAACTTCCTGAGACCCTAGTGAATTGCTGCCAGCCAAAGTAGACAATACTGGACTAGACAGACAAATAGGTAGCTACATCAACCACTGTTGATGTTCCTGGAGTGTCAAAACACCGTCGTGGCAAGAGCTATATGGAAATGTTCCCAATTGCAGTGCCCAAGCAAATAGTGCCTCTTGCATTACTTTAACTTATATCACTACTTACTCTCAGAAGGCCAATGTTTCTTTGCCCTATCTATTTATTCGTCATATTTTTAAAATTTACTTGGATTTTCTCATAATGACTCAAATTTCATTTCTGATTCTCTTATGCTTAATTGTACTGCATAGCATTAGCTGTTGTGGACATCTTTTGTTGTACAAGTGAATTTACATAAGTAAGGGCATGATCATATACATCTTTAGATAGAAAGAAGTCCTACAAGCCCCAGCAAGCTGGATTTGCCCAGGGTGGTTCTATTATTTCTTTATTTTAAACCTTTCTAGCCTGTGTAGATGGAAATGAGAGGCAGAGTTAATTATCATCCACGTACTGATAATACTTGCAGTTGAAGCATTTGTGAGTATCTAGAGCTAGATCTACACTACTACTTTATAACAGTATTGCAGTACACTGATAACTGATGGGGCAGAATCCACATTCCATGTACCACTTTCATAGGCCTTTGCTAGACCTACCTGAAAATCCGGGGGAGAGAAGGGGAGACCTCGCGTTGTGAATAATGCAAGATCTCACCCCTGTTTACACGCAAGGCGCGATGAGCTCAAGAAGAGAGGCATCGCGCCTGCCATTTTTAAATATTTTCTTAAAGGGCCGGTTGTACACAAGGGCTAGAGTGGAATGATACGGTGTTTTTAAAAAAACAATAATTTGATTTTCCCACTCCCCCCACCCTAGCCCCGTTGGGCGGAGCCGGGAAAAGCCACGGAAACAGCCACACGCTCGCAGTCTCGAGACCGCAGGAAAAACCAAGCCCAAAGTGTAGGGCTTTATCCTGGGGTTCCCTCCCTGAGCCCGGGACCCCCTGTGCAGCAGCTGGACACACAGGGGTGATCCCGGGTATCAGCCCAGGATAACCGCTGGTCTAGCTAAGGCCATAGTGTTATATCCTGCCTCTTATTCCACATTCATAATAATTTGACATAAGGTGTAGATCTGGCTTAGGTTTGACCCAGCTGCTTTTACAGCATCAGAGTCTCCGTAATTATTGAAAGCACTTATTGGGGCTTGTCAATAAATATTTGTTATTGGTGAATAAATATGATATACGAGATTTTAAACAGGAATGGAATAGGGAACTGGATTGTCCTGTTCTGCCTAATCAGTGGATCACCACTTTGCTGTGTCTATGAATCTTAGACTGCATCTTATTCTGCAAAAGCTTTTTTAAAAATGTCTAATGGATAGCGAAATGTATCTTTAATAAGGCATTGTATAATTCAGCTAATTGCTGGTTGTGTAGTGTAGCTAAAGTTTCTTTTAAACATATGTTTTGGAAATATGCCATAGTTGGTTTTTCCTTTGTGGGAGGAAGTTATTATACAGATAAATTTTGTACTGGAACAGTCTTTAATTTTCATTGATGTATGCACTTTTAAAAACTATTTACTTGCTTGATGGAAATTAATGAATTGTCAGTGTAAATGGATTCTACATGCCCTCTTAAACAGCTAAAAGACTGATATTACAACATTAGAAGGATAAATGCTCACCTCCTATAATGCAATAGATTGAGGGATTGATAATTTCAACATTTGAATAGGTGGCATATAGATGCCACATTCAAACACATACTTATTGGGATATCTAGTCCGCTTTTGTTGAAGCCTATGTATGATTGCTAGTAAATTGCAGGTCTGTATATATGCATTTCATATGTATTCATTGTTATGGACATATACACATTTATGTATGTATTTAAAAAAAAAACACCCACCAATAAATAATACTAACAACACTTCAGCCCAGACTTCCAGAGGACTTCCCCCAATGGTTTCATATACTTGTTAAAAAATATGGGGTCAGGATGAAACCTGGTGGCAGCCCACAGACTAACAGCTTAGAATGATTAGATTAGAATGTTGCTTCTTTAATTGACTTTGCTGCTGGCTCCACTTGGGTCTATTTGAATGTCTCCAGAGATTCAAATTTCATTCTTTACAATTCTGTATGAATTGGGCCATAAAAAGTGCCCAATTACAAAATACTGCAGGTCAATTGCAGCATGGATTAAACATATCTTTCTTTTAATAGTTCTTTGAGAGCCTGCAGGCGACAGTCCTCCAGAGGAGATCACTGTTTAATCGTCCTGCTTGTGGTTGAGAGACTAGGGCAGGATCTACACTACTGCTTTAAAATGGTATATAACAGTAGTGACAACTGTTGGGGCCCAGGACACACTGCAGATACCATTTTCAAACTGTTTTCAAAGTGTTATATCCTGCTTGGTATAGATCTGGCCTACGCTGGGTGGAATTAGGACAGTCACTGAAGCTTCTGGCAAGTAAGAAGAACCAGGCTGATCTCTTCCATTTTCTAGCTAATAGGCCCTGACAGTTAAGATGGATTTCTTTTTGGATTTGGCTGCCTTTTTGTGCAATTAACAGCTCCTGTGGATGATCATCTCACATGAGCAATGCAACATGGCATAAAATCTGCTACTGCGTAGTAAAATAATATGATTGCAAGGTGGAAAATCAATAATAATAATAATAATAATAATAATAATAATAATAATAGATTATTATGTTTAGTGGGGAATATGGATGCATTGATACATCTTTGCAAGGCTAGTAGAGACAGCACTGAATTGCTTGGGCGAGATCAAGAACTTGCTTGACTCGTGTGTGTCTCTCTATGTG
The DNA here is from genome assembly GCF_023053635.1 of Elgaria multicarinata webbii. Classification (NCBI taxonomy): domain Eukaryota; kingdom Metazoa; phylum Chordata; class Lepidosauria; order Squamata; family Anguidae; genus Elgaria; species Elgaria multicarinata. The sequence goes on along the minus strand of NC_086180.1, from coordinate 59,022,492 downwards.
TGTATCTGTGTGTTGGCAGTCCAATCTCACCAGTTTAAGCTGAAGTTCTGCAAGCAGCAGCTCATAAGTCTGGGCCGTAAGCAGACTTATGGGCAGATCTCCACTCAACAGAATTAATGAGGTGGAAATTCAGCTTGGCTGGCTTACCACATTTGAAAGTAAGTGAAGTAACACCCATGACCATTTAAAGAGCAGAAGTCTCATAAGACCACTACTATAAATCCAGAATCTAAAATTACCTAACTACACCACTGGACATAAGTTGTTTGTTTGTTTGTTTGTTTGTTTAGAAAACTTGTGTTAATGATGACTATGAAGACTTATCATTGACTGTTACAACGTTTTCATGCCTGGCTTTGGTTTCATGCTCATTTTAGCTCATTGTTCTGGCTTCTCGATCATTACATAGTGTTTACTGAAATGTGTTTACTGCATTTATCTCAATGTTGTTTAGGATCTTTTGACTGCTGCAGTATAAGTGTAATGTATCGCTGATGTGGATAGATGTAAATAAAGATAACTATAGCTATGCAACAGAGAAGAGTACGAGAGCAGGCGTGCTTTTCTGATGGTCATATGGTCAGGGCCCTGCTCTGACCATTTGAATGTGTGTGTTAGTCATGGGGAAAGTTTGCTCTGTGATGCTGGTCCCAGTTTCCCAAGTGCATTCATTTTAAACCACATGAACATCTGGGGAGAGGGACAGAGGTGTGTATTCATTCATTTCTATTTTAGAACTCTTTTTTTGAAAATGTAACTTCCTTTTCTTCTTTTTCAGGCCATGCCAATTATTACAGAAAAGGAGAAGGCTGGTGAGTGAATGATGATTTTTCTTGGTTTTTCCTTTCCCCTGGAATTCATTTTTGTAGAATGTCAGCATATGTATCCCTTATGGAAAGAGGCAGGCTCAAAATGCAATTTCAATAGAAGGTACAAATTCGGTACTTAAGAAATAGTTGTATAACTGCACGTACTTTATTGCCTGCATTTTCATTCCATTTTTTGGGGGGAGGGGGGTTGTATGATGATGGTAGTTTCTTGTGAAAATGAACAACAGTCTTGATAAACTGATATGATAAGGTAATTTGGCTACTGCTCATAGTCAGAAAAACAAAACTGAATATAATATACCAGGATCTTCATCTTTTTTAATTGTCAGTAACAAAGAAATAATGGTCTTCTAGATCATTTGGTTGGTTGGTGCTTTGTCTGGATAAAAAAAAAGGCTTCATGGCAATTAGGAACACACTTTAGAATGCTGAATGGCCTCTGTTGGATCAGTTTGTGTTCCCCATATAATTGGAAACAACATTTTACAGGCTCTAGGGGCCCATCTACGCAGAGATGGGTTCTGAAGTGTTTTCTGGTTACATCTGGATTTTCATGAAATCATTTTGGTCCATCCGCAGCACACTTTAGCTAAAAATCCACTTTCATGGGTCAAAAGGCACTTCAAACCGCCCTACTTTGGAGTTGGATGAGTAGAACTGGACATCCTTAATAATAACGTAGGTCTTGCTCAGCGAAAGAGTGAGGCTTGCACCCCACCCCTCTCCATTCTCCCCTGCTCAGAGAATTGTAATGGAAGAGATGGATGACACCCCTGTAGTTTACCCCACACCTGTCCCCTCACATCCACTATTTGTCTTGAGAAGTGTCCTCCGTTTCTCAAATGGTTACATTGATAGAAAATTGCTTGCTGCTATAGCACCAGATGCATTATTGCCTTATTGAATGGCCTGCTCCCCACAGCCTTATCCGTTGTATGGTGGAGAATGAGTCAAGGAGATCAATGATTTCAACATGTTTCCATGCTACCCCACAGCCCTTGCTGAGTGACTCTGCTACCAGCATTGTAAGTAGCAGTGAAGAAGCTGCAAAGGTGTGGCAGCCAAAGTTCTTAAAGCTGCTAAAATGAAAGTACACAACTGCAAAGTAGCAGCCCAAAATGCTCTATATCGAAAGTGTACAACTGTGAAATAGTGCACAGTAAAGAGTGGAACATCCCTACTGCAAAAATATTGCTAAGTGAATTGGGAAAGGAAGCCTGTGCCCAAATTGTGCTACTGTGAATGGGGAAAAAATAAACCATGATGGCTAAGCATTTTGAGCTAAACATTATGTCTTAGCGTGTCGTGTGAACCATGACTTACAGTAGTATGTCAGGTGAACAATTCCTAACCATGGTGGCTACATAACCACGGTTTAAACACTCTCACTAACCACATGCTGCAAAAGGGTTAACAATTTAACCATGGCTTAGCATGTTGTGTGAACAGGCCCATAATTTAGCTGTGTGTGATTCATTTCTTTATGCTGGTATAATAAGCATGTGCAGCTGCAATTTAGATTAGGACTATGGCAATCCACAAGAAGGGGTGTTAAACCTCCCCCCATGTTTCCTGAAATTCTACACATACTCCTGGGGGGGGAGGGGTTAAAAAATAAAATATCCATGGAGTTTGGCCTTCAGTGAGTGGGTAGGCAAGAATCTGCTTTTTCATTGGATATACATTCTAAACACATACAAGCTTGTGTATTCACAGAATTTCCTAATACCTCTTGAGTCACGAGCTATAGTAACGAGTTATAGTACATAGTAAAAACAAGGACGAGTCCTTTAAAAGACTAACAAATGTATTATGGAATTCGATTTCATGGACTCAAGTCTACTTCATCAAATGCATGAAGGGTTAACCTAAGTTGGCAGACATATAGACACATGGGGATAGAGAGAAAGAGAAAATGTAAGCTGTGAGGTCAGAGGGAAATGAAATGAAAAAAAGTAAACACTGTAACAATTATATTAAAAATGAAATGTATGTGTAAAATAATTACAGTGACCACTCACAAATTAGTGCTGCCAATACTGCTGGCACTGGAAACCTAATTTACACATGTAGCTGGATCCATTGGGTTGGTTCCAAACTTAGTCATACTTAAATCATTAATGGGATTTAAGTCAGGCATGACTAACTCAATTCCTATTGAGTTAAATAGGCCTACTGTAACTATGACTATATCTTGCTCAAACCCACTATCTGAATTCAGGTGAGAAATCTGAATTCCTTAATACATTATAATACAGTAACCTTATGCTGAAGTTTTTTTGTGGCCACTTTGCGGACAGTAATGGAGTGACTTGGGAAGTTGTAGCAGACTCACATGAATACTCCTCTGGATATTATTACCTGGATAATCTACATTTTCAATTCCATTTGAGCAGTGTCTGCTTGACTCCTTTTGATGGGTGTACATTGTTCACTATATAAGAACATGCTATCCATGAGGACCAATAAAATTGTATGCACTTTATAAAACCTTGTGAAATGTAAGCTTTTTTTCTGTGTGAATGTTTTCATGGACAATCTATCTCTACAGTTAGGAGCTCAGGATGGTAAACATGGGGTTAATTCCATTTTATTATCACAGCATCTCACTGATGTAGGTTGGGCTGTTGTTGTTTATTCGTTCAGTCGTTTCCGACTCTTCGTGACTTCATGGACCAGCCCACACCAGAGCTTTCTGTCTGCCGTTGCCATCCCTAGCTCCCCCAAGGTCAAGTCTGTCACCTCCAGAATATCATCCATCCATCTTGCCCTTGGTCGGCCCCTCTTCCTTTTGCCTTCCACTTTCCCTAGCATCAGCCTCTTCTCCAGGGTATCCTGTCTTCTCATTATGTGGCCAAAGTACTTCAGTTTTGCCTTTAATACCATTCCCTCAAGTGAGCAGTCTGGCTTTATTTCCTGGAGTATGGACTGGTTTGATCTTCTTGCAGTCCAAGGCACTCTCAGAATTTTCCTCCAACGCCACAGTTCAAAAGCATCTATCTTCCTTCGCTCAGCTTTCCTTATGGTCCAGCTCTCGCAGCCATAGGTTACTACGGGAAATACCATTGCTTTAACTATGCAGACCTTTGTTGTCAGTGTGGTGTCTCTGCTCTTAACTATTTTATCAAGATTTGTCATTGCTCTCCTCCCAAGAAGTAAACGTCTTCTGATTTCCTGGCTGCAGTCAGCGTCTGCAGTAATCTTTGCGCCCAGAAATACAAAGTCTGTCACTGCCTCCACGTTTTCTCCCTCTATTTGCCAGTTATCAATCAAGCTGGTTGCCATAATCTTGGTTTTTTTGAGGTTTAACTGCAACCCAGCTTTTTCACTTTCTTCTTTCACCTTTGTCATAAGGCTCCTCAGCTCCTCCTCGCTTTCAGCCATCAAAGTGGTGTCATCTGCATATCTGAGATTGTTAATGTTTCTTCCTGCGATTTTAACTCCAGCCTTGGATTCGTCAAGCCCAGCACGTCGCATGATGTGTTCTGCATACAAGTTGAATAGGTAAGGTGAGAGTATACAACCCTGCCGTACTCCTTTCCCAATCTTAAACCAGTCCGTTGTTCCGTGGTCTGTTCTTACTGTTGCTACTTGTTCGTTTCTATGAGACCACACAATACATTTCTCAACTGAATGGGGATTTGAAGCCATCTAAACTGGCTCTCCGTAAGCCTTTACGTCTTGAACTGGCCATTTTTTGTGGCACCTTTGATTTGTACATAGAAAAATACAGAGGCAATTAAAAGGGGCCTTAACTGTAGAAAGATTCTCCCAATCTCTAATCTCACTGTGCCTCCACATGGTGAGAAGAACTGAAGACTACAAAATGACTGAGTGATGACAAGATGGTTCAGGCCTTAACGCGAGAGCTCTCGGCAGGAAGACCTTTTAAATGTCACTAGCAACATGTTCTTCTGTCAGTAAACAAAATTCTTTCTTTTTAAACTTCCTGGTGAGCTAGACAGAACGTTTAAACTCTGATCTAATTGGAAGATAGTAAGAAGGCAACTAAAAGCTCTAATGTTTGTTTTCGTTTTGTTTTTTTACAAAGTATTTTGATTGGATTCTCTGTCCTCCTTAATTCTTCAAATCAGGTTTGGCTATTTTAAGGTTGGTGGAATCAAAAGTGCCCTGCTTTGTTAAATAATAGACTCCTCTTTAAAGGAGATAACAAGGAGACATAGAAGTGAGAAAATGCACAAGGTTCAAATAAATGAAAAAATCCTCTTTCTCTTGAAGATGTACACATCTTCAGAGAGAAAAGAAACTTGTAAGTCCTTAGTCTACCCCTATCTGTGATCATCATGCACATGACACCAAGACTGAAGCCAGGAGGTACATTCAAGCTCCTCCATGTGTTTGCCTCCAGAAAGCTGACATCTGCAGAAACTTACATGGAATATGTGACAATTATTGATGGTCTTTTAGCCTCCCAGTTGGATTACTGCAATGTGCTGAACTTGGGGCCACCTTTGAAGATGGTTCAGCAATTTCAATTAGTTCAGAACAAGCTGCTGGTTTACTAACTTGGACTGGCTGATAAGATCACGTGATGCCAGTGCTTTGTCAGCTGCACTGGCTTCCAGTCCATTTCTGAGCCAAATTTGATGTCTTTGTGTTGACCTTTAAAGGCCTAAAGAGCTTTGGACCAGAATATCTGAAGGAACATCTCCTCTCATATGGACCTGCTCAGATCCTTAGGTCATCTTTGGAGGCCTTCCTCTGGGTGCTCCTGCTAAAGGAAGCTAGATGGCTGGCTTCAATAGAGAGAGCTTTCTTAGTTGTGGCATCCTTCTTATGGAATGGACTCCCCAAACTGCCTCACACCTACGTTGTTATCTTTGGCATCTAGCAAAGCCCTTTTTTTTTCTTCCAGGCATTTTAGAGACCTAATTCTAGTTTTTTATGGCAGTTTTATTGATTTCTGTTCTGATTTTTGTTTTGCATTGCATTGCATTGCATTGCATTCTTCTAAATATTGGTATTGTGTTTTTTGTTTTTCATTTTGCTTCATTTATTACATTTCTATACCACCTAATAGCCAAAATTCTCTGCGTGGATTACAAAAATGACCCACCTTCAAAATACAATGTTGTATATAATATAAAAACCATTTACATACAAATGAAGAGGCAACACACACACACACACACACACACTCTTGCAATCAACAATAAGAAATCCCAGAAGCCAGTTTAAATCTATTTCTATCCCATTTTAGTCTTTTTGCTGTTTTTAAGCCCACCCAAAGAGAATTAGTTATTGAGCGGATTAGAAATGTAATAAATAAATAACACTTAAGCTTCTTTTTTTAAGGAGCACTTTAGAGCTTGTATGTTTGCATGAGACAGACCCAAAACACATAAGTTTTTCTTTTAAAAAAATACATTCTTTTCAACCGCTCACAGTTTTGATGCTTTTACATGAACAGACTCCTATATATTTGAATTCAAGCTCTATGATGATCAATCCTCTAGCTGGGTCAGCGTTTGTGTTCCCTGTCAAATGAGTAGTTTCCACCTTCGAACTTGTCACTCTGCAAAGAAACAGTCCCAGCACTGCTTCCTGAACTGCATGGGTGACTGCCAAGCACCAATAAATTTTAATGGACGTATTATTGCATTTGGTTGCTCCATTGGCATTTATGTGTTGGGGGAAAGGGTGATGATGAGTGTAGTTCTTAGAGGTTAACATTTCAAGTTAGGGTGTGTGAGAGACATATTTTTTAAAAGGAAGAGGTCAAAGTTATGGGTTCTGTCTTTCACTTAATTCTTAGCTTTAGCCCTTTAGTGAAGCTCCTAAATGCCCCTCGCTTTATAGTGATATTGAAGTGCACTGCAGGATCTACAGTACTGCTTTATAGTGGTAATGATGTGCAATGACAACTGGTGGGGCCCATGACACAACTACACCAAGCAGGATATAACACTATGAAAGTGGTGTGAAAGCAGTATATGGTATGTGTCAATGGGCCCCAACAGTTGTCAGTGCACTTCAATACCACTATAAAGCAATAGTGTGGCTCCTGCATTTTATATACCGCTTTCATAGTGGAATATCTGCTTGGTGTAGATGAGCCCTAAGTCTAAAATTATTGTGCTGGGACTCCCTACCATTAGGTGGAGAGATTCGGTGGTCTCAAACAGAGGGTGCTTGGGGGGAATATGCAGAGCAGAAGCAGCCCCCCAGCTGTTCTCCACAATTCCTTGGCTGGAGGATGCTGGGGACGTTAGTCTACCAAATCAGGGGGGCACAAGGTTGGAGAAGGCTGCTCTGTAGGAAGCTAATAAGGTTTGTTTTGCAGTTGCACGGTGTGTGGGTTTGTTTTTTCATGAACCTTTAGGCCTTGAAATGCCTGTTAGCCAAATGATGAATTTCTTCTTCTCAAAACCTTGAGGAAGTGCTGCCTTTGATGTCATGCTTATTTACGCTCCTCATTGAAAAAGGTTTTTATTAGGGTGTTCATCCATCAGCATGCACCTCCCAATTGCCTTATAGAGGAAGGCATCCTTTCGCGACTTGCATTGCCTACAAACCTCAGCAGGTACAACATACCCCCTTAGAGTACCACTATGGCATTTCTCTCTCTACTCTCTATTCTCTACTGGCTGGTATGTAAAAGTAATTGCACCGTTTTAAAAATAGTGGTTATTCACATCATGAGCATTTAGATATGATTTCTGGATAGACAATAAATAAATCTTTCTTATCTGGCGATTGGCCCAAACCTTCCAAACCCTTAATATGGGTTTGAGCTACATGGATTTGCCTAGAGCTGTAAGAGGGAATGAAAATATACAAAAGCTAGAATGCATGTTCTGATATATTATATGCAGCATATGCTATACATTTGCAAGCAAATCCAGATACGTGGATAGTTCCTTGCACGTATTCTGGAATGTTGCACTGCCAGTGGTAGATGTCATGTACAAAGTTTTGAGTGAGATGTGGTGAAATAATACCATTTTCAGTAATCCAGGAGTAACAAATTTTAGATTTATATTACAGAAGAAAACTTCTTCTACAAGAATCTCAACAGTTGATGCCTGTATAAGTGAGGGGGTCTCAAGCAGCTTTGAGTGTGTGCTTGTGTATGTGTGTGATTCCTAATACAAGAATGTCTTCTCAATTGCAGTCCTGTAAACCCCTCTTCCCCAAAAAATCATAAATGGCTTTTGTGCTCTTCTACAGGAGTATAGGGAGGTAAGAACTGTAAGGCAGTCTTGCTTAGAAAACGTTTAAGAACCATTACACCCCTTACTGGAGATACTGACATACTTTACCAGAAGCTGAGCATGACTCAGAAACATACCAGTACATTGATGTTTATTGTTTACACAGATTATGTCAATAATACCATTATGCAAATCCACAATATGTACTCCTGTTTTCTGACCTTGATGAACAAATTACCATCACATTTCAGTTCATCATGTGGACTAGAAACATAACTTTCTTTTAAAATATAGATATTAGGATTCTAATAGGAAAGGATAAATGATAAAGAAATGCATCAGAAATGTTGTTTCCCATAATCTTTAGGAAGGAATTCAAAGCAAAACGGATGAAAGAAGTGTAACATTTGTTTAAAAATAGGTGATTTACTGTAGAGACTTGTGAGTGGACTACACTAATCTATTTTGAAAGGTAGCCTTCATATCTGCATTGACAAATCAAGCTAAGGAGTGGGAGATAAGGTTTCTAGTTGAGTACCATTAGCTGTGTCATCCTCCTTTTCATGCACCCTGCGTTCTCCCAGTGGTCTGAGAAAGTTTGTACAATATAAGGCAGGCAGTGATTGCTACCAGGAGAACTAACTTTGATGTTCTATGCTGTCTTGTCTTTGAAGCTTTATGCTTGACTGCTGTACACAGAACAGAAGCAGGCTTGTGTGTTCTGCATTCATGAACGCTCATTACTGTGAATTGTGCCTGGTCAATGTTGGCTTGTGAGTTTCTCTATTAATTCCAGATGGTCCTCTAGGGCATCATCTGTGATCAGAATGTTTTCATCCTCCATGTTTGCTTGGAAGGACCATCTGTCCTTCTTGTCATCTGGTGCTAAAACAATCATCACATGCAGACAAAAATGTAACATTCCTTCCTTCCCAGGATCAGAAATGTGAAAGGCTAGTTACTGAGTTCCCCCCGCCCTCCTGTGCAGTCATACATGTGTGCTTTCTGGTCCAGAGTGATGTGCTAACTAGCCATCCTGGATTATAGGCCCCTGGCAGTATAGAAATGTGTATTTGCTCTCTAGTCTAGAATGATTTGGAGGAACTATTTGGGAATACACATATGAGCACAAAACCTTCTCATCTTCACAAAGAAGTAAGATTTAAATAAAATGTATTGCTTAGTTTCATTATATGACAGTTGCATAAGATATCTACCCATGCCTGTCCCACTGCAAGTTGTAGCTTACTGGCATGTACATGTTTTGCATGCAAAAGGTTCAAGGCTTGATCCCTGACCTCTCTAGATAAGATTGGGAATGACCCCTGTCTGATACCCCAGAGAACTTCTGCCTGTCAGTGAAAACAGTACAGTGTAGATTATTTATTTATTCATTATTTATTTATTTTATTTATTTATTTACCATACTTATACCCCGCTCCTCAGCCAAAAAAGGCTCTTGGAGCGGCTTACACTTAGGAAAAAAGACAGTCCCTGCCCTCAGGCTTACAATCTAATAAAGACATGACACACAAGGAAAAGGAGTCAAGGAGGGAGGGAGGGAGGAGAGAGAAAGAAGAGAGAGAGAGAGAGAGAGAGAGAGAGAGAGAGAGAGAGAGAGTCCAGCAGGATTGCATTTTATTGCATTTTAATCCACCCAATAACAATACGAATGGGTCCTGTATCAGAAGCTTGAAGCGCACACACACACACACACACACACACACACACACACACACACACACAGTTCCCCCATGAGGAAAAGAAAAAGAGAAAGAGAGAGAGAGATTCACAGGATATGAATTGTCCTGGAATCCCAGAGTGAATGAATGAATGAATGAATGAATGAATGAAATCTTTATTGCTAAAAGCGATAAGCCATCATAATTTAACGTACTTAGAAAATAAAATACAAGTAAAAAGATGAGTTGTACATAAATGGAATACAAATAGATAATTTAAAATAATAATAAAAAAAGATAAAAAAAAATACAAGAATATAAAAATACAAAATCACATTGACATAAATTAACAGCTCCACAGTGGGATACTAGAACAACACATTTTAAAAGGGCAAAATCCCAGAGGACAGATCCCTGGATGTATATTTTTCTTAAGGCTTTCTTGACTCCCTGGTGTACACTCATTTCAACCCAACGAGTGAGTGTCTGAGATTCTCTCCAAAATATCTCTTTGGCAGAATTGTCTCCTTCACTTACTTGGCCTTTTTTTGCTCTGAGTAGTAAATGTCAATGGGAACTACTAGCTGAGAACTGGAGCAATTCAAGTGTGTCAAAGATGCCAGAAAAGTATGCATTTGGCAGCTGGGACTGGAGACCTGGAAAGGTGAATAATTTCTCAAAAAATGACATGTCAATCAAATTAGAAGGAAATAAGCCTGAATTCTAATGAACTCCAGATTTACAACATGAGGGAGAGAGGAGCAGGAATCAGACCATAGCCTAGCAGTCCCCACACCACCATTCCAAAAAAGACTAACTTGTTAATTGCAGGTTGTCTTTTCTTTGTATCGACATTTCTTTGTTTCTTAAAAGGGGGATCCATTTAGGGAAAATATCTTTAATCCATTATGTTGGATGAACAAAATGATAGGAAATAAACAGCAATATGAAAATGATCTCAAATTAGGAAGCTCTCTGGCATTTATAAAATTTTCTTTTTCTAATCATATTTAACATATTGTACTCATTTAAAAAAAAAAACTGCCTTTCAGGACAGAATACTTTTCTTAAGCGATTCATATATACTATCTTGGTAATTCTCACAACAACTCTGTGAAGTGAACCAATAGTATTGTTATTCCCATATTATCGATGAGTAAGATGAGACTGGTAAATAGTGGTTTGAGGTGGGATTCAAATAATTGTTGGAGCATTGGACCAGGTTTGGACAGGACTTGGTTCAAATCCCTGCTCAGCCATAAAGTTCACTGGATGACCTTTGGGCCGTCACTATCTTTCAGCCTAATCTACCTCACAGGATTGTTGTGAGGATCAAAGCGGAAGGACTGTCTTCGCTGCCTTGATCTTCTTGAAGGAAACATAGGATATAAATGTAATTATAATATTCACATCTGATGGTTTACATAACTCCTACACTGTACTGATCTCTTTAGATTAAGAAGTTCATATACCTGTCCAGTCCAGTGATCCACTGTATGGTGAAGAAGCAGGTGTGCGTGTGTATCTCTCCATTTCACACACACACAAACCTATGATAACACGTAACATTATAGTTCTGACTTGTGCATTTTTCCCTCAAGGATGGTGGGGAAGATCAGATATGTGTGTGCAATGCCCTTGTGTTACATATAACCTTATATGCATAGTGGAGGAGACATGTGGACTTCTCTACCACTACACAAGGTGTATTGATGGGATTGCTGAGTGTATGAATGAGGAATTTTACTTGTTACATTAATGAAGATAATAAGAGCTAAATAAAACAGTAAACACAACACCAAGGCAAGAGCTATTCTGGAAAATATAAGCTTAATCAAAACATTTGAATTAAAAGCAGAAGAGTTATCTATACCTAGAAAGCCATAGTTTCTTTCAAGGCTAGCTCAAGGTTTGAATGTTCCTCAACAAAGTGTCTGCTGGTGGGCTTCTTCCTATCACTTAGCTGACTTAACTGATAGTGGCAGTGACAGCAGCAGGCACCAATAATGTTCCAACGCAGCTGCCACTTTAATTTCCCAGAGTGGCCCAGAGTGACACCATGCAGGAGCATTGTGGGAAATTTAAATGGTAACTGCCACTGGGGGCTGCCATTTTGATTTCCTAAAATTTCCAGAGCAATGCCATGCTGGAGGTATGGTGGGAAATTTAAGTGATGGTAATCACTAGGGCATTGGAAGAAGAAATGGTTTAAAAGGGAGCTCAGTGCAGGCATCAGTAGCTATGGACCCTGTTGGGGAACTGGCCCATGGCAATTGCTCAAAGATACCAGGCTGGATTTCAGGCCTGGTATATAAAATAAAATGTGTGTGTATATATACAAACACACACACACACACACACACACACATTGAGTGGAATACTGAGCCATGTATTCACATTTTTAAAAAAAACTTAAATGGGGCAGCTTTCCCAATATTCAGCAGTATTACATTTAATGAGGCAATGAACACTATACAAAAGAAATCACAGCAATGAAGTGCAGGCTTGTTTTCATAAAGTAAGCTGAGATATAAAACCTTAGCGGAGTCAATTACTCTTAGATAGATTAAAAGTCTGCGAGAGGTTGGTTGTTGTTTTTTAATCTAAGTTAAATGTTACAGTTCAAGTAAGCCAAGCTAGCTCTCTTGATCCCAAGAAACTGAATTCCACATCTGGAAAATCTTTACTACATCTGTGTTGGGTTTGAATGCTTTTCGTTGCTTTCTCCACCAGTTCCCATGACTCTCTTACCTCTGTCCTGTTTTCTTAACAGAAAAACATTTTGTTGCCCAAATACACTCTAGTGCAACTAAAAATAGCACGATCATTTCATTTCCTGGGATTCTGTTACTTATCCTCCTTACCAATGTTTAAATCTAATTAGAAAGATGCAACTTCCTCCTTTCCAGTTCCAGAAATAGAAGAGCACGTTTTGAGATGCAGCAATGTGAAATTAAACAAATTGTATTAATGTGTTATTGCCTTCAAGCAATATTGCATTTGCTTCTTTTTTTAAAAAAAACCACAACTATGGATGTGTGATCTAAGGCAAGGAGTGATAGGAAAGGTTCATTTAAGGCGATCAATAATATTAATGTGAATAATAAGAATAGATTATGATTATGCCACCTACATACAAAGGTATTCTCTTCCAAAAAAAAATAGGTATGACAAGTCTCTGCCCCAAGGGACTTACAATTTGAGAAAGGCACAGGAAAATAACAGAGCAGAGGTGGGCAACCTGCGACACGTGCCCCGGCCTCCCCAATTCCTCCCTGCACTGTTGCTGTTGCCGCTACAACACAGGTACCAAGGAAAGTCATCCCCACATGTCAGCCTGGTTCAGACAATACACTAAACCGTGCTGCTTAACCACAAAATGGTTAATGCAACGCATTAAGGTCAATGCATTCCAATAACCATTTTGTGGTTCAGCAGCATGGTTTAGTGTGTTGTCTGAACCAGGCAGTCCTGTTTCCAGCAGAATCTGGAGGGTTCTGGAGGGAAGAAGACATGATCTCAACACACGAGGAAGGGAGATTTAACCGTCCCCAGCCCTGCTCACTGAGATGGGGGGGGGGCGGCGAGAGAGAATAAGTATGTGTTTATGTATGTGCCTGAATGGGTGTGTGAGTATGCAGGTCTGAATTGCCCACCTCTACAATTGAGAAAGGGGGAAATGCAAACACGGGTAAGCAAGAAAAGAATATGCAATGATTTCAGTTAACGTAGTTTGACTTCATTACAAGAAAGGTTAAGGTAATTTGCATTAGGTTTCAGTGACAGCAGGTAGCTTGAGGGGCCAAGACTGGAAACGATCATGGCGTGCTTTTAACTGCTTTTACTGCTTTTAAATTATATATTGTTTTTTTATTATTATTATTATTAATTTATATAGCACCATCAATGTACATGGTGCTGTACAGAGTAGTTCATGGTTTAATTTGTTTTTAGCTGTGCATATTTCTTGTTTTATACTGTATTCTTTTATCTGAGTTGTGCCCTGAGATCTTAATGATAAAGGGCAGGATACAAATGTTTTAAATAAATAAATAAATAAATAAATGTTCTGAAAAAGATCAGCCCTTTCACCTTTGCAATTGTAAATATATGATAAAGAATTTTAGCTATGCATGTGGTTGACTTTTTATTTATTTCAATAACTGGACTTACTTGTATTTTGTTTTCTGCTTCTTGTGTGTTACAGATTTTTATGCTTTCTAGAAACACATTTTTGTCATGACCTATGTACTGCACAAAAATGCATTCATTCAAAATAGATTGCAAACATTTCAGCCATTTTTGTAGAGGCTGAAACTGGAACATACCATAGCAAAACTTGTTTTAAAAAAATTGGACTGGGCAAAATGTAAAAAGTCTAGCGTCATTATGGAAGTGTTCTTCTATGGAGTGTCCACTGGATAAAATGCTAGGAGAATCATGCTGTACAAATATGGCTATCTTAAGCTTTAAAAAGCACAAACATCCTGCACCAGAATAGTTCCATACAGAGTTCAACAGCCTTCTTTGAAACCAATCCAGAGCAAACATTTTGTGGGTTGTTTAGCCTCACTTTCTAAACAAAGAATCACTTCTATTGTTCCAAAGTCTTTTTTTTTCCCCCTTCCAAAAATGGGTGATGATTTTATTTTGTGTTTTGTTTAGAGAGCCCCAGGTGGTGGTCTCACCTAGATTGTCTTGTATATCCTCTAGCTATTTTCCCTTCTATTATGCATTCAGTGAAGGAAAAGGAAAGGAAACACTTGGCCAAAACACCAGCTGAGCCAGTCATTTGTTCAGCCCTGACAAGACTCCATAGTAAAATGTGGTTGGAGATTGTGTTTGTAGCTCTCTTTCAGTTCTTAGTCCCATACCAACAACTGAAGAAATCTTAATGCAGCCTCCAAAGCAGTTTTGATTTCTGATGAACTGAAAGGGCTTTGTCATTGTTATGTGATCTGGGATCCACTAGAAAATGTACTATAGCGATAACTTTATAATCTGCAGCGTGCAGATTCTAGAATAACTCAGAATAACAACCAGTTCACACAACCAATTTGGCATGTGGAGGATGCCAGCTGTACTGAATATGTTCATCAGTTGGGCCATGTCAAAACAGTCACATGATTTCTGAAAAGCTGTTGGAAATTAGGGCACCGCCTCGGATCCTAACCCCGAATCTGAAGTGGAACGGGGTGGTTCGGACCCTTCCGAAATGGATCCAAGGCGGTTCGGGCAAAGGCCAAGGCGGTCCGAAGCTGAAGTCAATTGGCTCCAAAGCTTTGGGCCACCTCGGCGCTTCGGAGCCACCCTCTCCCACCCCACCCATCTCTTTATCTCCTCCCCCCTTCCCCACTTACCTGCATCCGCCGCCACCGGCTTGTGTTTGGCAGCTTCCACTTGAGGACGCTGAAGGCTGGAAGCAGGATGCGGCCTTCTTCCAGCCTTTAGCGTCCTCGACTGGAAGCCACCAGGTGCAAGCTGCCGCCAGCGGATGCAGGTAAGTGGGGAAGAGGGGAGTGGGCTTACCTGGTGCCTCCACCATCCGTGGCGGCTGACAGTGGAGGCACCAGGTAAGTGGAGAGAGAAAACACTGAGTCGCCTCAGAGGGACCAAATTTCTCCTCGGCTTCGGTGCCAAGGCGGATCGGGGCTGCTTCGGGGGCTCCGGATCAGTCTCCAAGGCGGATCGCGGCATCCCTGCACAGCCCTATTAGAAATGCTTCTGCATGTGGGTGCCTCCATAGTACATGGCCCAGAACCAACAAAGATTCCTATAAATTGAACTGGATGGTTAATCCTTGGTGTAGATCACCCTAATCACTTAAATCATCACTTGATGAGTGCTCATCAAGAATGTGTGCAGTTGAACTGAAGATATTCTGAATGATCATGGCATTCTAAGAGATAAGTAGCTTAAAAATATCATGGCCTCTCCATGTTGATGCTGCCATGCTAGCACCTCCCACGTGTGAGCCATAATGTGAGAATGTGTGTGTATTATTTTTAAAGCATCAAACATCACATCAGACAAGTTTGTTCTTGATCCCGAAAGGATGCAGTTAATCATTAAAATCATTGTGGGCTGGATGAAGGTAAAGGGGAAAAAATTAAGGGAGGGGTAACCAGGGATCTTAGAGTTCATTGAAGTTCTCCAAACTTCAGAGCTTGGTTCAGCTCACTCCTGCTCTCATTTGTGACCTGTTTTCCTTTCATTTGAATGGGGAAAGTTGCGCATTTTGAGAAAGCTGAGGATATTTCAAGTGCACATTTCGAGAATGCGAATATAAGTTTAGGAATTCGTGAACATTTTCTGAAAATAAGTGCTTCCATTCACATTCATGCTCCAGGTTGCAAATGGGGCATTTCTGAGTGATTTCTGAACTGAAACAAAATAGCATCCTCTCTTTTCACCCAACAGTCAAGTTTACATTCAGTAGCATCACTGAAAATCCTCATGACCCTTTCCTCGATGTGCTTCTCGCTATCAAAAACAACAAAACAGTCAGTGGTCTTTCCAACAAACCACTGTTGCTCAAACTTACCTAAACTGGAAATCCTGCTATCCTAACACATTAAGAGAAACAACATCTACTTCAGCAGCCTTCCCCAATCTGGATCTCTCCAAATTGTTTTACTACAACTCCCATCATCCCCAGCTATGTTGGATGGTGAATGATGGAGGTTGTAGTCTAACACATCTGGAGGGTGCTAAGTTGGGGATGGCTGACTAATAGCATGGCTCTCAGAATCAAACCCAACAGTAAAAAGAACTAACAAACTTAAAGCACATCTTCTGCTCAGGAAATAGCCTGAACGTGTCAGTAGAGATGTGCAACTCTGCAGAATTCAAGCTTACTGAAATTCTCCAAATTCCTTCTTGAAGCTCATTCCAACTCGACTTTGTATCAGATTGCATGCTTTGTTTTTTTTCTTTCTACATTGAAATGTGCACATTTCATTTGTATTTTTCCAAATGCACACATCAGTTGTGCACATCTTTGAAATGTATGCATTTTTCTCCCATTGATTAAAGCAAATTTCTGTGCAGTTTTCATGAACATTTTTTTAAATGTACACATGCTGTCAGACACATTTTTTCTGGTTTGCAAAACACATTGTTAGCTTGGGAAAGTAAGGATTTCAACTGCGGATTGCATCCAAGTCCATGTTCAGTCCGGAGGGTGTGAACTGAGTAAATCGTGATTTAAAAAATGAACTGAAATAAATTTCTCATACATGTCATTGACTACAACATCCACTGGGCGTCCATCCGATCTAGGGAAATTATTCTTCTTGAAAGTGAGAATTTGCTCAATAAATAACGGTGTATCCCATTTGTGGTAAATTTCCATCTAGCATTTCCTAAGTATTGCTGGCAATCAAAGAAAGCTGCCCATGGTTAGCCAACTCTGAACAGGGGGCAATCAACAAGTCTCCTGTTATAGCATCTGAATCTGTTCAGATTACTAGTGAGAGCTGTACTAAACCACCTCTCAGCAATTGTGGATCACATCTAAGGATGGGGGCAAAATTCAGATGGTTTTCATTTTTATGCAAACTTACCTAATTTTGCACGTTCAAACTAAGTTATCCTTCAAAATATGCACTTCTACAAATTTTGCAATGGAATTCTCCAATCAAACACACACACAGAAAAGTGCACACAAAATGTGTATATTAGTGAAAATAACATGAAAATGCATCATATTAGGAATCATTTTTGCAAAAACAAAATTATATTAGGCAAAAATGCATACTAAAATGCATATGCTAGGAGAAATGCACACACAAAAAACATACAAATTTTCATGTGAACTGATTTTTAAAAAGTGTTCAGGGCAAACCAAACTCAAGCTAAAAAAAACCAAACTGAGATAAACAAAAAAAAAGAGATAAACCAAAAAATAAATAAAAACAAATATACAACATTAGTTGTTGTTGTTTTTTAGTTTTGCTGCCTGCCTGGAACTACAAATACAGGAAAGTCAGCAATAGGCATCTGTCAGGTCATAATTAGTGATCCTGCCAAATTTCATGATTAGTAGGCTCATTGATCAAAACCCATCTGATTTTGATCTCTTTATCTTTAAAAATGAGGGTGCTGCTGGCGAGGAGGGTGCATTTTCCACATTTCTTTTAAGGTGAAAATGCCTACTCAGGAGAAAGAACATAGAGTTCAATGGGACCTCTTCTTGCTCCAGAAGGATTGCTTTTAACCCACATGCAAATTTAATCCATAGATTAATTGATTAATCAACTAAAACTCCTATCAGCTGCCACTGGAGGTTGCATAGTGTTCCCCTTGTCATGCACTTCCAATCGCACGACAGACTGCAGGTGCGTGGCTGCGCTTATTCACAGTTGCATTCTGTTCATTTCAATGGGCTCGAACCCCCAGGACAGCTTGCTTCACGGGAGGGGGAGCCTGGCTGCGATTCTACTTGGGAGTAAGCCACATCAAAGCCTTGGATTGCGAGCGACTTGCATCCCTCCTTTTATTGAAAAGGATTGGGGAGAAGGCGCAGTGGGGGGGGGGGGCAGAGGATCCCTGACTGGGTCATGCGCAAGGCCGGCTGCCTAAACTGGGAAGAGCCTGTCTGGCACCTCCCCCCCATAGGAGTGCTTCTACTCCTAAGCAAGTGTGGCTCAGGCTGCAGCCCAACCCAAGCCATGTTTACTCAGAAGTAAAGGGCAGTTATCTGCCAAGTCCGTGTGAAACTCTCTCTCACACACACACACACATGACACACAGGGAATCCCGGGATCAGGGAGTGATCATCCCTCCCTTGCCCCGGGATCTCACCCTCCCCTTTGGCCCTGGTTTTTCCACGGTCCTGGGCTAAGTCCAAGACTGCGGAACATGTGGCCGGGTGCCACGGGTTGACCCAGCTCTGCACGATTCCTCGCGAGGAGCCAGGAGCCACGCACAGGGTGCAGTGCTCCTCA
This sequence comes from Elgaria multicarinata webbii, assembly GCF_023053635.1. Lineage (NCBI taxonomy): Eukaryota > Metazoa > Chordata > Lepidosauria > Squamata > Anguidae > Elgaria > Elgaria multicarinata. The sequence goes on along the minus strand of NC_086180.1, from coordinate 59,003,857 downwards.
AGAGCGCTGCACCCATTGTGGGTAGCGTGGGGGGAGTGGGGAAAATAATTTAAATTTAAACAACTTACCTTTAGCGCACGAGCATTCGTGCGCTGCTTCCCCTTTAAGACTTTTTTTAATGGTGGGCGCGACACCTCTCCTTCTGAGGCCGTCGCACCTCACATGTAAACAAAGGAGGGATCTCGCATATAAACAAAGAAGGGATCTCCTCCATCACGGGCTATCAGGTAGGTCTAGCTGAGGCCACAGACTAACAAATGCAAAATAATAATAATATGTAACGCTTATATATGTGTGCATTTAAAATATTCAAACCACCTACATATCTGAGTGATCTTTACAACAACCTTGTGAAAATGGTGCGTTTTAGCTTATCCCCAAATTGCAGATGAGAAACTGAGGCTTGCCTAAGGCTCCTGTGATAAAGATGAAATTTGAACCTGGGTCTTGCTGTTTTACAGCTCTGTGTTTTAGCCACTACACTATACTAGCTAAATGGAGCATCTTAATAGGTTTGAACTATTATAGCATCTGCCATCCTCAGAGATATAGCACTTTCAGTGACCATAACAGATGGACAGAGAAACGTATTGCCCAAGGACGGTTGGGGAATCTCTGGTGCGTAAGGCTAGATCCACATCTCTGTGGCTGGTGACCTCTGTCATCCATTCCAGCTGGATGATTTATGTCCACTCATCCCAGCCATCTGATAAGGGTTAGACAGTGAATGAGTTGCTCCAGCCTAGCTTAATTTCTCTGCTATCCAATTTTATTTGCTTCCTTCCCACCCGCCCATTTATTTCTCCCAACATGTGGCATCTCTGGCTAAGCTAGGCTTTTGTAAAATTCCTCCAGACCAATGCTATTTCTATCATGCCTCTTCCTTGGGAAGCTCAGAATGGTTTATGTGGGGCTTTTCATCCAAGCTCTGATGGGGTGCGCACCTACCTAGACTAGCTTCAACAATTATGTACTTTACTGCGTGTTTTCCAGATCATTCTCTGGGCTTGTGTTTTAATAAACAGTACCTGTTACAGTGGGCTCATAATCAATTGTATCCTGTTAAATACAGTTAGGATGAGTGAGAATTTCATTTAGATCATTTTTTAAATAAGAATGACCAAAGACTTAACAAAATCGGAAATGTCTGATCTGGCTACAGTAACACATTTTATTTATTTATTTATTTTGTTTCGATACTGTCCAATAGCCGAAGCTCAGGCCAGATCTATACCAAGCGGGATACAACACTTTAAAAATGGGTTGAAAATGGTATGTGTAATGTGTCCTGGGCCTGAACAGTTGTCAAAACCATTATAAACCATTATAAACAGTATTGTAGATCCTGCCTGAGGCCGTTTCTACACCTGCCTTTTCCCCCAGGATCATCCCTGTGCATCCAAATGCCACACAGGAGATCCCGGGAGCAGGCAGGAATGATCCCTCCATTTTCCTGGGATAATCCTTAGGTGTAGAAAGGGCCACAGTCTTGGCTACATCCCGTTTGAACTACTCTAGCACATTCTACATGGGACTGCCTTTGAAAACCGTTCAGAAACTTCAGCTGATCCAGAATGCTGTGGCCAGACTGTAAACTGGGGCCAGTTACAGGGAGCATGTGACTCCCCTGTTATAGCAGCTTCACTAGTGCCAGTTATGACTTATAGCCCTATATGGCTTGGGGCCAAACTACTTGAAAGGCTGCTTTCTCCCATACAACCCTGCCCTGTTCTCAAGATCTTCTGGAGAGGCCCCTCTTTAGAGATTGCCATCTTCAGAAGCACGTTTGGTGGCAACCTGAGTGAGAGAGAGCCTTTTCGGTGGCTGCTCCCAGGCTATGGAATTCCCTCCCAAGGGAGGCTAGGTTCAACCTCTTTCTGCTGGCCTTTGGCCTTCAATTAGGTCTGTTGAGTTGGGTGCCACTTTTATTTTTCTTCTGTTTTTACTGTATTTTAACGTTGTTGTTTTTTCAATCAATTTTAATTATGCCTGCAAGCCATCTCGAGTGTCATTTTTTGGTGGAAAGGCAGGGAACAAATCAGAATAAATAAATAATTCAGTCCTCAGATATCTTTATAAGTGAGACAGAAAGAACTTAAGATTCAAGAATCGAAGTGCAGGAGACATTAAGGCCATAGCTAGACCTAAGGTTTATCCCTGGATCGTCCCGGGGTCAAACCGGTTCATCTAGGTGACACACAGGGGATCCAGTGCTCAGGCAGGGGCGAACCCTGGATGATCCCAGGATAAACCTTTGGTCTAGCTGTGGCCTAAGACTGGAAGATTTGTCCTTCAGGTCCAGCACTTTTGAGTGTGCATCTGTTAAAAGTCTGGACTTGAATCCCGTTGTATTCAACCATGTTTGTGAAGCCAAGTGGAGGTTGCTGCTCTTTTGTTCTGACAGGCTCCTCACCTTTCATAGCTATATGGCAGGCAAGTACAACATACATCTGTGCTAGGTACAAGTAGGCAGATACAACTCTCTGTTCTAGGAATAGCTGAACCTATTGTATTTGGCTGGTGCAAATTGGGTGATAATTCATCCATCCTTAAGTACCATAAACACATAGAACAGCAGTGGGAAACCTTTTCCTATTGATGGCCATAGTCCATCTGGGGTAATACACAGCACATAGTTCAACTGTGAAATTCGCTACCACAAGAGGTAGTGATGGCCACCAGTTTGGATGGCTTTAAAAGGGGGTTGGATAAATTCCTGGAGGCGAAGGCTGCCAATGGCTACTAGTCCTGATGGCTTTGTGCCACCACCAGTATCAGAGGCAGTAAGCCTAATTACACCTGTTGCTGGGGAACATGAATGGGAGGGTGTTGTGGGTCTCTGGTTGACAGCTGGTTGACAAATGTGTGAACAGTGTTGGGTAGCTGGACCCTTGGTCTGATCCAGCAGGGCTCTTCTTATGTTCTTAGGTTGTGGGGCCGTGTGCTGACAGTGGTAGGGCTGGAGCGAAACAGGCATACAGACCACTGTGCCACATTGGTTTCCAGCAGAGAGATGCAAAGACGTGTGTTGACAACCAGGTGGAAGGTAGCTGTACCCAGCAGCAGGCCACACAGCACCCACCTGCTGCTAAAGCCCAAGCCCTGAACTGGCACAGACGGTCCAACAACAGAGCCATATCTATCTGTTCATCTGCTCTTCCCCACACACCTCCACATTTGTATTGGCTTCCAGACACTATGTGCAGAATGCTGTATATTTGGTGGACTTGTTATTGTCTGAATCATTCTGAGGTAATTAACTGTTGTCTGATTTTAGTATTACTTGGTTGCGGGTTCATGTTTATTTCTATAATACTCATGTTCTACACCTTATGCTTCTAATATTCCTTGACCTATTTTGTCCCCCTCTGCTCCTCTTTAAAAACAAAAACAGGTGCCTGTTACCTGTGGCAAATAAAACCCTCTGTCAAATCATTTTTCTTTTATCAGACATTTCTTTTTCCCGCTCCCCCTTCTACTCTTCTGCTTGAAGTTATCTCTGGTTTTCTTTCACCTCGTTCTTCCTGTCCTTTGCCTCCTTTTAAGTAATTTAATTCTGTACTTTTGGGGGGACAGGTGGGGGAAGGGGTGTGTCCTTGAAATATGTATAGATGTTTTTCATTTCTCCTCTGCCTGCTACTCCATTAGCTGTCATTTGGCTAAGCTGGGCATATTTTGCTGTTTGTAATGTTCCCTAGTAAATCAAGTGCTTCAGCTTTTAAATCATTGATGTGTTCCTCTTATCTGAATTCCTTCTCACTTGTTGACATCTTTGTGGTATTGAAGAGCCTGAAAGTGCACAATGAAATCTAGGTGTGGTTTCGTTTATGCACAACGTTGTCCGACAGCATTTTTATCCCTCTGTCGGAATCCTCAGAATCTTCACTGCAGCTATTTCCTTCTGCCATGATGGTGGGGGCCACAGAAATGGATCTCTCCAAACCCCAGGGATATAACTAGTGGCTATAATAAGGGGCAACATCACACCCACACACATTGTATCTGCATTTATGTAGATCAGAATGGGAAATCTTGAGCCTGGTGGTCCCTGATCCCCAGCCAAGCTGCTCACTTCAGCCATGACATCACTGCTTTCCAACAATGCATTGGCCAGGGCTCCTTGCACTGATGCACCTCCTAGAGGGAAAGCAGAGGCTTCATCAAAGGCATCAGTGTTATAGTCGCTTATTTGCTGCTGAAAGGAGACCCAGCCAGCTGGGAAGAAACCTGAACACACCATTGCTACGTCCTCACCCATTATTGCAGAGCTGCAGAACGTTGTTAAGGGGGGGCTGACCCCTCCCCCAGCAGGCCTTCTGTGGGCTGGATGATGTCAGTTGGCATGGGCACACCATCTGATATCTGTGGCCATGGCCACTGATGTCGTCCAGCCCCACCCATTTTCACTGAGAGCCATGGAGTTTTGTACTTCTCCTCAGGGCAGAGGAAAGGACTCAGCCAGAACTGGAAGGCGTGGATGCCCCTACAAGGTTCCCTGGAATCTCTGTGGGCCAGATTGGGGAGTCCAGGAGGCTAGGTTAGACCCATGGGGTGGGGTTTCTTCACCCCTGCAAAATGGGCTTCCCTCCCAATGCTTTTCTCCTGCCACAGTGGCCACTTTCCCCAGCACCCCGGAGCTGCAGTGCAGTGAGATTATTTTAAAATTTAAAGAACAAGTCATTAACAGTGAAGAGAAAAACCCTACACTTTGCTCTTGTTATGTCTGGATTTTAGGATTGCTTCAGATGTTTCAAATTCCTGACACAGAAAAGACTTCCATGTGCATGTGTGTAGATCTTCCATGTAGGATGACCATTGCATGCAGGTTTTATCATTTTTTATACATGGAAATACTTTCTGTGTAGGGAATTCATAAGTTTTGAAGCAACCTGCATGTAACTTTTTAGAAACACTGCTTGGTGTTCAGAAAGATGACTTTATTGTTCCTAATGACTTTATTGTGGGCAGCGAAAGAATATTTTGTAGTTGACATGATAATCACTGTATTCATTTTAAGATAATTGTGTCTGACTTTTACATGATTCAGTGTAGATCTCTCCTAGAATAAGCTTACATGAAAGTGGGGAAACACATGGTTTATCTTTACCAAAAGAAAAAAGGGGGGAAGCTTTTGGAGCTTGTAATCTGCAAAGAGTTAGTACAAAGTTTGGTTGAAAAACTAGAGTAGGAAGAGGCTAGGGCAGCCTTCCTCAACCTGGGGCGCTCCAGATGTGTTGGACTTCAACTCCCAGAATGCCCCAGGGCTGGGGCATTCTGGGAGTTGAAGTCCAACACATCTGGAGCGCCCCAGGTTGAGGAAGGCTGGGCTAGGGGATGTCTTCACAGCACCAAGTTGATGCCGCTTCACCAAACCCCATGGTTTTCACTGGTGCAGGGTAGCAGCAAGTTATCCAGACAGAAGGAGGCAGCGCAGGCTTTATGGCAGCCATTAGGGTCACTGGGCCCGCCCCCTCCCCCTCTTGCAGCTTCCAGAGACCAATAGCAGGTCACCCTCTGCCCAGGAACACCCCCTTGGAGTAGTACCCGAGCGAGGACAGACAGGGAAGAGCCACACTGACCTCTCTCCGGCAGGAAAAGTCAGGGTAAGTTCCCGACTTCTCTGCTCTGCATCTTCAACTCTTTGCCCCGGTGTGGCTCCAAATCGGCAGCTGCGTCATATAACTGTCACAGCATGGATTCGGAGACACCCTGCATCAAAGACAACATATAGACAGCCCCTAGATAACAACTCCAATGAATAGTTAGCGCTTTGGTACCACAATTTCAAATGCAGAACATATGCCATGCAATCCTTTTTGTTTGTCCTGACACAATGATATGAACAGATTTTGCTAGTCTACACAATGAACTATTTGGAATGAACTGACTTTTGCACTCTTATAGTTCCCTTTGTAAATGTTTCACCTTAAAAATTTTTTAACAGATGCATAGCTTTGTAGATGCATGCTACAAAGGGTAATAAATGGCAAGGGATGGCTTATTTAGTACTGGGAAAGTGTCAAACTGTGGCTTTGGTTGCGCTCGTGTGTGAGCACTGGTTCACAGACGATTCCACCCTCCTGACATGCCCACGAAGCATGGCAAAGTTGGCACAGTTCCATCTCAGATGATAATAGCAATTGCTATAATTACTATTGTACATTAGGCTGGAACACACTGGTCAAAGTTAGCAGGGTGAGGGACCATAGCTCAGTGGGAGAGCACATGCTTTCATGCACAAAATCCTGGGTTTAGTTAAAACAATCTCAGCTAGGAGGGCTGGAAAAAAATATCTGCCTGTGGCCATGGAAAACATGGCAGCCATGGAGAACAGCCATTGGCTGTTGCTTCTCTCAGCATCTGGCAAACAAAGGTATACTGCCTCTGGACATGGAAGTTCTAGGCATTTTGCTTACAGTGAGCTATCCCAGCAGTTCCCAACATTAACATGGCTAGTAGTCAGGGATGTTTGGAGTTGTACTCCAACAACATTTGGGAACCCAAAGTCATGAACCACTGACCTAATTCTTTGCTGGCATTGAGGGGAGGGGTTGAAAAATTCTTCTTTCCATTTTCTCTTGCAAAGAGGAGAAATTGGGGTTGTTTGCAATGGGGATGATGAGGTAGCAAAGAGGAAACAGCCTTGCCCAACTGAGACGTTCTTTAGGGTTGAATTCCAGGGCTTCTGGGAAGAGTTTAGGAACCCCACTGAAGCATTAGACCTGGCCTGAAACTCAGCCGCCCAGATCTGTTTTCACACTGCTTTTGTAGGTTAACGCTCTGCGATTCCACTGAAGCCAGCTCTGCCACACATGGCTTAAATGAATGGTGCTTTAATAACTTCCTTCCTGTTCTGAGGACCCTGCTTTGAGCCGTGGCACCAGTTTTCAATAAATGTCCCATTTCCTCTCATTAATACACATGACTTCAAAAGCAACTGCCAGCCATTTGGGCAAGGCTAAGCGGCGCTAATTGTTTGAGGATGGCTTAAGACTAATTACATGAGAGCAGCAGGTGAGGCCACCGGTGAGCCAGGCACGAAGAAATAGGCATGACAGCCAGATCTGTCTGAAAAGCCAGAGGTTTATTTGGAATGTTTGTTTCTGCGCTTTGATGGCAGAGGTCTCGCGGTCGTTTCTTTTCCATTTCAGCTTCCCCCAAAGAGATAGAACGACGCGACTAATGATGCCATTCAGCCTGAGCATCAAAATTAGGCAGCGATCCAGCAGAGCACTTAGACCCAAGCTTCTTTCAATGGGATTTCTTTTTAATATATATATTTGATGTTAATCTTTTGCCTTGGCAATGTATTGAACCGGCACCTTAATGCAGAGTCAATAGCCAGCATAGAAGGCCCTTCTGCAGTGTCTTCTTGGGTGCATTTTCCAAACGGCATGAACAGAACTGTTCTTTGGGGCTGACATAAATGTACCATTTGGGGTTTAGCAGACAACAAAAGGCAATTATAATGTCTGTCCAGGTGGAGTGTGTGCAGTGGATTGGGTTCAGACATTTTGCCAAGATGAGCATGGCTGTCTGGAGACAGAAGAGATTTTGAAAGCAAAAACAAACCACAGCTTGCAGCAGTCTTATGGCCCACCACAAAATGCTGCTAATGGGATAATCTCCATGTTGTCTTTTTGTAAAGTTAACCATAATGCTTTGTATTCAGTACTAAAGAGACAGATAATCTCGGGTGTTTGCACATGAATGGGTGGGTAGGAGAAATAAAGCCTTAAGTGTGCATATTGTGCAAGGACTCACATGCTCAAGGATTCCCCTGCTTGGCGATGTGTGCGCATTCCTGATGTGGAGCACATTGTTGTAACCGAAGCAGCAAGAAGTGACTGCCATAAATTCTTCACTTTACTACAAGGGCTTAAAAAGTTTAGGAGAGGGGCTGTTTCAGGGAAAACAGGCTGAATCTTCGTGTGTGTGTGTGTGTGTGTGTGTGTGTGTGTGTGTGTGAGAGAGAGAGAGAGAGAGAGAGAGAGAGAGAGAGAGAGAATGAGAATATTGGGGATCTGCTCATTACATAATTGGTCAAGAAGAAGGGGAAACTGCCTGTTTTGCCCTCTTGATGAAACTTGAAAGCATCACAGGAATTTGGGTTATATGTTTTGTTTCAGATCAGTGTTAACTGGAAAACTGGACAGTAAAAGGGAACTTTTTCCTGCTATGCCAAGTCTTTTGCAGGAAAAAAAAGGAGCAACTCTGTTCTTTTTCAGTTTCTTGGCACACGCCATCAAACATTATTTCATAACCAGAAGGTCTACAGTAAATACAACATGCTTAAATTGTCTGGAGCTACTTGTTCTGCAGGTGTCTTCCTGCCGCCCACCTGCTCTCTGTTTGTTACACATTGGGCCTGAATGTTGGTGGTAGTTGACCCTCCATTCCATCTGGATGTAGGATTAGATGTTTAGTAACAGCAGTATATTCTCTTCCTGCTCTCTGATTCTTTCTGCAGTATCCAAAAGCGCTGATGTTTATCAGATAGGGATATACTGAATATACTGAAACTAATGAAAACTAATGAAAATAGTTGTATTTGAGGTGTATTTGAGGACTAGGCATTTGATCCTATTCACACATGCAACCCAACAGTTATACAGTGATGAACATGCTTGTGTGAAACAGGCCTAAGTTCATGTAGCTTTGTTTTTAGTTTTTAGTTACAATTCATATCCTTTACTCTTTACTCCTACATACACCTCTATTTCTCTTTGGATTAATGAGACTATGTGGATCAAGTGTAGTCAGTCCTAGAGTTGAGGATGTTCAAAAGTGGGATCCAAAACAAGATACCGGAGATGCTTCAGTGTTCCGTTCCGTTCCCACTCCCACCACCACCAATTTTCCTTTCTCCCCGGCACAACCATCTGTCAGCACTCACAGGCCTGTTTGGGGATATTTCCCCCATTTTATGTGTTATGTGTTATATTACCATCATCATCATGTCTATATACAAAATGGTTCTTTTGCAAACCTTAAGATTTCCTTCAAGCCTCTGTTAAAGAGGACACATAGCCATCCTAGACTCTGGGCTGGATGGAATGGCCTAGCAGGTCACGGTTTCCTCATCCATAGTGTGTATGATCACTAGTTATTGTGGCTTCTTAGCTAGGAGAATAGATGAGTGCCTTCATCTCCGATCATGACAAATCTCCAACAGTTGTTGCAGAGACATGATGTTGGTATTGCTGCCATCACCTTAAGCTGAGTTAAAAATCATTGTAGTAATGTAGTAACTTTCTCTACTATCCTTGTCACTGGAAAATGGAGCTAACAGCTAATCAATAGAGTAAATATTTGGCATTTTGTCCCCATTGACCTTTTGATCCAGGTTTGGGATTTTGTGGTGAGACTGAAAGCAAAGAGTATCTCCTCAAACCAAGGGAGAGCGCAATAAAATGATAAGGGTCACAGAAACTACAGTTCCAGGAGCAAAGCATTTGATAGGTGCAACTTTTCTTGCCATGATGGCTATGTAAAGAGATAATCTGCATTTTAAAATGTTCTCCCTTGTTCACAGCTGGGTGACAAGGGGACAATTGCACTTTTCTTTTCAAGACTATCAAAAGTGCAATTTCAGTTGAAACCTCTTCCTTTTGGTTCAGGCATTGGTACCTACAGGCTGAACTTTGAAATGTAAATTCTACAAAGTCAGCCTTCTCCAACCTGGTACCCTCCAGTTGTTTTGGACTACAGCTCCCAGCATTCCTGACCATCAGCCCCTAGCCATGCTGGCTGAGGCAGAGTTCTAGTCCATAACATCTGGAGGGCACCAAGTTGAAGGAAATTGTGCTAGATGGATATTTTTGCTTCATGGGCTTTATTGCTGCTTTGATCACTTGTAAGATCCAAATACAAACTTTTGGAGGGAGGACTTCTACTGGGAAAATGGGAGAAAAGAGTAAGCCACCCTCTCCCAGCACTGTTGTCCAGATCCTAAATGACCCCTGCTATTAAATAAATAAAAAATACAGGGGTTCTTCTCCACAGAGCTATTGCATCATCCATAGTGTGGCATTGATCCAGGAGTGGGAAGAAATTCTCAGTCAAGGGCCATTGACAGAGAGAAAAATTTAGTGGGGACCATACAGTCAATTTGGGGCTCAGTTGATCCCCCCCCCCTTGGGTCAATGGCTTCAGGGAGCACTTTTGGAAGTGCAGATTGGATTGGCTGTTAACTGAACTGATCTACACTTACGAGCTCTTCCTCATTCTTTCTGCCACACCACCCCTTCTATGAGCTTCTCCGCATGATCAATTTCTTGAATGCTCATGATTGGTCACTCACAGAAGTTTATGGGTCCTTTTCATTATGTCATCAAGCTCCAATGTCTCTCCCACTGTTTTCAATCAGGAATCTGTCATTTTAAAAAATCCTAAAATGCTGTAATAAATGGAAAACGTGCTATAAAACAGCGCCATCAGCTGGTGGTAGAATTGAAACTGATGGGACGGAACTGGCAAAAACAATGTGGGGAGAGCAGCATGTGTATTGTGTCGATTGTTAAACTTCTAAAGACTCCAGAAGACAAGGCCCCTGTAAGGCTGTGGGATTTTGCTGAGTGTGGAGAAGCCCTATGTCTTTGTTTCTCTCTGCTGTCTGCCTCTTGGATCCTTGCCCATCCCACGTGGCAACTCAGGCATGGCCCTGCTGTTGCTGCCACCTTCCTGCCCAACACCATGTGTGAGCTAGGCCTGCCCTGGCTTTTTCAGTACTTGCCCTCTACAATGAAGAGCAAAGGAAAGGGTGCTTTGGTTTTGCACCCCAAAAGATGGAACATGCGTGCCTTGTTAGGTCCCGCCAATCCTGTCAGCTCAAGGGAAACTGGTGGGTCATAGCAGGGTGAAGAGAGGAATGCCTAGGGATGTTCTGTGGAAGTGTTCCCCACCAAGGCATAGTCAGGACACACCCACTGCTCATGCTCATTTCACCTCCCTCCCCCTTCCATCAAAGAAAAGAAACAGCTTCCAGTCTGAGAAATGGAAGGAGGAGGAACTGAGTTGTGGGGGAAGGGTATTGCATGAGGTTCAGTCCCTTCTAAGTACAGCCATGGGCCAGATGAAATCAAGCAATGGGATGGAACTGGGGTACGGGCTATATTCCCCACCATTATCTAATACAGCCTTCCCTAATCTGGTGCCCTCCACATGCTTTATATTACCACTCTCATCAGCCCTGAGCGTTGGCTATGCTGGCAGAGGCTGATGGGAGTTGTAGTCCAAACCATCTGTCAGGCACCAGGTTGGGGAAGGTTGCAGCAATACAATCAAAGTTTGACATGTAGCAATGGATGATTTCTTTAGAAGTAGCCAAAATTCAGGCAAGGTCAAAGTGGTTGCATACATACTATGATAACAACCACAGCGAATAATTGCACTTTCATGTTTTGAGATATACGCTATTTTGAATTATTTTCACAGCACACCTTTTGTGTTTCTGGGGTTGAAGACTACATCCGTAACTAGGATATTACTATTGTGGTTCACTGTCTGGGTTGTGAGGAGGAAAATTGTGCTCGGGTGTTTATTAAAGATGCAGTTTCAGTCAGAACACTTTAAATAAAACCCATTCTATATTAGGGAGAAAAATAAGATGTTTATGTGATTGTCCAGCTTACTTCATTCCAAAAATGTAAAGTTTCAAAAACATAATGTTTCTCCTCATTTTTTTAAAAAAAACATTTTTAAAAACAGAACTGAGGGAGTTCTGGAACACAAATAAATTTACAGAAATGATAATATATTCTAGCTTCTAGCTTCTCCTCTTCCCCATTCCTTATATGACATTCCTATCTTAAATTAAGGTCCACTATCTGTGCATATTAGAGATTAGACGGCATTTGGGCATTAGTAATCTTGAGGCTAAGTAAAACTAGGCTTATACCAAGACAGGTTTTGGCCCTGGGAGACAAGTAGCAAGAATGAGAACAAAGCATTTGAGTGTGTGCAGAGTGCTTCCCCTCCTTACTAATACACCAAATAAAAGAATAAGCTTGAAGGTTTTCCCCATTAGGGCCAATTCACACTAACATTTCAGCCCTCAACAGCCTTAACTGTTAATGAGCTCATAAATGTATTGAAGCTGTCTTGAGGCCTTTGGGACATCAAGCTCAATTTCTGACTGGCAGCAGCTCTTGCCTTTTGGCAAGGTGTTTGGTGAGAGATCAAGGGTGGAGAAATTGGTTATTTTCTCCCTCCGGTCTGGCATTAGAGTGGAGGGAGAAAACACACCATTTCCCTGGTCTTGGGGAAGTGGCATATTTCCCCCTGCTGTGTTAATGGCAGAGGGAAAAGGACAAAGGGGGTGCAGGTTAGGGAGGAACAGTTCTGCCCCAACCTGCACCCCCTTCTAGTGTTGGGACAAAAATCCGCCTGGACCCATGAGGACCATCCGCTGCCCTCGCAAAATTTTTGCCTCAATGCCACTTAGTAGTCACCCACCTCACTTCCTTTGGCGGGGCATCTGTAGCAGACCTCTGAAGATGATCTTAGGGTCTCAGCAGGTATATACAAGAAGAGACGACCCTTCGGGCAACCCGGCTCCAATCCAGACAGTTGTCTAAACGTTGCTGCCACATGCTGAACTCAGCCTGTTATCTTTGCTGCAAATATTCAATGGCATGCCATGTATTGATCAGGCAGAAGCTGAATGCCTGCCAGCAAATATACACCCAAACACCTTGCCCCACAGGCTGATGGCGTTGGAAGCCAGCAAGGAGAACTTCACAGGTTTTATCAGAGGCCATGATATTCAGGGAGCCCCTCCACCCCTCTCATCTTAGAAATGAAGCACTCATGGAATTACGCACTGCAAATCAACTGCTTACTTCGTAGAAGGGCTGGAAAAAATCTCGAGAGGCAATTAGAAGTATGTGTGAGAAAGGGAGGGAGGGAGAGAATAGACCCTGGGAAACAAAACAAATATGCCATATCAGGGAAAAGGCCGCCTCCTATCTCATTTTCTCTTAGTGCCCGTCTTCTGTTGAAAAATGACAGATCACCTGAAGTGTCAGCTCAGCAAAAATACGCTGCCTTTGAAAATGGACATGTGAAAATCAACGAGCCCAGCACGCTTTATTTCATCAGACCGGGGAGCTGGAGACCTATCGCGATCCCTGCTCTGCTAACGCTCCAAATCTAAATGAGAGTATCATCATCATTAGCTCACTGGTAAGCCTTTCCAGATGTGGCAGGCAGCAGCCCTGAGTCTGGCAGCTTGCCAATAGGTTGCCTGCAGTCTCTCCGTTTCCCTGTGTCTGCAGTGGGAAGAACTGCAATGCCTGAATCTTGAAAGGGGGAAAACGGCTGACGACGAAAGCTTTTTCCAAGCAATGGCCCACGTCACCGAGCGAATGTCCGGGAAATAACAACACAGAGAATGTCCCTTGCTCCTGAGGCCTGCCTGGAGTGATATATTTCTTTACGTTGTGGTTGTGACATTTTCTTCTCCGCATTATGGATCAGCACCCAGTGAGAGCCCCTTTAAGAAGATCATTCAGTGATCATATTAAAAACTCCACTACCAGAGCCCTGGATGCTATCTGGAAAACTACAAGAGACCGACGCCTGGCAGGTGAGGAGGAGGTTGGAAACTATTTTTAGTTACTGGGGGGGACGACAACATATCCCTAATGATTGTAGGGAGGGGCTATTATTGGCTGTAAGTAAGAACATCACCCCCTGCAAAATTTCCTCATCCTCTGATGCCTGAGTCTTATTGATTGCTTTTTGTCAGCATGAGATTCATTCGCTTCAGTCTTGTAATCAATGTCTTTATTATTATATTACACACACACACAAGCAAAAGCAAGGAATCTAACAGCTCCGATTTATGCCCTCCAATTCTCTCAGGGCAAAGTCAGTTGAAGCATTGTTGTTGTTGTTGTTGTTGTTGTTGTTGTTATTATTATTATTTTGTGGGGAAGTCCAGCTCTTGTGCCTTGTTGAGATGATTTGCTTCGGTGGGTTGCCTTATGGGCCGTTTCCTTGCCAGAAGGAAGACATAGGTCTTTTGGCAGTGTGGTGAGAAATTGCTGGCCTTTTTCTTTTCTCTTTTTCCTGACAGGGCTGCCCCTGCTCTGCAGTCCAAACACGTGTTGTTTATGACAGCACCAAACACTTGATATAGAAACTGAGTCATAGACTTCAAGAACCCAGGTTGCCTTATTTTGGTTTGCAGGCTTTAAAATGGGGAGGGCAGTTTGTTGTGTGTTCTGAAGGAGAAGATTGTCATGACCTTGGTCCTGTTCTCTACCGTTATGGTCTTACATGCATGCCAGACTGTTTCCTGTTTTAGCGTTATTTTTTAATTGTCCCAAGATTTCCAATATCTGAAGAAGATGGGTGTGATCTCTCCCATAATCCCAGATCCCTAGTTTTCCATTGCACGGGTAATGACAGAAACTTCAATTATCCCTGGCCAAACTGTGATGTTTAGAAAATGGGGTGGTGGTGATAAGAACACTTTGCTTGCGGTTTTACTAAGCTTAGCTTACACCGGACAGAAGTCACGTCGTTCGTGCCCAGTGTGAAGATGTGTCACAGTGAGAAAGCCCAGAAACACACCTGATTCAAGAATGCAACCTGAATGCGGCCTTCTCTGGCCTCCAGAACTGTTAGACTTACAACTCTCACTATTGCAGCCAGCATGGCCAATGCTGAGGGTTGTAAGCCAACACACCTGGAGGGCACCGAGTTGGGGAAGGCTGTTGCAGAGCATATTTCAGCAGCTTTCCTTCAGTTGCACAAGCACAAGTAAACAAGGCAAAGCTATCACTATACTGGCTCTCTCTGCCTAGTGATGAAACTACACACACACACACACACACACACACACACACACACACACGGCCCTTTGCTTGTATTCTGTGATTAATTCTGTGAGAGCGACCCAAAACAATCTGTGAGTGCTCAGCAACAAGCATGCAATAAAATGCTCGTCTGATGGAGCTCAAAGAGGAAGCAGCAATGACCACATGGCCCATTCAGGGGGCATTTTTATCATGCTGCTTTTCTTGCACGCAGCAGGAAATGGTGGCACATTCCATTTTTAAAAAAAGACAGATCAAAAAGTGAGGTGGACGTCATCTAAACGACATGCAAACATTTGTAAAGGGGCAGTAGCAGGCGTACAATAAAAAGTTCAACTGATGATAATAATAATAATAATAATAATAATAATAATAATAATAAATATATTTATTTATTTATTACCCGCTTCTCCCTCTGGATCGAGGTGGGCAACAACATCAAATACAAAAATACTATAAAATACATAAAGCTCTAAGTTAGTTGACTTTAAGCAAGGGTGGGCAACTTGTGATCCTTCAGATGATGTAGGTCTCATTGAAATCAGTGTGAAAAGTTAGTCATGACCTGGCTCCCAATGAAATCAATGTGACTTAAGTGCAATTTCCTTAGGCTGCAATCCTGTACCCACTTACCCAGAAGTAAGCTCCACTAAAGTCATGGGACTTACTTCAGACTGGTGAAGCCATGCTAGAGGATGTATTGATTGGAGGGGGGGCGGGTTACTACCATTTTCTTTGTAGTTAAATTCTGTAGGACATGTGTGAGCATCCATGATATAAAAACCTGTTTCTACCTGACCAAGTTCAATCTTTACCACTAACTTAAAGGAATCAATGATGAAGCACAGATGATGTAGACGTCTTTGATTCAGCATAACCATAATACCTAGTGCAGGTGCTCTCCAGATGTATTGGACTACAACTCCTATCAACCCCAGCTGAGAATCATGGGAGTTGTAGACCAACACACCTGGAAGGCATCAAGTTGAGGAAGGCTGAACTAGTGGATGTTCACTTATCCAGTGCCCCTGCCTTTTCTTCCACCTCGTTAAAGATCTCTTCTTGATATGCCTGAATAAAGCTGTTCTGTTCACAGTTCAGTTTAACTTGCCATTGATGTCAACAGTTTCCAGGAATATCTGCCCAACCTCCAAAAACACCATCTAGCACTTCTCCAAGCATGTCTGGCTCCTTGTTTTCCACTCAGTATTTCACACATGGAGAGATATGTAACAGTATGTGTAATCTGTGCCTTTGAACCTGGTGTGACATACTTATAAAATCATGGGAAGTTTTATCAAAACAAAAGTCAATGTATACATATTTATTTTTCTTTTCTTTTCCCCCCTTTATTTTAAAACAAGGCTAAGAAATATCAGCGGCAAGGTTGACTGCTAATGATATTACTTGGGACTGTTACATTCCTAAAATGAAACTGAAGCCCCTTCCCAAAGCCTTTTAAAATATACTGATAAGGAAGGGCATGTTTATATTCTTGATGGCAGACATTTACGATCAGTCACAGGGTTTTTTTTCTTTCTCCTTTTAAAAAAAATTGCTCAGAGATTAGATGTTGGAGGGCTGTAGAAAGAAGTGAGCATTTTATTTTCCAGAGTCAGCTGGTGATCCAAGGTTGACAGGTACAATAATATGCCTGGGTTTCTTTTTGCTAAATAGCCATATTTCATCATCTAGTGCAGCACAGCTAATACTCATTCAAGCATTAAAAAAGTTGCTTGAAGCACATTTGAAAGTCTTTCCTGGGAGAGTGTCCTCAGAATTCTGGAAAGGAAGACCAAAGAAATAGCTGAATACCATTAATGTGGTCTGTTTGTTAATTTACGTCCTATGTATCTCCTTTGTATTCCACCTTACCTTCTAAGACGTTTAGGGATTACCTAATTTTAGGAATGAATAAAGCTTAGGAATTACCCAATTTTAATGGTCACAACAATCTTGTGAGGTAGGGGACACTAAGACAGAGGTAGACAACATGGTGCCTATGGGCACCAATGTACCTCGGGCACCTTTCTTGGTGCTCACCAAGATGCCCCACCCATCCCACTTTAAAAAAAATATATTTTCTTACTGGTAGCTGAGATTGCTGGGAAATATGCTTCTGATGATATTAAAACTGGATTCATAGGACTTGTTTAGTGTTCAGACTCAGATCCCACCTTTGTGTTGTACTTAGTTTTGTGGCCGAATACGTATCCTTTGCCACACCTCCCATGGCAGCCATTTTGTAGTTGCACCATGTTGCCACATGTACCCATGGCCCATAAAGGTTGCCTGTCCCTGGGCTAACAGATGGTCATCCAGTGAGCTTAGGGTTGCCATATTCTGAATCCACAAAACTGGGACAAAATTTGGGGGAAGGGGGGGGGGGGGCTAGGATTTTTTTTTAAAAAAAAAACTAAGCAATATGTAAATGTCTAGGGAAAGCCCAATTTTTCAATAAAAACATCAACAACTGTAAAACCAGACATCTTATATTCACTGCAACTTACTTCCAAGTAACAGATTTGAGGCTTGCAACCCAAATCCAAGGAGGTGGATTGTTGAAGGGTGATTTATTGGGCGGAGTGACTTTTCTTTCCTTTCTCCCCTCTCTCCTTTCCTCTCCTTCACCCCCTCATCCACCACTCGCTCCCCCCTCCTCTCCCCCACAAAACTCTCTTTCTTCCCCCACAAATAACCCAGCAGCTGTGCCCTACACTTACCCGAAAGGTCTGACCACAACCAGCCAAGCTCACCAAACTCCTTTGCATTGCATGGGACTCAGGTAGCTTGAGTAGAGTACGTGCGCCTTTCCTCACTGTTGTTCCTTTTCTACGCATCCGCAGGCCCAATAAGGTGAGTGACGGTGAGTGACTCAGATGAGCCTGTGGAGGAGCGGTGATGCTCTGGAAAAGGCACCGGATTGATGCGTCTTTTTCTCTGCTGCTGCTGCTCCACTGTGCAGGGTCAAGGCACCATTTTGGAGGTCAGAATTTCTCCAGCCACCTGGACCATAATCCGGGATTCTTTCCCAGCCGGTCGGGACATTTCAGAATCTCCTGGAAATTGGGACATTCCCGGTTTTCCGGGACATATGGCAACCCTAAGTGAGTTTGATGGCCAAGGGGCAGTCTGAGCCCACTTTTCCCCAATCCAAGCCCACACTTACACCACACTGGTTCTACATGGGGATTCAAAACCTTGTACATGGCAAAGGAGGGGGCAGAGAGAACAAGAGAATGTCGTCTTTTGTTTGAGATTGTCTTGTTGGCTACAGCTCCCCTTTCACTCAGAAGAGAACCCTTCTTTAAATCTTTTTGCTGCGTTGTGAGTGCAGCTTTCATTGTGAAGTCTACTTCAATCAGATTAAACAGATCTACTTCTAGATATAACCATTTTGAAATGAATATGGCTGTTTCCTACATTACTTACCATGGTTTGTTCCAAAAAGTACACTGGAGAGAAAATATGTTTCGTAGTTTGCTTACCCAAAGCCAAAATAAATGAGACACTGGGAAATCTCTTATCAAATACCCTGTTGTTTTTAAGGCTTAAAAGCAGACACAGTGGGAACACCGCAGGGGGGGGAGAGTGCTTAACCCGTTTCTCCCTCATAATTTCCCAACCTTAATCTTTCCCCACCCTCCCCATGCACACTCCTAAGAAGCAGTTACTCACCCCATAAGGAAAAGTATACAGATACCATACCGGAAGGTGTCAAAGTCTCATCCCCTCCTTGTGACAAGCACACATTTTGATGCAAGGCCAATATAGTTCAAGAAAATGGTGCAAGAGGGAAGGTTAAACACCTCCTATCTCAGCCCACTTTCCTGATCTGATCCCCTTCAGCTCTTTTGAATGAATAAAAACACGTGTGTTCCAATCATGGATTTCCCATGTCTTGTCTATTTGGGGCTTTAAAGCACTACAGAAATTCTTAACCATTTACTCAGGTATAGTGAGGTGCTTCATTGAGGGAAGATTCTCCTGAAAGGGAGTAGTAGAAAGGGAGAGAAAACACGCTGGAGCATCTCTCTGCCTGACATATGCACCATATGTTTTGTGGCATTATTAAAGTTTAGTGCTCTCAGCAGAGGGAAACAGGAATAAACATTCAGACAAACTGTTAGAAGCTGAAGATATTTGTTTAGGCTGGACAGAAGGGAAGTAAGTTCATAGATCCATTTCCCCATTCCTCAGTTAAAGCACCATGGGACAGAAGGACAAGATTCATCCCTTTCACATGGAGGCCCTTGAAGTGAACAATATTACTTGTGCCCGGGAAACTATCATGAACTGTGGAGTTCAGAGAAATTTCACATTTTCAGCAGTGCTTGTACTTGCTACAGTGGCACCAGTATTGCACTGGTGTTTGCTGTGATATGAATGTAAAGTGGAACACATCTCCAAATACTTGGGGATGCACAAGCACTGTACACCAGGGACTCATGGTTGGCTCTGGCTCCCTGCTGGTTCATGCCCAACATGTGTTGAGAGATTCATGTTTCCTCTTCATGCTTATCTGTTTACCTTAGCAAATACTTGTGTAGCTGTGGCAAGCATGATTGCCACATCAACTACGAAAGCAGCCTTCAGCTCAAACATTTCCAGAATTCCAGTTGTTGGTAAACAGGTCGCATCTCCTTGAACCAAGGGCTTTTTAAAAAAGGCCATGAAAGATTAGTGAAATATTTCGATGTGCTAGGATTACAGCTTGTGAACTCAAATCATACTGAAATCAACAAGGGCTAACCATGTAAGTTTGTATTCCAGGCCTTGTTATGATTTTTCTCTGTCTTTAGTCAAGAGGTTGACTATATGCTTTAAAAGCCCAGTGGTGACAGCACTATGGTGCTGCATCTGTTAAAAGACGCAGCATCTACCTCGCAGCCACCATGGGGCTTTTCTGCGAAGCTGGATCAAGGGAAATATGGCCCTTGCTCCAGCTTCACTGCAGAGGCGTTTCCTGGCTGACAGCGACCGCCGATTGGACGCTTGAAGCCAGGAAGAGTCCATGGGGGATGGCTGCAGTACCTGAAACTCTGGACTCCCTCCTTCGCATGGGGATTACCCAGTGCCACTCTGCAGGAATGAAACCACAGGGTTTGGGGGAAATGCAGTGCCAGTGTGGCACTGTCATGGTAGCCCCCAGGTCCCTTGGAAATTTTCTCAATACTGGTCATAGTAACCTTGGAAGAGCTTTACCTTGAGAGTCTTTTCTAAAGAGATGCTAATGAAGGGAAGGACTGCAGCTCAGTGATAGAGCACATGATTTGCATGCAGAAGGTCCTGGGTTCAAACCTGCTGTCTCCTGCTAGGGCTGGGAAAGTCCCTGTCTGGAAATCATGGAAAGCTGCTGCCAGTCAGTGGAAGCAATGCTAAGCTTGATGGAACAATGGTCTGACTGAGCATAAGAAATCAAGGGAACTCATTAATACAGGACTACTTTGAGAACATGTGTATTCAGATGTCATTGAGGTGAAGAACACGAGATCAGGATCCAACACAAAACGTAAGAATGAAACTCGCTCCATGAGTAAATAAAATGTAGGATCCAACATAACAATAACTATAGCAGCATAGTATCACAAGCAAAGATTTCACAACGGCACAGTGAATAGGTGAATAATACAAAGAGCCATCAAAACCTAATAATAATAGTAATAATAATAATAATGACTAAGAAGGAATGATGTGTCCGTGTCATTACATCTGAGGTCATTTTGCATCCTAACACTCATGCAATAGCCAAAATGCAGGGAAAGAAGAGACATGGAATGTATTATGGGCAAAATATATATTTTTATGATTTATGTAGCACCATTAGTATGTATGGTGCTTCACAGACTACAATGTTGTTGTTGTTGTTGTTTAGATATCTTACCTTTCTAAAAAGAACCACTTAAGGCATCTTCCAATGAGCTGCTGTAATTGACATTTCCTGTTGACACCTACACTCTTCAAATACGCAAGTCCTATGTGGATACTAAAGTGGTGCTTGTTACCTGACATGCAGCTAGAGGAGTGAGGGGTTTTTTTTGGGGGGGGGGTACAGTCAAACATTGTTTCAGCTATATAATAATAAGCTTCAAATACTTTGAAGGGTTTTAGTCAATTACAGAATGTTGGCAAGCCAGTGTAGGGGCGGTGAAGGAAGTAGAGGCTCAGCTTGGCTAAAGGGTAAACCGCAGCCTGCAAATCGGCCGGGTCGTGCATTTTGGAGGTGGCTGGTGGCGGGAGGGGGACACACACACGCAAAGGCTGGGTGGACCCTTCCTACAGGGCAGGAGGAAATGGGAGGCATATGTGCTGTTTGGCGAAGGGTTGGTGAGAGGCATGGAGCTGGGGAGTCAAAGAGCTTGTCCATCATCGAGGAGCTAAAGGTGCAGGGAGACTGGCTGCACATCTGAAGCTTGAGCAAGCATCTTCAAAACGAACTTGAAATAAAAACCTGTCAGGTTCCTTGCCATAGTCAGTTCCCTTGAAGTTGTCACTCTCCGGAGCTTTCCAGTACTCCTTCACATTCTTGTCTGAAGAGGTTGCGGTGTGAGTCTCGTGCTGTTTATCTTCAGCTCTTGGAATGTTTTCTTTTTCAACACCCTTGCCCTTCTCATTTGAAGGCTGACATGTGAAGCTTCCAGCAGCCTCACTATAATGCAACTGCCAGTGTTCTTGCTTTATCAGTATCTTGCATAAATCCACCAAACACTGAAAAATAATAATTCTTCTTTTGTCATTTTCCATTATTTTTAAAACAGATCTTTTCCATAAGTAATATGCTACATTATAACTTACAGGCCCTTTCTACACCTCAAGGTTATCCCAGGAAAATGGAGGGATCGTCCCTGCCTGCTCCTGGGATCCCCTGTGTGGCATTTGGATGCACAGGAACCATGCTAAGAGTGATAAGAGTTGGAGGCAGCCTTGTATGCCACCCAGTCCAACTCCCTGCTCAATGCTCAAATCTTAATGTAGAGCATTCCCAAAAGCTGGCTGTCCAGCCTCTGCTTGAAGCTTCCAGCAAAGAAGACCCCACCAGCCTCTAGGTAATTTCCTCCATTGTCAAATTATTCGTACCATCAAGACATTTCTACAAAATCGACTGTCCTGTAACTGAAGCCCATTAGATCTCGTATTGCTTTTCTAATTGTTAATTGGCTGTTAATTGGCTGTTAATCTGCTGTATCTACTTTCTGTTTCATGACAAAATTGAGATCTGAGTACTGCACAATTTGTTTATTATTACATTTATATCCTGCCTTTTTTCCTCCAAGGAACTCAAGGCGGTATATGTGGTCCACCTCTCCATTTTATCCTCACAACAACAACCCTGTGAGGTAGGTTGGGCTGAGAGTCTGTGACTGGCCCATGGTCACCCAGTGAGCTTCCATGGCCGAGTGGGGACTAGAACCCAGATCTTCTGACTCCCAGTCCAGCACTCTAATGATTACATCACACTGGTTTCCTTTCCTGGTTTTCCACTACAATATGCTCTAGGTGGCACTGTGCCACCTAGAGTCAAATCACTCAAATAAACAAGAGGAAATCACACATTCTTTCGCCTTCACAGGAAAATGCCACATTTTCCCTGCTCTAAAAAAACAACAACTAAAAGGTACAGGTGAGACATGGAAGTGAATCAGGAAGGTCACAACATCTTCTAAAAAACCCATAAACAACAGTGAGTAGGGAATGACAAGGGCACAATAAATGCCTCATGTGGAAATGCCCTTAGTGCTGCCCTGTGGGGCAGCAGAGAACAAGTCTTTACCCTCTTATATATGACAGCCATTTCAGGTATTTGCAGACAGCAATCATGTCCCCTTCTCTTCTCATCTTTTCTCCAAGCTAAACATGCCCAGTCCCTTCAACTTTTCTTCCGAGGACTTGTTTTCCATATGCTGACTATCTTTGTTGTGTTCCTCTGAACCCATTATAATCCGCAGTGCCCAGAACTAGACGCAGGCCTTAGCTAGACCTACCTTTTGTTCCGGGGGAGAGGAGGGGAGACCTCGCATTGCGATTAACATGAGATCTCACCCTCGTTTACACGTAAGGTGCAACGACCTCAGGAAGAGAGGCGTTGTGCCTGCCATTTTTTATTTTCTTAAAGGAGACGGAGCGCACGAACACTCATGAGCAAAGGTAAGGTTTTTTTTAATTTTACCTACTTTCCCTGCTCCCCCCACCCTACCCCCGATGGGCCCAGCTCCCGGCTCCACACGAGTAATCATGCAGAGCTGGGTAAACCCGCGGAAACGGGCCACATGCTCCACGATCTTGGGCTCAGCCTGAGACCGTGGAAAAAGCGGACCCAAAGGGTAGGGCTCTATCCCAGGGAAAGGGAGGGATGATCCCTCCCTGATCCCGAGATCCCCTGTGCGTCATGTGGACGCACAGGGATGATCCCAGGGTTCGCTCTGGGGCATAGCATGGTCTAGCTAAGGCCACAGTATGCCAGATGAAATCTGAATAGAGTAAAAATGGAACTATTACTGACCAGGAGGAATTAATCATATATGCAGTGTCACTCTCTCTTTCTCTCATATTATAGCTCCAAGTTTAGGGAGTAGGTCTTCCTTGTTATTGTCATTTCATTCCTCCAAACTTGTTCCAATTGTTCTAAATCCTTCTTAAAGTAGATTGCATTCAATCCTGTGCACACTTATTTCTGAGTAGGATTGGTTGAGAATTCTATTTCGATTAGTTTTTGATCAGAATTGCCTCAAATTTACACATTCCTTCATATTTGAGGTTAGAAAAAAACGAGATTAAAATAATCTGAATATGGGAGAAATCAAATCTGACAAAGCAGGGAGTTTGGGTGTTCAGCTCTTAAAAGTCTGAGTTTGAATCCCTGTGTATTCTTTCCTCTCTCTTTTCTGATAGGGTTCTCCTCTTTAACAGCTATATAGCAGGCAGGTACAACATGGTCCTCTCCAAGCTGGGAATAGCATGTAATTTGGCTATTGAATTTTGCCTTTGGAGTTGGGTGTGAATTTCATGTTGGTATATTTTTTATAAGAATTTAGCAACATTCACAAATTTCTTCATATTTGGGATGGAAGGAACCATTGCTACTTGTTCATTATACAGATTCCTCATGAGGCAGACAAGATGACTTGGTATCCCCATACCACCAAGAACTTGCCACAGTTTGTTATGATCCACACAGTCAAAGGCTTTAGAATAGTCAATAAAATAGAAATAGATGTTTTTCTGGAACTCCCTGGCTTTCTCCATTATCCAGCGGATATTGGCAATTTGGTCTCTAGTTCCTCTGCCTTTTCTAAACCTAGCTTGTACATCTGGCAATTCTCGCTCCATGAATTGCTGGAGTCTACCTTGCAGGATCTTGAGCATTACCTTGCTGGCATGTGAAATAAGTGCCACTGTACGATAGTTGGAACATTCTTTAGTGTTTCCCTTTTTTGGTATGGGGATATAAGTTGATTTTTTCCAGTCTGATGGCCATTCTTGTGTTTTCCAAATTTGCTTGCATATGGCATGCATCACCTTGACAGCATCATCTTGCAATATTTTAAACAGTTCAGCTGGGAAACCGTCATCTCCTTCTGCCTTGTTATTAGCAATGCTTCTTAAGGCCCATTCAACCTCACTCTTCAGGATGTCTGGCTCTAACTCACTGACCACACCGTCTGAGCTATCCCCGATATTATTATCCTTCCTATACAGATCTTCCGTATATTCTTGCCACCTTTTCTTGATCTCTTCTGTTTCTGTTAGGTCCTTGCCATCTTTGTTTTTGATCATACCCATTTTTGCCTGGAATTTACCTCCGATGTTTCTAATTTTCTGGAAGAGGTATCTTGTCCTTCCTATTCTATTGTCTTCTTCCACTTCCGCACATTGCTTGTTTAAAAATAATTCCTTATCTCTTCTGGCTAACCTCTGGAATTTTGCATTTAATTGGGCATATCTCCCCCTATCACTGTTGCCTTTTGCTTTCCTTCTTTCTTGGGCTACTTCCAGTGTCTACTTCCAGCAGACAGCCATCTTGCCTTCTTGGTTTTCTTTTTCTTTGGGACGTTTTTTGTTGCCACCTCTTGGACAATGTTGCGAACTTCTGTCCATAGTTCTTCCGGGACCCTATCTACTAAATCCTAGTCCCTTAAATCTATTCTTCACTTCCACTGCATATTCATTAGGAATATTAGTGAGCTCATATCTAACTGATCTCTGGGTCTTCCCTATTCTCTTTAGTTTGATTCTAAATTGTGCAATAAGAAGTTCGTGATCTGAACTACAGTCAGCTCCAGGTCTTGTTTTTACCGTCTGTATAGATGTCCGCCACCTTTGGCTGCAAAGGATGTAGTCAATCTGATTTCGGTGTCGGCCATCTGGTGAAATCCATGTATAAAGCCGTCTTTTTGGTTGTTGGAAGAGAGTGTTTGTTATGCACAGTGAGTTGTCCTGGCAGAATTCTATCAGCCTATGTCCCGCTTCATTTTGTTCTCCTAGACCATGCTTACCTGTAATTCCAGATGTCATTTGACTGCCCATCTTAGCGTTCCAGTCTCCTGTAACGAAAATAACATCTCTTTTTGGTGTATTATCCAGTAGGTGCTGCTATTCTTTGGCAATGAGCATTCTCGATAGAAGCAGCATAGAATGCATTGGTGACATTTTTGAAATTCTCCTTGCACGAGAAAGAAAGAAAAAAGACAATGCCATATTCAATGTCTGTTGCTCAATTATTTCTGTTGGAAAAGTTACAAGACCCAGAATGCAACACTGGATATAATCAACTGTGCTAATTACATTTGTGAACCACACAAGGTACATGCAGCACATTAATCATGCTCTGATTTGAAACGTTTGTTCTGGCAATGTTTAATGGCATAACGTCAGGGTTTGTGACTTTACTGCTCATGGCAGTACTCATTTGTCTCTTTCCTAGAAATGTGTGTATATATGGCCTGTATAACTTGTGACCTACCAAGCAAAACATGGCCTACCAGGCAGGTATGATGGCTCATTTGATAAACCTCCTGGGTTTGATGCTTGTTTGGGACTGTAAAAACACTGATTGTGTTTTAAGCACTTAGCGGTCCAAAATATATGTCTGCTTGGCGAATTACAAGATATTTGCAGACCTGGTTTATATACATACACTTTGGGTTTAAGGCCACCTCTCATGTTGCTTTTTAACCTGGGGAGCCTAATGGCAAACAGAGAATTCATAAGAGGCATTGTCATTTAAAGTTGGTGTGCACAGGTATATATTTTGTAGATGGAATATACTGCCACAGCTTCTTACTTACCTGCCCATCACTTATACTGTATGTTGTTGCCAGCGAAAGCTACCATTTGTGCAGGTGTCTGCCATATTTACATAGTATGCAATACAAATTGTAATGTATGAAATGATCCTTTGGTTCAAGAAGGGAATCATTAGAAAATATCCTCTGCTTTCATCAATATTGTGCTACAATCCTCTTGGCTAATTACAATATAGAACTGTTGCATTTCCTTCTATGATGCAAGAGTTATTTTTCAGGTAAAATGGAGATACAGGGGAACATGAAAAGCTGGGAACTTAGCATAGGAACATAAGAAGGGCCCTGATGCTGGATCAGACCAAGGATCCATCTAGTCCAGCACTCTGTTCACACAGTGGCCAACCAGTGATCAGGGGCAAGCAGGATTGTGGGACAGTTAATAGCACCTCCCTGTGTGACAGTCACAGTTCCACAATTGATTTGAAGAAGGAACGTAACTGATGGGAGGGAAGATACCTCTTTGGCTTTAAGTACATAGCACTGCTTTACACTAGTGATGTTTTAATTGGCAAATCCTACTTTTACCCTGTGGAGCCTTGCCAATACTGAGGTTGTGCGATCATTTTGAACAACTATTATTGCCAATAGATGTAAACACAATTCACTTCTTGGAAGATAAAGACACCATTCTCCCAATACCAAGGTGTTTCCAGAGAAAAGTCTCCTAGCACTACCAATCAGAAGACATTGAGCAAGTTCACACATCAAGCCAAGCTACCCTGAGAATAAGCCATGGTGGGTGGCTTGTCCATTACTCCCAACAGATCATTGCCCATCAGCAACTTGCTGTGGTTTGTTTTCCCCTCATTCCCTTTCAGTCCTCCTGGCCACTGCTGCCCTGTATTCCAGGGGCCTTTGTGGTGGAAATCCTTGTTTCCTCAATCCCTATATCAGCATCATTTCTGCAGTTGGTCTGCTGGGGTTACTGGTTTACAAGGGAAACTCCCCCACCCTCCTGCATCAGATCACCAAAGGTATTTAAGTTTCTGAGCCCTTACGAATGTGCAAATACATTCACAAACTTTTTTAAAAAATCATTTTAAAACCCTGCAAGTGTGCAGGACCACAAGACTGTGTGTCCATTATTGAGCCCAGTATGGCTATATCCCCTTCTTGTCAATGTCCTTGATATTTTCAATTTCATCCTTCACTTCAGGACTTCACTTACTAGCCCTCATTCACAGACTTTTGCTTGGTGGGGGGTGGAGGTTTTCCATTGGATGATGTCTTCCACTCATAGATCTCCCACATTTTCCCACCACTGTGAGGATCAACAGACAAGTGGTTTATAGCACGCTCATTACTGGGCACTCACAAATCCACACACACACACATACACAGAGAGAGAGAGAGATGTTTCAATAAACCACTGGGCTTATAAACTGGAAGTAAACCCAGCTGGGAGAGAAATACCTTTGAAGGACTTATCTTTTAAAAGACCTCCGTTGGATTCTTGAACCCTTCTGGGTACAAGCCAAAGTGTTTGTTTTGATATTTTAATGTCCTTGGGACCACCTACTCTCATATGAACTTGCCCGGTCACTACAATCTAATCCTGAGGTCTTTCTTTCTACCTTTGGAAGTAGCAACTAAAGAGAGGGCCTTTTGTGATGGCCCCTGGCTATGGAACACCCTCCCTAGACGTATTTGCTGAGTGCATATGGTGTTAATCTTGTAGGTACCTGGTCACAACTATTTTATTTGCCTGGACTTTAATGAACAGTGATGTTGATTTTAGTACTGCCTTTCAAATTTACTGTTCTATTGTTTTTCTTTCTTTAATTATTTCATGCAATGTTCTGCTTTGTTAAATTAATTTTTGTGTTTGGTTTTTTGTGGGGAGGGATTTGGGCCTTAGCTAGACCTACCTTTTGCCCGCGACAGAGGAGGGAAGATCTCACAATGAGTTTATTGCGAGATCCCTCCTCTGTTTACACGCGACACGTTACGACCTCGGAAGGAGAGGCGTCACGCCTGCCATAATTTTATTTTTTTTGTTAAAGGGCCAGCAGTGCATGAATGCACAAAAGGTAAGTAATTTTTAAAATTTAATTTATTTTCCCTGCTCCCCCCACCCTACCCCCGATGGCCGCAGTGCTCCTGAGGAGCGCTGCACCCCATGGGCAGCTCCCGGCTCCTTGCTAGAACCAGGGCTAAAGGGGAGGTCGAGATCCCAGGGCAGGGGAGGGATCATCCTCCCTGATCCTGGGATCCCCTGTGCATCATGTGGATGCACAAGGATGATCCCGGTGATCGCCCCGGGATTTCGCTCCGTCTAGCTATGGCCTTGAACTGATGATTTTACTGTGACTGTATTTAGAGGTAGTACCAAACCATTATGAGAATGAGTTTCAGTGAGCCGTCTTCTCACACACTTGATTTTTCTTCCTCTGGCATGGCCTTGAGGAGATTGGAAGTTTCCACTTCCATTATAGGTTAAGCACAGTTTAGCATGTCATCCAAATCCTAAACTGTGCTTAATCTTAACTATGGTTAGTTGAAACAATCCAGCTTCATAAACTATGGTTTGAAGCTGGCTTGTTTTCACTAACGTTACTTATGATTAACCACAGTTTGTCCGGGTTCAAATGCTATGGCAAG
The DNA here is from genome assembly GCF_023053635.1 of Elgaria multicarinata webbii. Classification (NCBI taxonomy): domain Eukaryota; kingdom Metazoa; phylum Chordata; class Lepidosauria; order Squamata; family Anguidae; genus Elgaria; species Elgaria multicarinata. The sequence goes on along the minus strand of NC_086180.1, from coordinate 58,975,128 downwards.
GCTAATTTATTCTAAAATGTAACCAGAACCTCTCGAATTCCTTGCGACAACACTGGATGGATAGTGGAGAGCAGGTGAGCCGGATTCTCACTGCAGCTTATAAACTATGGCTTAGTGTTATGTCAGAACCAGCCCATTGTATCTTTTTTGGAAGCTGCCTTGTAAATTTCTGTGAAATTAAAAGGTAGAATATAATTATTTTAAATAAATGATCTGCAGAGAAGAATCAGCAGGTGCAGGAAGGGTTGAGCCCTCCTCTTCTCCCTATAAATGCACCCTCCATTCCTACATCTGAGTTTTCTTGGCATAGGAGTTTGAGAACATTTATTTGCCAGTTTAATGTGTATTCTCACCCACCCCACCCCCGCTTTAAAAGTTTGTTACATCTTTCAGCCTTTCTCAAAGAGAAAGTGCTAAAACATTTCGCCCATCAGCTTATTGAAAGCCCTTGTTCAACAAATACTACAACGGCCGCAAAACGGTGAACATTTGACAACTTCCTGACGTCACTGGTTGGGTGATGACTTCCAGATGTTATGACTTATTGATGTTTTGATTAACTTCTAAGCAGCGCTGTCTCTATGTTTTGTTTGCCGCGTCCAACTTCTTTTGCACATGAGTGTTATTGGAAGGGAGTGGGAAATGAAATTAGTGCTTGGCACCACCCCAGAAGTAGCTGAACTTCCCTGTTATCATGTGTGTTTTCAGTTCTGCTACAGGATATGCAGCCTGTGGGAAGGTCAGTTCTAAGATAAGGAAAAAGTTACTGGATTGCTTTTTTTTTCTCAATTAAAATGAGTGGCATAATTAGTTAATTCTGTTCAAGATTGAGGATTTGCACACCAAGCAACTCAGATATCAGGAAGCGCAGGAGTAGAAAAACATGAATAGATTGAATTCTGACCATTGTTTCACTGCTTGTCATCTTAACCCTACACAGGATATTTATTCTTATAAAGAATTATAGCATACTTTCCAGGGAAAAAATTAAAATATCAGGTACAAATTAAGAATGTTTGCTTTCTTCCTCTCCCTTGCTGCCCGTGCTGCCTGGAATTCCCTCCCAGAGAGCCTACATGGTACAGCCACAGTTCTTTCTTTCAAAAACCTATCTGTACCATGAAGCCTTTGGCTTAACCCTTTAGTTCTTATTCTGCGGTGATTGTAACTGCATTTGCTGGTGTTCATCCATTGTTTCCTTTACCATTCCCTCACCTCAATCGCCCCCACCCCAATCTAAATGTAGCTTGAATGATTTTTGGAGCAGGACCTGTTTGTGCTTATGTTACTCGGCAAAGAACTATAGCTGATTCATTTTGTTTCATGTATTATATTTCTGTACTGCTCAATAGACAAAGCCCTCTGCATTATATGTATCATATATCTAACGAACAAGTAGCAACGGTAAGAACAGACCACGGAATAACGGACTGGTTTAAGATTGGGAAAGGAATACGGCAGGGTTGTATACTCTCACCTTACCTATTCAACTTGTATGCAGAACACATCATGCGACGTGCTGGGCTTGACAAATCCAAGGCTGGAGTTAAAATCGCAGGAAGAAACATTAACAATCTCAGATATGCAGATGACACCACATTGATGGCTGAAAGCGAGGAGGAGCTGAGGAGCCTTATGACAAAGGAGAAAGAAGAAAGTGCAAAAGCTGGGTTGCAGTTAAACCTAAAAAAAAACAAGATTATGGCAACCAGCTTGATTGATAACTGGCAAATAGAGGGAGAAAATGTGGAGGCAGTGACAGACTTTGTATTTCTGGGCGCCAAGATTACTGCAGACGCTGACTGCAGCCAGGAAATCAGAAGACATTTACTTCTTGGGGGGAGAGCAATGACAAATCTTGATAAAATAGTTAAGAGCAGAGACACCACACTGACAACAAAGGTCTGCATAGTTAAGGCAGTGGTATTCCCAGTATTAACCTATGACTGCGAGAGCTGGACCATAAGGAAGGCTGAGCGAAGGAAGATAGATGCTTTTGAACTGTGGTGTTGGAGGAAAATTCTGAGAGTGCCGTGGACTGCAAGAAGATCAAACCAGTCCATACTCCAGGAAATAAAGCCAGACTGCTCACTTGAGGGAATGGTATTAAAGGCAAAACTGAAGTACTTTGGCCACATAATGAGAAGACAGGATACCCTGGAGAAGAGGCTGATGCTAGGGAAAGTGGAAGGCAAAAAGAAGAGGGGCCGACCAAGGGCAAGATGGATGGATGGATGATATTCTGGAGGTGACAGACTTGACATTGGGGGAGCTAGGGGCTGCGACAGCCGACAGAAAGCTCTGGCGTGGGCTGGTCCATGAAGTCACGAAGAGTCGGAAACAACTGAACGAATAAACAACAACAACAATCATGTTAGATCACTTCTGTCATATCTTGAAGACTAAACATGTTGGAAATAGACCAAGTGGCAGAAGGGGGGGCTGAAAGCGACAGGATAAAGAGCTGGGAAGAAACAAAGTGCCAGAAGGAATTGGGGAGGAAAGAGTTGAACCCCCCTTTCATTGCCATATTCAGCTCCTGTCTGTGAAATGTCATGGGCCTTTACTTTTTTCTTGCAATATCAATAAGCAACAGAATAATGGCATGTCTACTCAGAACTAAGCCACAGAAATTGATTTTTAAAACACAAACCTCTGGTTCTCACTCCTTTTCCTTACAGAATCAGTTTAAATACCTTAGTCTTTAACTTTAAATTTTAAAGGTATTTAAATACCCTTTCAAATTAAACATATTTAAAGTTTAAATGCCTTTAAATCTCTTATCTCCAACCACTGATCGAAGAAAAGAGGGAGTTTTCCTGCATTGCACTGAAAGAAAGGCTACCTTTCAGTTCTCAGCAGGGAAACTCCAGCTCAGTTCTCAGCAGGGAAACTCCAGCTCTTATCTCTGATCTAGATTTGGAGATAAGAGTGGGGGTTTCCTGCTAGAGCTGGAGAGAAAGGGGTCAGGGGCTATAGAAGAAGTTTCCATTGCCACCAGCTGCTGTTGCTCGCCAAGCAGAAAGCCAGTCAGCAAGCAGACAGTGGCAGCTACCAATATTTCTTCTCACCATTGCTGTGTTTGCTTGCTTACTTGCTTTCTCTCTCCCTCTGGGCCAGAGTGAGAGTTGGATAAACTAACAGGTTGTAGTGCTGACGAGAAGGAGCAGGTTGAAGGGGCTCTTGTCAGCGGGCCCATGGATAAGGTTTGGGATATCGGCAAGTGCCCGACCATGCCAACACTTGATGCCAGCCCTGTGCATATTATATGCAAAGATGCAATTGACATCATGTGGCCTATAGGTTTAAGCAACTGAGTAAGCATAAGTAACAGAAGAAGAGTCCCATAGAAAATGATGTAAAATTACATTCAAACATTGTCTTAAAGCCCAAATATACATCATTGAGTCAACTGGCAAAAAGAGAGCAGTTCACAATCCAACCATCCTGCCTGGAGAGATCCGTTACATGCTGCTGCCTGTCCCCTTACAAATCAATATTGCAAAGGCTTTAAGCCAAAAGTTGTCATTGCAACAGACACTCGGCTGCCACCAAAATCAACAGCCTTGCATCTTGTTTTCCCCCTGGCTTGCTCATAATGTATTGTAAGAAGAGCCATGCTGGATCAGACCAAGGATCCATCTAATCAAGCACTCTGTTTGCACAGCGGCCAACTAGCTGTGAAGAAGTACTCTGTGAAGAAGAAGTCCTTGCTTTTATCTGTCCTGAATCTCCCCGCAATCAGCTTCATGGGATGACCCCAGGTTCTAGTATTATAGGAGAGGGAGAAAACTGTCTCCCTGTCCACATTGTCCACACCATGCATAATTTTATGCACCTCTATCAAGTCTATCAGTGCTAAAAATATATATCTGCCATCATGCTTCAGTGTTATAGCTAATAATGGAATCTCAATAAACATTACCGGAACAAGGCACAGAGCTTTGCATCTGTAATCTCTAGTCCTGCCTTCAGATGTTCACGTGCTACAGCAGCCTCCCCTAACCTGGTGCTCTCCAGATGTTTTTGACATGAAATCCCGTCAGCCCCAGACAGCACGGCCAATGTTCAGTGCTGATGGAAGTTGTAGTCCAAAACATCTGGAGGACACCAAGTTAGGGAAGGCTGTGCTACAGACTTTCAGAACATGACATCTTCCCATTCAAATGCCTGCAGCAGAAATATAAGATTCTTAACTATCCATGGAATAAGAAGTGTAGATGGAAGGAATCAAAAGTGGTTGCAGTGCCGTCTTTCCATGAAATGTGTGTTACTCTGTCAATGCTTTCATGGAGCTTTAGGCAGGGTGTGCTTCTTTCACTTTCCTGCGTCTCTTTCAAATAATCCGAGAAGCAGTCTTGAGGGTGTTGTTGTGTCCCATTTGTGAATGTTCTTGCCTGGAACTTTAAATCCTATCATCAAAAAACCTTTGCATACCGAGACTTAGCATGTCATAGCCTCGTAAACAGTCAGGATCCTGCTAGCCTGTTAGCAGCTGACTAAATATGTCAGTACATATTGAACCAAGTATATTATGATTTCCCTTTTCTGTTACATAAGAAAGAGGTTTGTGTTTGATTGCATGCGATAACTGACCTAGCGAGCCCCCACTTAAGTCAATTAAAGGATTTCCTCTTACTGCAGCAAGACTTGGATCAAACAACCATATATCTTTGTTTGCTTAATTCTTCCACAATCTGCAGCTTTAAGGTGAAATCAGTATCCAAAGTGAAATACTGGGAATTGGCCAAATTCCCAAAGATTGGCTCTTAAATGCACCCTGAGTCTATCTTACACTGGAACAACATAAAGTACTACATTATTTTATCTGCGTCATTTGGATTGATATTTGTATGTTGGGAATATTGTTTTACAGTCAAAAAAGCTTTATAGAACAAAGGAAGAAGTATTTTGGAATGATAAATTAGTTTGTTAAATGAACATGCTTGAAGCGATTTCCCTAGGGAAATGGGGGGGGGGGAGATTTGTTGTTGCCGTGAAAATCTGCCAGATCTGGAAGGAAAGCTAACATGAGATTGGTTGCATAAGAATTTGTAGGACAGCACCTTTCACAGCACAACAACTACAGGCATGATAAGAAAAGAATCAAAAGGGGAAAGCTCAGTAATGCTTTCTTTACATATCAGGCATATATATATCATTGTGCAGTGTGATAATAGGGCAGAATTTGGGTATGTGTTTTTATAAGTTCATTTTATGGGTTTTGATGTTTATTTGTTTATTTGGCTCCAGGTTTTGGAAGACCCTTGAGCAAGACACCCTTAATGGGACCCCTTTCTTAGTGAATCTACCTTTTCACTGCTGTTGCTACCAGCTACTGTTCCTCCTCCTCTTCATCATTGCTATCATCTGCTTGTTTGCCAGGCAGACAGCCAATGACTGTTCCTCCTTCTCATCACCACTACTCTCTGAGCCAAAGTGAGAGCCAGGTGGGACCCATGCTGGAGTGTAGGCTCTTGGCAAGTGGCCAAACATACAACATTTTGAAGCTGACCATGCCCCCACCCAAATATAGCATATGGAGGTACTCAAGGTTCAAAACATGAAACTGCTTATTGAGAAGCTTGCAGATAAAATACTGCTTTGCACTCTCCACCTCCCTGAGTCTAAGGCCTAATCTACACTAAACAGGATATTGCACAATGAAAGTGGTATATAAAAGGCAGGACCCACACTACTGCTTTATAACAATATTGAAGTGCACTGACAACTGTTGGGGCCCATTGACACATACCATATATCTTTTTCATACCACTATATCCTGCTTGGTGTGGCTCCTGCCTTTTATATACCGCTTTCATTCCACTTTCATGATGCAATATCCTGCTTGGTGTAGATTAGGCCTTAGAATGTAAAGTTGAAGTGGGCCAATTTCAGTCTTGTGTGGTCAGCTTTGTAAAATCTTCCAGGTCCACCTGTGAGTTTTAGAATTACAATACAAAAAGGGGTACTCAGGGTCTCTTTATATTTATGGCAAAGTATGCGATCCAGCTTAAACACTTAAGAAGTACCATGGTGGATCAGATCAAGATCCACCCAGGCAAGCAGAATCCCAGCAAGTGTTAAGTGATCCACCAGAAACTGACCAATAGTCCACCTGAAGATCTCTATCTACCTTCTGCCCATAAAAAAAGCAGGAACATTCTTAGCAAAGTTACTTGTTTGGTTTCACTGTGTGTTGATCATGTACATTATTTCCTATGGTTGCCTTGAATAAAATTGTCCACCTAACACTGTAACCTTCACTTTGGCAGATTTTGACAGTAGCACTTGTAACAGAGTCCATTCAGTTTCAGCTACTGCCCTTGTATCAGTCTTAGTTCCATTTAGCATTTGCATCAGGAAATTCTATTCTGTTGCAAACATGGTTGTTGTTGTTGTTTTTATCATTGTGAGGTTGTACAGGAAGGAGGGTAAACAACACAGCAGCAGCATAGAACATAATCTAAAATTAGCCTAAGATATAGCCTTGAAGGAGTAAATAAAACATACATAATTGAGCCAACTGATAGAAAGGGAGCAGTTCAGATGCTCATGGCATCTGACTTGAACAGAATTTACTAAGAAAAATATGGGTCAATTTGGATAAAAACTCTTCAAAGATTTCTCGCTTTTTAAAACCGGTTTGAAATCTCAGGAGATATTGGACATCCGCTCCCAGACAGTCTTATCATTCTTTATATTTTATCAACATCACTTTCTAACATTTAGGAAGACCAAAAGTAGGCCACCTTATTTTGCTTTCTGTATTTGCTTTCCCCCTGCGCCATAATAAGACACTGCTATACATTCCATATCACTCATCCCAATTTTCTTTTCCTTCCTGTTGCTACACTTCCTCCTCCAACCATTTCATCCACTTGCATTCTATGCCAGAGATCCATCTGGGTGGGGGGGGGGGACACACACCTATTTGTGTATTACTACTATAGCACCCTCTTTGCTAAGAGGGATTGGAGAGGAATGTTTCAGAGATCAGAGTATACCCAGCATTGTCTTAAAGGCAGGAATTCAGAGTACAGCATTTCATCCTTAAGATGGGGTGCAGAACCTTTTTCAGCCTGAGGGGGAAATTCCATTTTGAAAAAGCTTTTGGGGGCTCCATTACAGTAGTGGTCAGAATGAAGGCAAACGGGGTGTGGCCAAAGGCAAAGAGGCAGACCCCAAAGCAAAGGGGCGGAGCAAAATAATTCAGCACATTTGAGCTTAAAGCTCTTAGTGCCAGTAAATAAACTTTCGAAAAGGAATTTTAACTTTTTTGATTGGGGAGTAAGGGAAGTACAAGATCCAGGAAACCACCAAATGATTGGGATTGTGGAAAATGGGGTGGGGTCATTTGGAAAACCCCAGAGGGCTGGGCTGAGTTCCCAGGAGGGCCAGATTTTGCCCCCAGGCCCAGGGTTTTACAATCCTGCCTTTAGAGAATGGAACAAACCTCATTCCACTTATTTTCTATAACACATACATGAGAGTTACCCTATCCTCAAACAACTGCTTGTTGTAACTTACTATGTGTACCTAGTTGGCCATATCCCCAGCAAGTAAGGCATTCTAGTGGGAATATGTCAAGGGTGGAAAGCTTGGGTGAAATTTTCCCAATATTTTCCCAATATCGCTACATTTTGTGGGGAATGCATCTCATGGCATTAGCCCTGAATCAGACAAGCAAAGGGATAGCATTTACAACAACTATACACTGTTTTGCTTTTGTCTGGATTCATCACTTTCTCTTTTAAGCATTTGTAACATTAAACAGCCAAAGAGTCATTGTAAAGCTAAAGCACCTAATTAGGGTGGACCTCAGGAAATAAGTGAGGTGCCAGAATTGTGCTGTGTGGAGAAAGGATCATTACTGTCAAGAATTAATGAACTAAAGAACTATAAAAGCAGGAAAGAGCCTTTAAATAGTCTTCCCAGAAATGAGACATCATCATGGAAGACGGGTGAGGTGCCGGACGACTGGAGGAGGGCTAACGTTGTCCCTATCTTCAAAAAGGGCAAAAAGGAGGAACCTGGGAACAACAGGCCAGTCAGTCTGACATCCATCCCTGGGAAAATTCTGGAGCAGATTATAAAGAAGTCAATCTGTAAACATCTTGAAATCAATGCAGTGATTACTAGAAGCCAACATGGATTTGTCAGGAACAAATCCTGTCAGACTAATTTCATCTCATTTTTTGATAGGATAACCTCCCTTGTGGACTGTGGGAATGCTGTGGACGTCATATATCTTGACTTCAGCAAAGCTTTTGACAAAGTCCACATGACATTCTGATTAACAAACTAGCTAAAAGTGGGCTAGATGGAACAACTATTAGGTGGATTCACAGTTGGCTACAGAATCAGACTCAAAGAATACTTAAAAATGGAACCTTCTCAAACTGGGGAGAGGCAACGAGTGGGGTACCGCAGGGCTCAGTCCTGGGCCCAGTGCTCTTCAACATTTTTATTAATGTTTTATTAATGATTTGGACAAGGGGGTGCAGGGAACGCTTGTCAAATTTGCAGATGACACAAAATTGGGTGGGATAGCTAATACCCTGGAAGACAGAAACAAACTTCAAAGTGATCTTGATAGGCTGGAGTGCTGGGCTGAAAACAACAAAATGAAATTTAATAGGGATAAATGCCAAGTTCTACATCTAGGAAATAGAAACCAAATGCACAGTTACAAGATGGGGGATACTTGGCTCAGCAATACTACAAACGAGAAAGATCTTGGAATTGTTGTAGATCACAAGCTGAATATGAGCCAATAGTGCGATATGGCTGCAAGAAAGGCAAATGCTATTTTGGGCTGCATTAATAGAAGTATAGCTTCCAAATCACGTGAGGTACTGGTTCTTCTCTATTCGGCCCTGGTTAGGCCTCATCTAGAGTATTGCATCCAGTTCTGGGCTCCACAATTCAAGAAGGATGCAGACAAGCTGGAGCACGTTCAGAGGAGGGCAACCAGGATGATCAGGGGTCTGGAAACAAAGCCCTATGAAGAGAGAATGAAAGAACTGGTCATGTTTAGCCTGGAGAAGAGAAGATTGAGGGGAGGCATGATAGCACTCTTCAAATACTTAAAAGGTTGTCACACAGAGGAGGGCCAGGATCTCTTCTCAATCCTCCCAGAGTGCAGGACACAGAATAACGGGCTCAAGTTAAAGGAAGCCAGATTCCAGCTGGACATCAAGAAAAACTTCCTGTTAGAGCAGTACGACAATGGAATCAGTTACCTAGGGAGGTTGTGGGCTCTCCCACACTAGAGGCCTTCAAGAGGCAGCTGGACAAGCATCTGTCAGGGATGCTTTAGGGTGGATTCCTGCATTGAGCAGGGAGTTGGACTCGATGGCCTTGTAGGCCCCTTCCAACTCTGCTATTCTATGATTCTATGATTCAATTAAACATGGAGTTTAATTTCAGGCAGAAGAGAATGGATCACATTTAATTGTACAAATTATTATGGAGAAGTTTTCCTTCTGGCTGTTTCTCATATTATCTCTTGGCTTTCCGATCTATCTTATTTAGATATTGATAGCATCTTAAACTAGTATAATCGCCACATATTTTCCATGCTCTTTTCATGAGCAACTTCACATCCTTCCGCCTTTGAAGAGAGAGAGAGTAGTATTTGAACAGAATGTAAGTCTATAGCTCACTTACTAGACAATAAGTCTTCTTGAATTCAGCAAGATTGATTTTGGAGTAAACGTATGTAGGATTGTGCTGTTAATGCGGTTTAATCATCATTCCATTTTCTTAGGGGAGTCTAGGAATGTTACTTTCCCACCCTGTTCCCAGGAAAATTTGGGGGGATCTATGGTAGCTAAAATGTATAAAACATACATATAAATATACCGTTTAGAATTTTAGATAATCACAGTCCTTGTTACTGCAACTCTTTAAAATCAACGCCATCATTATCTTGTATACGGAATGCAGGTATTAATCCTTTGCTAAGAATTGCACTTTCCTTGAAATACCTTATAATGAAAGACTAGGGCCTTAGCTAGAGCTAAGGTTTATCCCAGGATTGTCCTGGGGTCATCCCTGTTCATGTAAATGACACACAGTGGATCCCGGGAGCAGGCAGGGATGACTCCGGGACGATCCCGGGATAAACCTTAGGTCTAGCTAAGGCCCAAAACTAAAGGCAGGGTAGGAAATAAGACGTCATAACTCTTCAACAGAAATCAGTAGGTATAGTAAAGGAAACAGCTACTAGCTAATTATCTGACTCTTTTTCTTTCTTTTTTTAGTTTCCCAAATTATTTGAGTGGTAGTAATAAAAATGAGAATCCAAAGAACTTGATGTTTAGGCAAAGGCCAACAAAATAGATGAACAGGAAGGTATGTAAACTAATCTAGCTTTTCCTGTCTTTAATCTGTTTGTTCAGAGATTCCTTGCAGCAGTTCCCTTCTCCATACAATGACTAGCACATATAATCCAATCAGAAAATGCACGTAGGGGGTGAGAAAATGTCACAGCTTAGAAAAGTCCATAACACCTGAAATTCACATATCATCTTTCAGTGATCTAGTGGACTTCAGTTACAGGATGGTAGATTTTAGATGAACATTAGGAGGAACATCTTGATGGTAAGAGCAATTTCACAATGGAGCCAGTTATCTAGAGGGCTGGTGGGCTCTTCCTTGTTGGAGATCTTCAAGCTGAAGCTACACAACCATCTCTTGGGGATGCTCTAGCTCTTTATTTCCGGCGTCAAGAATGGATTTGGGCAGGAAGGTCTATAAGGCCCAACTCTATGATTTGGGCAGCTTCTCTTTTATTATTTCTTTACTGAACCTTATATTTCACAAAGATTCTTAGTCATGGATCAAATTTAGTCCAAGGCTTGTTATTACAGGTTGAAGAGAGCTCCTTCCTTGCAAAAAAGAATAAACCTCAGTAATTTCAGGGGGGGTTCATGCTGTTGGCAAACTCATTTTGAACACAACAGCCTTTAGCTACAAAACTGAATTCTGAGTTCAGCACTGTTCAGAAACCCGAAGGTGATGGAGGACGAAATCTAGAGATATTCATTCCACTTGTGTGGACTGCTGATAACCAGCCCAGTCCTTGTCAGGTTAGTCTATCACTAAACAAAGTTCTGCCAGGAAGGAAATGTTTTCACTAAGGAAGGAAGAGGAGCAATGCACAAACATATCAGAGCTTTCTAACTATAGCAGCCAGTAACCTAGGGCCATCCCATGATGTAGTCACTGTGCCATTAATTTTATACTGCGAAAAACATGTCAAGCATGCCTTGGCTTGCCTCCCATTTACATACCCATGAATACACTTCTGAAATCCAGGCCATCGGCATTCGTGGCATTCAGACACCACCAATCTTTAATAAGCAGCATGAATCTGTGCCATTTGTCACTTTGAAGAGCAGATACTTGAACCACGAAAACCATTCTGTAACGGTGTTAACAGTCAAGTTCTAAAAAAAACACCCTTCTGACTGAATTGGTCAGGGGAGGAGAGAGGAGGACAAAGAATCACAAGATGCGAGGCACATGGAGAGCAAAGCAATTTGTTTTCCAGGCAAGACTTTTGCCGAAATTCTCCTTAGTTGCTTTTGCCCTTGTCGGTGTTCTGGAGCTATCAGCTTCTCTACAGGAGTGGTTTATTGCATGCTTGTAATTGGCCACTCATGTAAGTTAGTGGGTTCTTTTCACGCCTCTCCTGCCATTTTCAAACAGGATCTGCCATTTTATTAAAAAAACCAAACTGTTGTAATTAAATCAAAATTGCACAATAAAGCAGTGCCATCTGCTGGCAGTATAAATGAAACCTATGGGAAAACCTGGCAAAAAATGGGGTGGGGACGACACACACATGTATTGTGCCAATCGTTAAATGTGCAAAGACTCTGGAAGACAAAGCCCTGGTAAGGCTGCAGAATTTTTGCTAATTGTGGAGAAGCCATATATTGGGGCGGGGTGGGGGTGGGGAACCAAGTCTGTGTAAACCCACAAGGGTAAAAGCAGCAGCTGTCGTGTTCCCCAGAAAACTCCTGCTTTCGATGGGAGGCAAATGACGAGGCTTGCTAAATAATCCGCAAAGCTTTTATTAAGCAAGAAACGTCTCTTCTACCTGAAGAGAGTCTAACCTCTTGGAATCGTCCCCCTAGGCAAAGCTATGCAAGCTAAGCAAGACAATTGTCTGCTCAAGAAGAATAGGAAGCCACTTCCAAAATGCCCATAACTTCAAAGAGCCTGGTGCGGAAGCTGGTTCTGGCGTAATCGAACCGACTTTCTCACGCCTTCCTTCCGCCCCGTGCGTTTGAGCTTCTGGCGGACCCTAGCATCAGCTAGTTTGTCGGGACGCTCACCTCCAGAAGAAACCTCACTTCCCACTGAGTGTGTAGGATTTGGCCTTGAGGAGATAAGCTCTGGAGAGGGCTGACTCCCAGCTGGGGAATCGCCCACGAGAGCTTCCTCCCCCACTGGTACAGGCTGGCTGGTGTCTGGCTCTGTGTCTTCCAGTTCTGAATCTGGTTCTGATTGATTACCGGAAACATCTTCTCCCAAAACAGGGGCAGTAGGGTTAGACATGAGAGCAGCTATGTTGGTGTTTCAGGGAAACAGCAATTGACAGGAAAGGCTTAAAGTAGGGCTGAGGAACCTTGGGCATGTGAGCCTTACCTGGCCCATGGAGGTTCCCAACTGGCCCACAGAGCCCCCTGTATTCCCCCTGTCCCTGATCCAATGCAAATTGCCACTTCCGAGGACACTTTCCAACAGAGAAGGATCAATCAGGTCATTATTATGTAGATGCAGTGTAACAAATGTCACTCATGCACCACTCATTATTAACTTTCCTATGTCCTGATGAGTTCTAATAGTCTTATACAGGTAAGAGCTATCTAAAGCGGATTAAGGATTTATTTGTAACAGAGATATATGCTCTGCCTAAGATACATATCCACTTTCCTTCTGTCCTCTGCACATTGGCTGACCTCTCCATTCCCCATGTATTTGCTAATGTTTCCAGCACAAAGTTGTTTTCATGTGTGAAATATTTTATACATCCTCAGAGCCTGAAGCCATTCCAAAGATTACATAATAAAGAACATGGGAATTTGGGTAAACTGGATACAGAAAGAAATAGCCTCCCAACTGTTCTGTGAGCAAAGCTACTTATTAGAGCTGATTTTTTTTAGACATTCTTAACATTTCTTAGGAAATCTCTCCTCCTCCCCCACCCCTCGCCTTCCCTTCCTTCCACCCTCATGAAGCTTTGTTTCTGCTTTACTCCAAAATAGAAAACTATTTCATATTGATACCCAGTATTTTATATGATAACCAATTGATTACTCTCTGTTCAATTGAAGACTTAAATATTTTCGCCCTTATCCATCAATCTCCATGCATAGCAGATACATAACCACCAAGTGTAGAACTGGTGTGACCATCTTTGATAGGGACAATTACCTATTCAGAGCAGAAGGGAAATGTATTCAGTCCCCCACTGCCAGGAAACAGGTGACTCATGTCCTCAGATCTGATATCAGCAGCAGCCAGCGCTCCTCCAGGTTTGTGGAGCCCTCCCATGTGCAGATTGGGGCAACTGTCTGAAAGGGGAGGAAGCAGGGTTAACAGCATTTAATGCCAGTATAAAACATATGTGTCATAACTCCTGGTGAGTTCTCTCAAGAGTGCTTAGGGGTGCAATACGATGCATGTTCTTACAGGAAAAAAGGTCCTACAATGCCCAGCATTTTCCAGCCAACTAGGACTTCTTTCTGTCTAAACATGCATAGGATTGCACCCTAAATGCATCAAGTGGAGAAATAAATGCCTGTTAAATGAAATTATACCAAACGGTTTCCTCTGCACTGATGTGCAGAAGAGCTAATTTTTCTTTATAATGGCTTTGAAAATCATTCTTAGATCATTTTGTGTTTATACTTTGGGCTGTTAACTAAGCTCAGCAACTAGATATATTTTTTAAAAAAAATGATTGTCATGATTAATAAGATGAGAGTAGGCAATGTCAAAGGATCTTACCCCAGGAACCCAGCAGAGGGTTGCACACATAACCCACTGCCAAAATCACCACTGCCTCTGAATTGCCACCAAAACTTGGCAGCAATTTGGTGACAGCAAAAACCTGCCTTTTCATAATGCAGAATCATGCTCCCTGAAGCGCCTCATGTACTTTGTTTGAAAGTGAAAATGTGACTTTTTTACCACCCCTACATGTTGCCGAAATTTGGTGGTGTGGCTGCAAAAAGGGCTGAGGTCACATGCAGCTTGTGGCCCACAGGTTAACCACCCCAGTAATGACAGGTGCTGACAGAAGAGACTTCACCACTTATTCCTAGAACATAAATCTGCTTCAAGGGACTTTGATATAGCAAAGCAGTCTTGTGAATGCTCAGACATGGGCAAAGGCAACAGTTCACCAGTTCTTGAAAGAAGTTCAATACGTACATTGGTCTAGAGGTGATGACTCCGTATGGGTCAAACTATCCACAGGATTACTCACTGTGCTAAAAACCAACCACACACCCAGGACTGGCCCTACCATGGCGTAGTGAGTCAACCACTTCAGGTGGCAATTGCTGGGGGTTGGTGGGTGGCAGTGGCCCTAGCTGTTTCTCTGGAGCTCCCTGACCATTCCTTCTGTTGGAGGTCAAAGCTGAGTGTATCATGCAGCCTGTTTTGTACTCCATAAGCTAGTCTGTGGTCCTTGGGTGGAATTGAGGATGTTGTCCAACATTAATGTTGTGAAATAAGTTTGAATTGCCAGTCAAGACACCTTCTGTCAGTGGAATAGGTAGGGGCACCATCTTGTTCTTGGCCTCCTACAACACAGTGTCTTGGTCAGCCATGCACACACTATATTGTACTTGTTGTGCTAACCTAATTTCTTAACTATTATGTTAAAAAGCTGGTGTGTGAATCTGTCTCAGGCCTGACAGCAGCAGCAGCAGCAGCAGCAGCAGTAGTATGAGAGCTGCCACATTGTGGCATATTTAGATGGATGAACCATTTGGGCAAAGCAAGTAATTTGGGATTAAACCACATGTGCATGTATTTGCCTAACATGCACTTTCCACTTTTGCTATGAAGTGCTGGAGGGGTCTACTTTTATCACTAAATGATGGAACATGTGGCAGATGGAAAAAAGCCCACCTGCTTCTCCGCCTTACCTCCTCATCCTCCGCTGTTTTAACCAGTAACCCCACCTGCCCAGCCCTAATACCAGAAGTGAGCTGGCTAAGGAAAAGCCTTCTAGCAGTGGAGCATGCAGAAGTCAGGCAGAGGTAAGTGGGGGGTTTTCCTTCCATCTTTCCATGCTCCATTTAGTAATAAAAGGAGCCCAAGGTAGTGTTCCTGAACCTCCCTTTTTCCATTTTACCCTCACAACAATCCTGTGTGGTAGTTAGTCTGGGAGTCAGTGACTAGCCCAGAGTCATCCAGTGAGCTTCATGGCCACTGTTGTGATTCCAAGCCCTCCTGCTGACATGTAAGACAATAAAGAAGTCTGCCATGCAATCTGCAAACTTTATTCAGTAAATAAACATCTCTTCACACCTGAAGGGAGTGTGGATGCTGGGAGCTGTCTTCTAAGCTTGATCAGCCTAACAGAGCAAGGCAGTTGCCTATCAACTAAATGGACAGTTTCCTGCCATGCCTGACAGGCTTTTACCAAATCCCTCCTTCAGAGAGGGTCTTCAAGCTGTAACCACTGGTGAGTGGCTACTCAAGCAGACTGCCTCCCACCTCTTCTCAACTCCATCTGCTTGACCCTGCAGCGGACACTGAGATCTGTCAATTCTGCTGCTCTCTCCCCCTCCAACAAAGACTGAGTTGCCAGGGAGGGGTAGAAGGGAGAAGATGATCTCTGAACCTGGGCCTCCTGTTTGTTAAGCTCCTGGGAAGATTCCTCCTTAACTCCTGGAGAGTCTTGGAGAAATTCTTCACCCACTTCCTGTCTTGGCTGGTCTACTTCTTCTTCAAACTCCAAGTCCAATTCGGGATACAGAGCAGAGAGACCGGGCCTGATCCTGTCATCCGAGTTTGGACTAGAACCTGAGTCTTCCGAGTCCAACATTCTAACTGCCCAGAGAGCTTCAGCTATTGGGCAGTATAAATGTAATAAATAAATAAATAAACTACTACACCACCCTGCCTCCACCTCCACTTTATGGCCAAATAGGTGAACACTTGATTAGCAAATGCATGTCTGGTTTGGCTCTGATCCTCAAAATATACCCATACTCTTGGCAGGAGATTGCCGTAAAATGGTTTTAGAATAAGCCCACAATCCCTAATGATTTCCTAGATTAATAATTAGCTTTTATTAGGAACAATAGCTTGCATCTCACTAATAAAATGCCTACTCTCCACCCTTACTATGACTTACAGCTGGGTAATTCATCTGCTCAGATTCCTCAGACAAAATTCTATTCTAACTTCTATACATTTCCCCTCTGACCTTTGGCTGAGTTGGTTACACTTGGTTTAGGCTATGAAAGTGAGAGTAGAATGTGTCCTTTGTTTTGTCTAAATTGCCCCAGAGACCTTCAGTGTTATAGGACACGTGCGCTGACTACAGGGGCTTCATCTAAAATATGCAACAGCCCACTGCCATTCAGATGGTATTTGGCTGGCTGGGGATCCGAACTCAATGACAGACTTGTACATTTCCCTTTTATGACCAATTAAGGTTAATAGTGTCAATTGTACATAGCACTTCATGGAATATGAATATTATATGATATTTCTCTGGATAAGCCTTATGGTATTACTAGCCAGTTTAGGATGTTTTGAGCACTGATAATACTTTTCAAAGGCATCTTAATAAGATATGTTCTGGGTATCCTAAAGGAATCAGTAGCTATGTTTTCATATTGTAACAATTATATATAGTGATTTACTAGAAGTTGCTGCTGCAAAATCCAAAAGAGAGAGAGAGAGAGAGAGAGAGAGAGAGAGAGAGCGGCTATCTTAAAATGATGGTAGATTGGTGGTTCTCGACACAAACTGGGTTATGCTCTGGTGGGTAGGGTGACCATATGAAAAGGAGGACAGGGCTCCTGTTTCTTTAATAGTTGCATAGAAAAGGAAATTTCAGCAGGTGTCATTTGTATATATGGAGAACCTGGTGAAATCCCCTCTTCATCACAACAGTTAAAGGTGCAGGAGCTATACTAGAGTGACCAAATTTAAAAGAGGCCAGGGCACTTGCAGCTTTAACTGTTGTGATGAAGAGGAAATTTCATCAGGTTCCCCATATATGCAAATAACACCTGCTGAAATTTCCTTTTCAATACAACTTTTAAAGATACATGAGCCCTGTCCTCCTTTTCATATGGTCAGCCTGCTGGTGGGTTGCACCAGCGGCATGGCTATGGCTGTTGTTGTTTTAAGGAAAGGAGAAAGGGGCAAGATAGAAGGAGGAAGTAGGAGGATAAAGCAATGTCTCTGTGGTTAAACATTAGCAGTGAGTTTCCCATATTCCAGACTTCAGGTTAAAAGTGAATCTAAAAAGACTTGGGGACAATCATAATAGACAGTGCTTTGAAATAAGACATAGTACATCTTATTGTCCACAACATAAAGGAAAACAGGTAGAATTAAACTATGGGTAAAATCCAATGTGACTCCTACGTAAAGTAAGCCTATTAAAATGAACAGAACTTTCCGGTCATTTCAATGGATCTACTCTAAGTAGGACTTATGTTGGATTTTACCCGTTTTGTGAAGATGACAATGCTAAGCATAGCTAGTTATTATTGAAGCAAATCAGTTTGTTCAACAGTTGTTTTGTTATGTAAAAAATCAAGTATTAATTGTCAATTTGGGAGTCAACCATACATTTCCATGCTTTTCTACATGGGGATAGGAGGCGGGGAATCTTCCAGCATTAGGAAATTAATTCCTGATGGCTAAACTTGATATTTTATAGGAGTTTTTTTTAAAAAAAAATAGGGTGTCTGCTTAAAAAAATAAGCACCTAAGGGAGGGGCATTTGGCTCAAGATCACTGCACTGGGGAGGGGGATTAACCCTTTCCCCCTTTCCATTTCCCTGATGAAGATGACTCACAAAGCTGCATTTGACCCACATAGGGAAACATACAGATACCGTGCAGATACCCAGAGTAATGAAGTAGCGGGGGAACATAAAAATCCAACCTATCAGGACTGCTAGATCAAGGCTTTGGAAGGACGATCTTGCACCATCTCCCAGTGCCTGCACATCTTCCAATGTCATTCATTTGTGCTTCTTAAACAAAAGAAGAGGGAACGTTCTTAAATTCACTTGTGTGAGAGTTTCCCCTTCTGGGTAAATGCTGGTCTGTTTGGCTTAAGCGGGGATCAGCTAACACTTTTGGATGCAGTTCTGCATTTCATCACTTGTTTGGACTTGCTGACATTATCAGGCACACCTCAGGTACAGTCCCTGGGGTTTCACTCAGCAGCTGCTCTCGTTCACACCTCCCAGCCCTATCAATTAGCGTGGGAACCATTAGCAGGGAGACTTCCCTCCCCTGTTGTGAGAAAGCATGGACACTTTAGCCTAGTTGTTGGATGGGATGTATGAGAAATTTGTTTTCACTTCATTTTTGATCTGGATTTTCCCAGTTCACACCTTCCATACTGAACACAGATTCAGACTCAAGCTTGCCATGAGTTTGCAATGTGATTTACAGACCCCCAAAAAGGTGTTTGACCATGTGCACGCATTTTAAAATTGTGCACGAATATGCTTTAATCAGTAGGAGAAGAATGCATACATTTCAAAGTTGTGTGCAATTCATGTGTATGTTTCCCCACCCCTGTTCTACATCATTTGACATTCCTTCATGCTGACACCAGTGTCACTTACCTCAACAAGGCCATAACAACAACTGAAGTATATTGTCCGTGTTGGAATCTCTCTCATAACATGTTCCACCAAGTGACTTCACGTCCATCTCCAAGCCTAAACTGAAGAATCAATGGCAATAGCTGTGAGAAGGACAGACAAACAATTTGTGGATTGAAACGAATACTTCACTTGTGATCAAATATATCCTATAAAGACTGAAGAAAGGCAAGAATGGTTCAGTTGAGGATTAGGCATGGAGTTTCTACCCATCAGTATCTATTGAGGGGAGAAGTCCCACCCATTTTAATTCCTCTAGTATTTCCCCCCAGTTACACTGAAACATGTTTTGTTTGAGTGTCCACAATTCTCAAGAGCGCAATAGGATGTTCTGCTTTCCCAGTATCTGGTTCTGAATTACCCTCGAATCTGGATGATGTTGTTGACATACAAGCTTTATTCAGTTTCCTGAGCTCTATTGGCTTGCTGTCTTCTTTCTAAGACAGTTTGAATTATTGGTTACAAGTTGCAGTTGATGAAAGAACTCACCCACAAATGCAATGAAACTAGTGTGAGGTGCAATATGGAGTAGCTGCCACTGTGCCATAAACTTCAATGCTCAGTATATTATAGTAGTGCAGTCTCCAACTCATTGTTCTGCTATTAGCTATCTAAATAGGCCAAGAGTTGTGGATTGTTTGCTGCTGCAGCACAAGAGCAGCACCCAAAAGTCAGCAAGTGGATGACCTGAATTTTATTCATCAACATTTAAGTTCTCACAGTAATCCATAGTAGCCAACAGCCACACCCATAACAATTGCCTCACAAATGCAATTTGTATTGTTTCGCTATGGGCTGAATTGCATTAAGTGAGGAGGAGTTTCTGGTATGTTTACATATATAGCTTGTGTAACCAGAAGTAGGAGAGGGACCCCTTGTTTCTCACGCGCAGCACAGCTGTTCTTATGAATGGATTTTATGGTGTGTTATCCATGCATACAATACTTTAAAAAAAATCCTGTATGGTTTCCTCACCATGCCTTGCCAATGTTCAACATGTGATCTTCATTAAAGCTTCACTGTGGAATGCTGACATATACACAGGATTATTTTTTCCTGCCAGGAGTTCGTATACATTTATATGGAATTTTGAGGGTTGGTTTTGTTTTGTTTTTTAATATGCAGGGTTGAGTTTTTCATGTGGGCAGCAACACAGCTGTCATGATGATACACAGTTTTTAATGGGATAGAAACTGAAGGATAGGCAGTCATAAGCATGATTTCTGACCACTCTCTTTTTATCATAGAACCAACTGCCCGGCATCATGCAAAGAGTTACTTTTTAGATAATTTGGCACACAGAGTATACTCTCTGCCCAATCCACTTTAATTGGCTACTGCAGTGGTTCCCAATTAGCTAAGTACTGCGGACCCCTTGTTTTTCAAATGCCAAGCCATGGAACCCCTGCATTTGAAAATTTTGTTATCTCTATGGTAGTTACCTGTGCGAAGCAATTTTTTGGAGAAAATAAGGGGTAGCCCCTAATAAGCAAAGGATTTAGGTATACTAAAAAGTAGCCCATAAAATTTGTGATATTTGTGATATTACCACGCAAAAATGACAATGATTTAGTTAGGAATATAAAGACGAATTAAATTTTACTAACGTCTAGTTTACAATTGAACAAATTATGACATGTCTAGAAGCTACTAAACCTAAATGTGATGGGAGAAATCATGGCTCTTTTTGTCCCGAACAATCCCTTCCACATCCGGTTCAATATTTCCTACTTTTAATCTCAAATCTGGATCAACACTGAGCCAATTTCTATGCCTGTTCTTCATATAACAAAATGTCAAAAATGTTTGTTCACAAAGATACGTGGAACAAAAGGGAACTAGAACTTTTTCACTTAACTTCTTATAATCAGGAAAAACCTTCACAGTCTATATTCTTTGAAAAATGATTTCATTGGACCATCACAAATTACATCAACAAGTGCATCTTGCTCGTCCTTAGATAGAGTTGTTAGTTGTACATCACCACATTCAAAAGGATTCCTTATCCATGAGTTTTCAGGATTAGGTGCAGGGAAGTAATCTCTGAAGCTAGTCACTAAATCACGCAGGTGCTTTTGTGCACGATGTCACCGTCGAAGCAAACAGAGTGCGAGAGACAGTATATTTTCTTTTATAAAAATGCAGACCTTGCAATGCTAATAGGTGAATGGTGCCACGGACCCCCTGGGTGGGTTACGCGGACCCCCTTGGGTCCACAGACCACCAATTGGGAACCACTGGGCTACTGCATTCCCATTTAACTCAAGGGGATTGCATATTAAGGCCTTATCTCCTCTACTGGCATCTGAAGAAGTAAGTGGTAGCAAAAGTTTCCACTACAATTAAAATTGGTTCATCTCAAAGATTCCACTTGACTCAGACTTTAATATTCAGTTAATTCTGAAGATATATTCAGTGCTAAATTGTGCATTGTATAGCTGTTTTGGGGGTCCTGTTTTGGACTAATAAATGTATTGAAAGAAGAAAGATGGTGGTAGGGGTGGTGATATGTTTTAGACTACTTTGACACAAATCCAGTCACGTAACTTAAAAATGATTCCAGCAATTTTCAAATCCAAGCAGTAAAATCCTCCTATCCGAAGTAACAGGCTGCACTAGTAGTCCATCATATTATCTTGTCCAGAATACCTGAGATTCTTTCTTTTTAGAGTAAATAACCATACAAGCTGATTATTACTAATGGTTTATTTTTATTGATTGATTGATTGATTGATTGCATTTTTATACCGCCCAATAGCCGAAGCTCCTGGGCAGTTCCACTTCCAATCAAGAACTGCTTCTATATAATTCCATTGACATGTATTAAAGGAAATGGCCACAAGCCAACACAAGTCAAATGCTGATGTCATGCTAATTCTGTACAAACCATCATGAGCCAGCTCAAGAATGTATTCAGATCCCTCTTCTCCATTCTCATCACTAAGGGCTCCATGCAATGGATTATCAATGGATAATCATCCCAATGTTAATCTAGCTTAAGTCCCATTCATTCTATTGAATCTACTCTAAATAGGACTGATATTACATACTACCAAATGCATGCTTATATGTGAACTGATGGCAACCAGTTAATGCGAACCAGCTTCCCTGGCAACACTGGTATGCAAGTCACTTGAATTAAATTATTTGAACAGTGCCTTATAAGGGAATCCTAGTTCATGTTAACCATGGTTAGTGTCGGTACATGTATAATGCAAAACCATGGTTCATTCCAAAAAGAAAAGGGAAGGGAGAACTTTCGCTGCTATGGCAACAGCAGAGGTAGCACAGGCTTTCCAGCAGCTATTTGGCTCACCAGGTCCCATGCCTTCTGCTCAGCTTCTGGCAACCAATCAGAGGTCACCTTTCACCCAGGCTCAATGCCAGAGTGAGGACAGATGGCGGAAGAGCTGTGGTGACCTTGTCCCAGTGTAAAAAGTCAGGGTAAGTTCCTGACTTTTTTAAACCGCAGCTTCCCAGGATAGCCCTGCTGTGGCAGCGAATTGGTGGCTGTGTCATAGAATCGATGCAGCTCCACCCTGCAGCCACCGTGGGCTTTTAAAAAGTATAGAAAGCCCTAGTTTGCATGAAGCCAACACATTACATCTGCCCAGATGTATCTTATATGTGATTAAATTTATGTTGGATTGTGGCTGATGGCTTTATGCCTGGAGCTATAATTTCTTCCTTGTGTGAGGTATAAAACAAACAAAAATCTTTATGTACCTGAATGAAGATGTGGTGAGTCATATGAAATGAGATTGGAGTTAACCAGTATCAATGGCCAACTATTTGCTTTCGTTATAAGCAGTCTTGGCAGCAATAGAATAAACGTTTCAAAAATCTGCATCCTTAGCAAAATGAGGTACTTGGTTGGTTCTGGAAATTGGAGAAGACCATGATTAATAATCAGGGAAAGGAGATTGCTCTTACGTTTCTGCATCCACAGCTGTTTATTTCTAGGTAAAAAGTCAAAAGGGAAAGAGTTTGAGCTTTGCCCCATCTAAACTTATCGGCTAAATACACTCAGATGGAGTTTGAAAGACAGAAACAAATAGCATGCTTAACCTTAAGAGACGCTTGAGGTTTTTTGCTAATCTCGACCTGCCACAAAGTTGAAAGTGGAAGCCTTTGAAATGGTTTTACAAAAATATTTGCTTTTTATTAAAATTAGGACTGTAGAAGATTAACATGGATTCCCCTTTCCCTTTCTTTTTAACCTTGCAAACAGTTTAGTCACGAAGTGTGGCAGGTCAGCATGTTCCCTTGTATTAATCTGATAATGAGGGAACAAACTTCAACTATTTCAAGGGCTTTACTCTACTCAATCCTCCCTTCCTAATCAACCAGGTGTAGAACTAACTGCCTTTTCCCAAAGACATGCGACTAACAGGTACTTTTTTTAAAAAAAGGAAAGTGTTCACAGACAGCCTTCATGAGGAATTCAACTTCTCCTCCAGCTATACAGGTGATCTCCTAGGATATTTATTTATTTATTATTATTTTATTACATTTATATACCGCTCCACAGCCGAAGCTCTCTGGGCGGTTTACAATTAAAAATAGTAAACATTAAAAGTATACAAAAATAAAAAAAACATAAAAACAGTATAAAAACAACAGTATCCATTTAAAAACAACAATTCTGGGGGCCATTAAAAACAAACGTAACGTTGTTAAATGCTGTTAAAATGCCTGGGAGAAGAGAAAAGTCTTGACCTGGCGCCGAAAAGATAACAACGTTGGCGCCAGGCGAGCCTCATCGGGAAGATCATTCCACAGTCGGGGGGCCACCACTGAGAAGGCCCTCTCCCTTGTTGCCATCCTCCGAGCTTCCCTCGGAGTAGGCACTCGGAGGAGGACCTTAGATGTTGAGTGCAGTGTACGGGTAGGTTCATGTCGGGAGAGGCGTTCCATCAGGTATTGCGGTCCCAAGCCATGTAGGGCTTTATAGGATAAGACCAGCATCTTGAATTGGGCTCGGAAACATATAGGCAGCCAATGCAAGCGGGCCAGAATCGGTGTTATATGCTCAAATCTTCCTGTTCCAGCTATCAATCTGGCCGCCGCATTTTGCACAAGCTGCAGCTTCCGGACCGTCTTCAAAGGCTGCCCCATGTAGAGGGCGTTGCAGTAATCTAATTTGGAAGTTACCAAAGTATGGACAACTGAAGCTAGGTTATCCCTGTCCAGATAGGGGCAGATATCCCTCCCACAATGCCTGTCTCGGAGGAAGGACCCCCTCAGAGCCAGGCATTTTAGATGACTCTCTGAATAGCCACCCCAGAGAGCTACCTGTCCTCTGGGTTGTGCTAAAAGGACCCACAGGACAAGCAGTGGTTGTGCTAAAAAGGACTCAGTGTGACTCAGAGCAGTGGTAAGCGTCACAACAGAAATGGGGTGAGGACTGATACAAATGGGCAGGGGGTGGGGGGGGAGGTGGAGATTGAGTGCAGCAGTGGCTCATGTGCTGCCATGCCTCAGGCAGTGCAACAGCTTGTGCCACAGCTGCACACACACACATGCACACAGGCACACACACATCCCAGTGATCCTTGCCTTGCTGTTCTATGTGAGGAACATTGGGGAAGGAGTGGTGAGTCTTCTCTCCATCCTCTCCCCTAGGAATCCTGATACGGATCGCGCTATCCTCGCCGATGGCAATGGCAGGGAAAACAGCAGTCTTTTTTGTTAAGATCACTGGGGGGAGCGGGGTGGGAGAGAGAATGCTAGCCCTGTGCTTTGCCATGGTTAAGGCCTGGGAGTGTGGCCCACATGCCATGGGTTGTGCACCCCTGACCTGGGCAGGATCTACACTACTGCTTTAAAGCGCTTTATAACAGTTATAAAGCGCTTTAACTGCTTTAAGGCGCTGTAAAACTGTTATAAAGTGCTTTAAAGCAGTAGTGTAGATCCGGCCCTAAACAGATTATTCCATGAACCTGGAAGAAAAGATGAGGGAATTGGGGCTCTTCTTGCCTCCCAACTCTGTTACCAAGCAGATGAGGACCTGCGTGCTCATCTTTGCTCCAAGATTCTGATTTAAAGATGGAAAAGATTTTATGTTTATTGCCTTTCTTTCTTTTTAATTGAAGAAGTGTGTAAATACAATAGAGCATGCATCAAATACACATTAACATATAACATACCAGAAAAAAGTCAACATACCAAAATAATAATAATAATAATAATAATAATAATAATAATAATAATAATAATAATAATGTCATATGATATTAAAGAGGTTCATATACAGGACCATATGATGTTAAAGAGGAATTTTGTCAAACGGTTTCTTATTTCTAAAGATTTTCAATTTCCCTTTTCCATATTTCATTTAATGTATAAACTGAAGAGGGACAAATTCGAGACAAAAGAATTGATAACGAATTTGTTAACAGCAGCAAGATTAATGATATCTAGGAACTGGAAGGTTCAAGGGGATTATCGTATAGAAGATTGGTACAAAGAAATATGGGATATTGCTATCAATGATAAATTAACATGTAACATAAAAGTTAGAAGAGGAATGATAAAAATGAATGATTTTGAAGGAATGTGGAAACAGTTTTTAGAATTTGTATTATTAAAGGGGAGAGGGAAAACACCACCAGAAGTAATGAGATTTTGGAAATATGAATAAGATCCCGTGGTTGGAGGGAGCACATTTACGTTAATTATGATTATGTTAAAGAGAATTAAGTTAGAATATATGTTTAACAAATTGTTTACTTTATATTATTATGTATTATGTGGTATTGTTTTATATTGTATTGTTGTATAAAATTTAAAAAAACTGAAGAGGGGAGTCACTAATCACGATACCTACTTTCAACTTATAGAAACAACCCCTTCTCCTTTCCACAGAAACAACCACTGAAATCTTCCACGAGTGCCTTCAGAAGTTACATTGCTCATGTGCAGGAGTAGTTATTTAGGAACTTTCAACACGGTGCAATAGAAACTGCTCAGGTTCTGGCCCTAGGTGCAGCCATGACACTGGCCTGCTGGCCATTGCAAATCCAAGCTCAGCCATAACCTCACTTAGTGGTAGGGTGCTCATGAGTCCACTTTGACAGAGGGCACTCCTCTATTTGAAGTTTAAAGATAAAGTACCATACAAACTGTTGACCATCAACAGTTAGCACCTGGACAGCGATCTAAACTGGCAGGCACACAGGTCACCTGATCACATTTTTCCACCCTATGGTAAAATTTACTATATTTCTACTTACATTAAAATCATTATTTCTAAATCTGTATCTCTATGTATAAATTGGAACATGCACATTTTATGCAAATCGCTGTCTTCTTGTCTTTTTATTTTTTATTGATGATTTGTAACTGGCAGTCCTAATTAGTAATCTTGGGAAAACCTCTCTCTCTCTCTCTGTCTCTGTCTCTCTCTCTCTCTCTCCACTGTAAAATTGGAATATTAGGAACCTATCTTGCAGAATGGTTCTAAGAATGAACCAGATAAAGATTTTAAAGCACTTTGCAAAGTAAGGCTCCAAACCAGAGAAAAGTAGTTGCATTTCGGTCACATTTTAAATCAGGGCCCAAATCAAGTCATATGCATTCTCTCAATAACGGTTAAAGCAACTTGGCGGAGGCGAGGTGTATCATTATCCCCATATTGCTGATCAAAGGCTACGGTTGAAAGAATAATGGCATATCTGAAGCCATCTAGTAAGTTTATGGCAATGTCTGGGCACTTCCTGTCTCTCTCGCAGCCACAACACTAGAACAGCTTTTTGGGTGGAAAATTTGGATTTTCCTCTAACTGTTTATTAAAGTAAGAGTTTGTCATTCATGCATCTCTCTCTCTCTCTCTCTCTCTCTCTCTCTCTCTCTCTCTGTGTGTGTGTGTGTGTGTGTGTGTGTATCTCCCTCCCCCACTTGTCTTTCCTATCACAGAGAAGCTGAACATGTGGTATTCATCTATCATATTTAACATTGGCATATACTAGCTGCCATTGTAAATAAAAGAATACGAAATATCTGCTTTGTCATATTTCTGTTCTTCCCAGTCTCCATAGGGTCTTAACAGTGAACAGAATTTTGAAATAAAATCTTATAAACAGCTTGGGGATTAACTTCATGCCTATCCCTGACCTTATGTCACTTCTGAAAGACACTTAGGGTCCACAGTGCATCATGGAGTGAAGCAGTGAAAAATCTATGGGTGTAGGTGCATTTAACTCTAGATGGACCATGGTGCATGCCTTTCATTAAGAACATGTCTTTAAAATGCTGGTAATTAAAAAAAAGAGAGAGAAAATGCGGCTGGAGAGAGAGTGAGTTAGAGTATATGTGGGTGTATGGAGATCAGGAGAGAGAGAGAACATTTTGGAGAGATCAAAACCTAGCAACAAACATGCCAGAAATGAGTAGTCACTTTTCTTTCTGATCCTGTAAACACATTGTATGCATAGCAATGTTGGTATCCTCAGGTTCATTCAACTCTTTGCCCCTCTCAAAGGTGCACTGACCTCTCTAGAGCATCTTTATGTGCCTCTGAAGCAATCCAATCCGTCTTTTCCTCAACATAAATGTTAGTGTTTCTCATCATCCAAGACAGGTTTCTCCTCCTGTTAGATACCTATCCCACGAAAGACTGGAGCAAAGTTCAGACACCTTGCAGTCTCTGAACCTTTCATGGACTGTGTTCTTTCCAAAGGCTTCAGAACAGGATATGCTTGCACTCTACTCAGAGGATCAGCCTTCAATGCTCTTCCAACTGTACTCCCACCTCCATTTTTGCCCACTGTCAATGTTTTGATTGTAAGCTCCTTCTAAGACAAGGGTGAGCAACATGTGGTCCTCCATGCACCCAGCATGGGAGTTGTAGGCCAAAGTTTCCCAAAGCAAAGCAAGCTAGCAGAAATGTACCAAAGAGAAGCAGATGCACAGACTGAGCGAGGTTTGCAAACCACAGAGGCTAGGGGAGAAATTGCAAACTTTTTTTTACTTTTCTTTCCCCCCGAACTGCTGCAGCACAGCACTCTGGGCTTTGTAGTCCTTTGGGCAGTACCAGTCCTGACTGCAGACCATCTTGAGGACTACATCTCCCAATGTGTTCAGCACAGCGTTCCCCTTTTCCTTCTGTCACTGACTCAGAGAGGTGTTTTGTTGGTCACGATCAAGTTAAAGGGGTACGTTTTTGCTGGGTTTGGCATGTTTTCCACACAAAGAGGGTGCACAATCGAAGGGAAGGCACATGATGGGTGGTTTGTGGTGTTATTTGGACAGTGAAGGGATGTGGCCAGGGAAAGGGGGTATGGGAGAGCTGGTTGACCTAGTTAGGCCCATGGTTTAGACATTCCCCACCACTGATCAAGATCATCTTAATCCATCTCCCAGGAAAACCTGGAGCTGAGACACCATCACACACTCAAGGAATCCTAGAAAATGTCCTAGATTTTGAATATATTTAGTTGAATTCCTTTTCACTCAAGAAAATTATAAGCTCTTTTCTTTACACTTTGGTACTGTGTAGGCTGGATTCACATTTAGTCATGATGTATTATGCATCCTCCATAGGAATTCATGCCTAATCCTAAAAGGCCACAGTATCCAAATTCCAAAGCATATGCAGCTCTGCCCTCACTTTCCACTGAAACTAACTAACTATTTACCACTTTAAAATAATGATATTCTAAATGAGATGTCCCCAAGCCAGTGTCTTTCAGATGTTTTGGCTACAACTCCCATAATCCTACCTAGCATGGCCAATGGTCAAGGATGATGGGAGCTGTCATCCAGCCCATCAGGAGCATATCAGGCTGGGGAACACTGCTCTAAATTCTATTACAGCTACAAACTAGATTTGGTGCTTTTTCATGTTTGGCTGTTTTGATCACTCTAGCTATTGATACCATCTCACTGGGGTAGGTGGAACATAAAAGATTGAACATAAAATGAAAAATTGGTCTGAGAGACTATCACATATCATGCCACACATGGATTGCTTGTTATTTACTAGGCGTCATGCCTTTTATGTAGGAATTTTGTAATGTGCACAGCAGTCCCAAGTATCACTTGGGCCACTTCCAGACATGTCATTTTTGCAGCCAAACAGCTCTCGGAGTCAAAATATGTTGATCCAAATAGGCTACACATTTAGGCAGGAACAGGGTCTCACCCCATTCTAGAGTCCACATTGGCTAGGAAATTCAGCAAAGGGATAGAGTCACTGGCACGCTAAACAGCAATGGTAGCTCAAAGCTTCCTCTTTAATGTCGCTACTTCCTGTTTTGTAAGTCTGTCTTCCTGCTGTTGACACTCTCAAGAGGAAGCAACTGTATGGGTTCTGCAAGTAGCAGAGCGCTGTTGGTATGGAGCTGTATTCACTTGGCAAATTGGCTCCTCAGCCTGGTGGCAAAAACAAGCACTGACCTTTTCTGTCACTAACAATCCCATTTTTGCAACCGTCTACTTCCCCCCCCCCAGTACTTGTATTGATTGTAAGCTCAACCTTAATGAGCCACCCCCCGTCCTGAATTTGGAAGGGACCATGTTCACATTTCCAGCTCTTGTTTTTTCCTCCCCTGCTTGACACCTTACCCTTATCAAATTTGTCCCTGACCTTTTCCTCTTTTAATGACTTCTCAGATTTTCAGTGCCCTCTCATGTTTCTCCTTATTATCCTCTCTGGAGAAAAGGGAGAATGGGGGGTGCTGAAAATGCTGAGGTTATTGTTTGGTTCTAGAGGGCAGACACTTTTAGCCTAGTACAGAATGTAAACCACGATCCAGGAAGTCAGAGCAGAGCTGACTTCAATGTTTGAGATTTCAGACTTCCACTTTGAGTTTTTCTTTGCCAGGGGAGTTTGCAGGGAGCTTGCTTGCTATTGCTTGTTTGAAAGCACTGGCAGTGACAGAGTTCTATGTGTTAGTGGGTGGCCAGTAGGCAGTCTTGATGTTACATCAGTCTCAGGGCAATCTGGGAGAGAATAATGGTGGCTAGCAGCCAGAAGGATCTTTGCTGCTGCCACCACTACAAACAGCAGTGAAGAGTTAAAAAAAAGTTGCCAATTGTTTTCTGGGCTCAATTCAGGTTGTTGGTTTTAATCATGAAAGCTCTAAACGGCTTATGCCTGTCTGTCTGAGGGGTTGCCTGTCTCAGTATGAATCTGCTCAGTTATTAAGATCAGCTGAAGAGGCCCCTTTGAAGACACCCTTGATTGCAGAGACACGCAAGAAAGGGCTTTCTCCTGTGTTGCTTGCAAACTTTGGAACACACACTCCTTTTGGAGCTATGACTGATCCCCACTCTATCTGTGTTCAGGAAGGGGGTCAAGATGCATCTTTTTAACTTGGCTTTTTAAAGTTGTTGCTATGGTTTAAGGTGTGTTACTATGTTTTAATTTGATTATGGTTTTAGTAACTGAAATCTTTTTAAACTGCCTTGGTTGGCTTCAGAAAGGTGGCATAGAAATACAATAAACAAAGAAATAAAAGGAAGGTTACAACAAAACATGAACACTTCCAAGCAGTTGATGGTAAGGTTGCCTCCAGAAAGCTCTTTGATGCCCCCCTTCCCACTTGAATGAGCAGAGAATTGGGGCCAGGTACCCTTCTTCCCTAACAACCAATACAAACCACTCTCTAAGTCAGGAATCAAAGCAGGAAGAACCCTGGCATGACCCACTATTATTTATTATAAATGTTTCTCTTTAACTCATCTCATTCTCCTCCGTATCAACCTGTAATAAGTCACTGTTATTTCAGTCTGGAGAATTTCTTGGTCATTACTACTACCTAGAAGCATATTTATAATCTGTAACTGGTTGCCTAATAAATTCGATTTGGATTTGGTAGTATCAACCATCAAGGTAGCTGCACATAGGCTCCACAATTGACCCAATGGCAGGTGGAAATTATTAACTAGTGTAACTGGGGAAACAGACAGAAGGATGCAGAGTGACTGTGCAATAGCAGGGAAAAGATAAAGAAATTAATGGCATTCTGCTGGCCCACATACTTTGAGGCTAGTTCTGGCCAGCAATGCAGCCTTTCATGGCCTTGGGTTCCCATAGAGTCTAGTTAATATGGAGGAGGTACATCGGTGCATCTATGGGGAGATGTAGTGGTTACTTATCTCGTCTCTTGGGGAAAGGCAATGGGCAGAACCTGTAATTTTCAGGAAGTCGCGAAGTGTTCATGTGAGAAAATTATTCAGAGGCACTAGATCTGTCCTTGCTCTCAACTGTAGAGTGCACACTGTTGGCACAGAGAAACCCTGTATAGGAAATGTACCCATCATATGTGAAGTACCCCAACCCTAAATACCAAATATAATTCTCAAGCTGGACACCTGTATGTCAAAAGATGGTAATTGTGGTCACAGTGAGAAGAGAGTTGCAAAGTACTTTACACAGTTTGAACGATAGACATAATTACTAATAATGGCATTAAAAATAAATCCCACCATAAATGTAAGTCTGGAGGATCTATTTGGTTCCCTCCCAGTCCTGCCCTCAGGGTCACGGGCAGAAGTGTTTTTTGCATCATCAGATCCTTTCTTAACTGCAGATGCCAGAAAATTGAATCGGGGACCTACTGCATAGAAGAAGCTGAGGTCTGCCACTGAGATTTTGTTCCTCCCTAGTTGTTACTCAGAAGGACAAAATTCCTACTCATTAGTAAATGCAATGATGCTGAACTGGTTTGTGGATCAGCCTTTGTAAGTTCTGTATTAGTAATAAAGCATGTCTAAGGGCCAAAACAGACCCTCTACCTCCCCACTATGATTCCAATCTGGAGTGGGGCGCCCTGCACCTACTCTAGAGTAAAAAAGAAAGAAAAAATTTCAAGTAATGTCTGTTTTGGCCATAAGATTGCATCGAGATGAAGCTTTTATGATGCCAATGCACAGCCTCATTCATCTGATGAGCGTCATCAGATGAGCATTTTATCACATGCTCGTTATTGTCCACTCATGGTTGTTCATGTCCTTTTGACGATGCCATTTGCTTCCCTGCGCCTTCTGCTTGTTTTCCCATTGCAAAAAATGACCCAGAAAATCCAACGTTGTTCAGCTGTAGCAAAACATGCCGCCATTCCCTGCTGTGTGCAGGAGAAGCAGTGGGATAAAAATGACCACTGAATGGGCCATATGGTGATTGTTTACTTCCTCTTTCTTTTCTGTGTAAAGAAAGAGGAAGTATTGTGGGGCAGAAGCGAGGGAGAAGCAAAGGTAAGGGAACACGATTTTCCCCCATCTGATGATGCTTGATGTCTTCCACTCATAACTCTCCTGTATTTTCCCACCACTTCTTCAGTGTTAGAGAAGAAAAGATGGGAAATCTGCACAAAGTCTTCTAGCTGCTAGTGCCCTAAGAAGCGCCCTAAGAAAAAGAACCATTTTTAATCATTCAGAACTAATTCCTTTTCTTTATATCATACTGTCCCAAATTACAGAAGCTCTGTTTCCTGAGAAGTCTTTTGTGAAGCTCAAGGGCTTAAACTAGGAGCTGCATGGTTTGAAGTTCGATGGGCTACCTAGGACTGAACATGCTTAGGTCTCCAATTCCTATTCAGGCACAGGAAGATCATAGAATCATAGAATAGTAGAGTTGGAAGAGGCCTATAAGGCCATCACATCCAATCCCCTGCTCAATGCATGACCTCCCTAGGTAATTGGTTCCAGTGTCATACTGCTCTAATACTCAGGAAGGTTTTCATGATGTACAGCCAGAATCTGGCTTCCTGTAACTTGAGCCCATTATTCCTTGTCCTGTACTTTGGGACGATTGAGAAGAGATCCTGGCGCTCCTCTGTGTGACAACCTTTCAAGTATTTGAAGGAAACAGCCTCTGGAATTGGCAGGTAGTATGAAGTTTCTGGATTGGCCAGACTGATATAATACTATGAGACCAGACTTTTGTCTTGTATAGTCAACAGCAGTACCTTCTGTCTGCCGCAGCTCTGACCCCAGAACAAGCATCTGACCTCAGGGATGCAGGAAGAAGACACAGCCCAGGTGTGGAACCAGATACTATTTCCCACAGCCTTGACCTGGTCTTAAGTCTGGTAACAAGCATGTTGAAGATGAATTTAAAAATCTAGTTCAGATTTACGCCCAACCTCTTTGCCAAGAATTACATCTTTGTTTTCCGAATGCATCCAGAATTTCAAAATCAGGTGTGTTGACTCATATTCAAAGCAGCATTTGTAGAAGTACTGGAGACGTTCCAGCCTGTTAGTACATGGCTGTTCTATTACTGCTGTGGGAGTATCTGCTGCAATCTAACAGAACATTCTTTATGGAAATGCAGAGTGCTGCTGTAATATTTTATTCCGGAGAGTTTTGTAACATTATGCTCAAAGGTGAAGGCATGAATTATGGTCATACATTAAGCTCCCAAGGAAATTTATAAAGCTGATGTTTTAACCGTCCACAACTAACTATGTTTGTGGATTGGAAAGCTTATCTGATGGCTGTAACAGTGATCCCCTAAGGTTCCTCTCCCCCCGAGAATGTAGCTAGATGCTAGCCAGGGACGTTCTGATTCATTTGGAATAGAGATGCCTTTTCCAACACATTTTGGACAATGTCACAATTTTTAGCACTAGCCAAAAAGTATTTGCTTTAGCAACCAATATCAGTCTTGCAGATGCTAAGTATGACTGATGTCAGCTGGTTAGATTTGTCTAAAAAGTAGAACATTGCCTATTTTTCTTATGTTCTTTCTAATTTGTGCTGATAAAAATTAGAGTAAGACTAGATGTTGTTGGGAAACCATGTTTGCCACTAAAAACAGAAGCTCTGTGTCTCTCCCCGCTCTCTCCCCAATAAGACCCACTAAACCAAATGTGTGACGAGACTCTCAGGGGAGTCTACACCAGCCATTTATTGCAGGATTGTATCACAGTCTTCACTAACGGGGCACATGACATTCACCTGCTTCTGCGGTGATCTCAGCTCCGCCTCTCAGTTTTCCCGGAATATCCCTGACTGCTTTTGTCACCATTTTTCTGGCTTTCTCGCTTCCATTCAGAAGAACGTTTGCGGTCTCCCCCCCCCCCCCGGGCCGCCTGCTTTACGAGGTCATTGCTGTTCGCCATGAATTCCAGGCTCAGCAAACAGCCAATCAGCTGTGAGGGGCGTGTGCATGGTATCGGAGGTGTGCGGGAGTGGGCCGGTCTGCCATTTTCGCAACATGTTTTGGATGGGTGTTGGCGTGTTTCATTGCCGGGTGTCTTTGGGTTTGTTTGTTTTTATATACAAACATATCTCTGCGCAAGAGCGTATATTCGATGGAGTTCCTATTTCCCCATGTGTTGCTGTGCTCCTGCGTATCCCTCACAATTGTTTAAAATAACCCTCTGCCCCATAGCCATCTGCTTAGCCCCGCCTACTTCTACTGATACACATGCGGAAGCGCCATAACAGGGCACACGTGCTCCCAGAACAGCACTCCTGTAATTACAGTAAAGATCAGTCACGTGTGACCCAGGAGTGGCGATCACAGAAGCGGGGAACATTCAGGAGCACCCCTCTTCTGTAGGTATAGATTAACCCTCTGTTTCCCAACCTTCATTCCACTACATTTGGAAGGAAGAGGCAATTCAGAATGTGATGACATATTGTATGCTTTGTTTTACTAGACATTATTGGGTGAGACTGGTGGAGGAAACGCAGGTTCCTCTTTTCAGTGGCAGCTGAGTGTTTCTCATAAAGTCTAGTTGCACCCATATTAGCAAGGGGATGGGTTGATGTTTTTGAGAAAGTTTAATTGCATGAGGGCCAGCGCTGCAGGATTCTCTTGCATTGAGCTTACTAGGTTGCCACTTTAGCTGGGAAGACAGACACCTCTGCTTTCACTGTAGCAGCTAAAGCAGTGACATAGGATTTGAGCTAACACAGGGCAATATTCCAGAGCAGAAATGCTAGAGGAGAAATGTAGCATTTCAACTTACTTGCAAAACTTCCTTAAAACCAGATGCCTTTGTGGTACAAAGAAATTTGACCAGATCCTCCTGTGCTGTTCTTGCCTCATTGTTTAAAGGCGGGGAACATTCCCACGCTGATTCCTATTGTGAAGACTGGCTTGATTTGTAAAACATTTTAGGAAGACCAAGAAAAATGCAATATTGCCTTTTTTTCTCATTTTACTTGAGAAATAATATTGCTATAGGAATTGAAGAGGCAAAGG
The DNA here is from genome assembly GCF_023053635.1 of Elgaria multicarinata webbii. Lineage (NCBI taxonomy): Eukaryota > Metazoa > Chordata > Lepidosauria > Squamata > Anguidae > Elgaria > Elgaria multicarinata. The sequence goes on along the minus strand of NC_086180.1, from coordinate 58,940,067 downwards.
GAGATGGCTGGTTTGCCTTTGTGGCTGACAGTACCCAGAAACCTATTCCATTTGACAACTAATTGAACACAGCACTGACATCAAGAAATGAGAACAAATGTTTGGACTGCTGCTATGGATGATTAGTAACCCCTTGGTACATTAAGAAAAGCAAGCCAAGTGCAGCTGGCAACACTAGTCGTAGAAGGGACTTCTACATTTAAATAAATAGCTGGCTTAATAAACATAAGAATAGTCTTACTAAGATGTTATTGTATTTAGTCCCCAGTATCATGTCCCTCAGTGACCACAGAGGAAACGCAGAAAAGAAAAAAATTGCACCAGTCCCTTCCAAGAACTCATTTCCGTGATCTCAATCTATATGCTAGTTCACAACTATTTATCTGTGGTACTTCCAAACAGATGATTCTTAGCACTAATAAATCATTGCACTTCCATTGTAAGCTTTAAGCTTAATTGCAACTGAAATTCCCCACTATAGGATGATATTGAGCATTTCTACATGAAGCATTTATTGTGTGCCCGTGATTCCTCACTCATGGTAGTTTGCAGGTGGTTTACATGACCTCCTCCTCCTCCAGGGCCTCTCCTGTTCTTTGCAACCATTTTAGCGTGTGGTGGTTTTTTTCATGAATAATGTCTAGTATATCCATGAATGGTGGCATGAAACCCTAGTGTATTATTTATTTATTTAAAACATTTGTATCCTGCCCTATATCATTAAGATCTCAGTGTATTTGTGCAGTTCCACTATACCACAGTGATAATAATAGTAGTGGTGTAATGGAATACATAGAAAAGCAGAGGAAGAAAACCCCCAGAAAAAAATCATGTGCAAAGAAGCCTAACTTAATCTTACAAAGAATGCAGAAGCCTTGATAAAGTAGCAGCTTAAAAGCTTCATCTATAAATGCCCATTGTGTATTTTCTGTATGTACATCCCACTATATTCCATCCACTACATAAGTGCACATAACCTCACTCTTCCGTGATTTTACGGAGCCATAGTTTTGATGTGGGTATTGACTCATTGGGTAGCTGAACCTATCACAGCTCAGTACACATTTATTATACTGCTTGCAGTGGGCAACATTTTTATCACTGTATTTGTTTTGAATAATTTTTTTAAGTAGTGCCAGAACACTTTTCTTGCTGTATGTTTTCCACAGTATATCAAAATAATGCTGCAGTACCACTTAAATGAAGGAGTGTTATAGAACTGTACCACTATAATGCAATATACATTTTTAGGATGTGAATGGGGGGACCCTACCAGTCATTTCCTGTTTATAATGGTGGCTAATGATGTTGATAGGAAAAGGCTTTTTTAAAATGATTTTTAACAAAAGTATTATAAAGGTATAGTGCTATATCTCTGTAATGCTAAAATAGTTTCCCTTTAATGTAGCATGTAACATTATGGGATTATAGCGGTATAACTCTAAAACGCTATTTAAAAAAAAAAAAAAACCAAAGATGGTGGTGACTGAAAATGGTATTTACATCATTTTTAAATGTATATATTGAACTATTTTAGTTGTGTAACACTGTAATAACTCTTCCATTTCCATGGTATTTTACTTTTATTCGGATGTTACACTGTATTGAAAGATTAAATTTTAAAAAGTAAAATGGGTGATTAAAAATGGTGCCCATTGTAAATGTTATACTGAGTATGTGCTGACCTATGTCAGCACCTTCACCTGCCTATGTCAAAACTTCACCTTTTAAAAAAGATGAAAAAGTAGTGCTAAGGGCATTTGCACTTGTGGAGATGATGTTACACTTCCATCCTTTTGAAAAAAGTTGAGCTTTCTCTGGTAAGAAAAAAGACAGAGGCAACACTAAGAAAACACAGGAGGATTGCAAAGTAATATTACATGGTGTTCCATAAACAGAATGTCCCATGTATTTTCTTTTTTAAAAAGTAGTCAAGGTCAATTTGGATCAGGGCAGTGGAATGGGGAAATGAACTATTGCTTTGTCCTCATGCCATAGCTCTGATCCAAATTGCCCCTCCTCTGGAAGTTATTAATTGTGGATTTAACATTTACAGGTACAAATTGTGCCTGTACATTTTTCCCTCCATGTCTAGTAGCAGCTTTGGGTGCAATTTAAACTAGGGAATCAGCATGATGGAAAGGGGTTAGACACTCCACCCATGGCCCCAGTCCAAATACCTTCCATAACTTCTTTTTAAGGAAGAAAGAACATGTGCGGAGTTTCAACCACGAAACTCTCATTATAACATATAGTTTCACCTGAACATGTACATCAAATTAAGTATTATTTTTTTGAATTAATTAAAAAAAACAGACATCGGGAACACTAAGCATGGGAAATCAAAGACATGTGTAAAGTGAAGTGCGGACAGCCTAAAAAGTTCATGGCTGAGGTGCGATTTTAACTGTAAACTTTCTGGCGCTTTGCCACTAAACCAGCTGTCAGGTGCCATGTCAACATGCAAGGTATCATGGAATTTCAAGTGCTTCCCCTGACATATCTCAAATTGTTTTCCAATAGTGCATTAACAAATAAGGTGATTACTGTTTTAACATTCACTAAGCAGCTGCAAGACATTTACCAATGGGGGTCGGTCTTCCGCCATGGTATTTGAATTTCCTGCGTTGGTAGATCAAATTCAAGTGGCACATTGATCAAAACACACATCTGATGATTTTAAACACTTGCCTTCTACTTTCAATGTTCCATGAAGGTTTTTTTCTGAAATAAGACAAAAGACTTCTTAACATCCCTTGTCCAAACACGCCATGTTAATTAGAACAATGGCATTGTGGAAGGAATCAGCTTCCTCCTATCTTTATCTTGGTTGTGTTTTTATATTGTATTTTATATCATGGTTTTATACTGGGTTTTTTTATGTTTTGAATGGTTTTTTAATCACCCAGAGAACTTTGGCTGTTGGATGGTATAAAAATGCAATAAATAAAGAAATAACAAATTTCCAAAGGCAAAGCATTAAAACATTTTAGCAGTAATCAGGAAAGAAAGAAAAAAGAGGCACAAATTGCATGAATTACCATCACAAACTGCTGTGCAGCTTTGCCGCCGCCCCCTCCAGAAAAATTCTTGTGGACACCCACAAATAGACTGCTATGAGAGGACATGATTTGTGAGACAACCTGGATCACACCATTTAGGGATGTAAAGCCATCTAGAAACAGATTGGAATCCAATGAAACTGTCATAAAATTGGCATACTATGTTTGGCTCTGCTAGCCTCAGTCAGTAATCTGGCAGGCCATTCTAGACCATTTTTTCAGTGTCCTGTCTATCTCCACAGGAAGTCTTACAGGGAAAGCATTACAACAGCCTTTCCCAACCTGTGACCTCCCAGATTGGACTACAAACTGCATGGCCAATAGTTAGGAAACTGGGGAGTTAGAGTCCAAAACATCTCGAGGGAACCAGGTTGGGAAAGGTTGCACTTCAGTAACCCAATCTGGAGGTGACTAGGCTGTGAAAGAACATGGCCAGGTCTGACCTTTCTAGGAGAAAAAAAATTCTGCTGAAGCCAGAGATCTTGACTGTTCTTGTGGGACTCTTGCCCACAATAGTGCTTCCAGTGAGAATCTGGCATCGGTAAGGTACATGCTAGAGATAATCAAATGCACCCCATGTTCAAGGCACGGCTCACTAACAGACAGTGTGGTAGAAAGAAAAAGTGCTTCCAGGCAAGACTTTTATCATGCCATGTCCCTGCCTTGTTCAAGGAATTTTGCGGGTCACCAGATGTCATTGCCTTCCTCTTGAAACCCTGCTGTGTTTAGGGATGTGCTCCGCTCCGATTAGAATCAGAGAATCAGAAGCAAATTGGCCTGCTCTGCCTTGCCCAGAGGTGGAGTAGAAGCGGACCACAGACCCTTAGAAGCACGGCAAAGAGAAGCGGCCATAGGCAGAGCACTTCTCTTTTCGCGAAGCGCTCCGACCGCCATTTTGGAAAATTTCGCCCATAGGATTGCATTGCAGAAAAGAATAGAGGATAACTGTGTTGTTTTTTAAGCTATCTTTCTGAAAGTTCGTGTGCTTAGAGAGTCATGGCTGGGGGTCATTTTGAGCCTAATCCCAGCTCTCTGCATGGTGCGGTTCGCTTGCTATAATATTTTTAAAAAATCGGGTAAAAAAAGCAGGAGAGGTACCTTTTTGAAGTGCTGAGAGGCAGAGTCATGATCACATGAGCCCAAAGTTGGAGGAGGGGATAGGCAAAATGGGATACTAGTAACTTGGGATACTGGGAAACTTCTCTTTCTTAGTCTGAATGGACTTTTCCCAGTGTTTTTTAAAACAGTATCCCCACCAAATGCACAAACACAACCTGAAATCATATACTAAGCAAATAAATAACAGATAGGAAACACAGCACTGCTACCCACCCTAACCTTGGTGAACAACTTAATAGATGTGGTGCAAGGGGATGAGGTTCCCTAGGGCATGTGGACGTGCCCAGTGCACACACACTGTGTCCTGCCCTTGGAGGGTCATCAGAGCCCTCCAAAGAGTAACCAGTGGAGAGAGACTAATGCCTATCATGAGTTGAAGTGTTAGTTTGCTTCTTAAAGACTGGTCCCTAGACAGGGCCAGTCAAATTGGCACATCCCTCTCCCCCTGGGCACGTCCACTTTCCTCTTACTGGTAAAAGACAGATATAGCCTTTTTAAAAAAAATTATTCCTGTTGTTTATTCAGCAACACTGCTGCTTTTAATTCTACCCCTCCTTTGTTTATTTATTTATTTATTTATTTATTCCATTTTATATTTACACCCCATAGCCCAAGCTCTCCTGGCTTTTCCTCTTCAGTGAGGTCAGGCAGGCTTTCATTGTGGTTCAACTCCTTAATGTTGTTGTTGTTATTATTATTACTGCTATTAATATTAATTAGTACTGCTATTAACATTATTATTTTGTTGTTTAGTAATGGCTGTGATCACAGTGCAGTCAATCAACTCTGAAGCAAGGATCACAAAGCTTTACTCTTATCCTCCTAGCCTCCTAGTTATGGAATGCAAAAGAAAAGGCATCTCTCTGTGCTGCTCCCGCCTAACAGGGATGGTTTGCATTACTGGCTTTGAAACTATCCTTGGCTCACTTCCTTGTGCCCCCAGAAATGTCTGCTGCCTGCCTGCCTGCCTGCCTTCCCCCACCCAGGGTGCTACTGTGGTGGGGCATCTGCCGGGACTGACTCCCCCATACTAGATCTATGGCATATATGGCCTGGCTCTCTGCCCGCCTGTCCCCCTCCTCCTCTGTGACTGCCTCGCAGGGATGGTTTGCACTTTGCAATGCATGACTTTACTGCTGGCTTTGAAACAAACCATCCTTGCCGCACTTCCTTATGCCCCCAGAAATGTCTGCTGCCTGCCAGCCTTCCCTCCCTCCTCCCCTGCCCACCTCGCAGGGATGGTTTGTGTGTGTCTTGCTTTGACTCAGGGGATAAGTCCTTCCTGCGCTCACTTACTTTTTGAAGTACCAAATCAATTTTTCAAGTGTGGAAGAAGATTCATATAGGTTTATCACTACTCCCCAATTCATGGCATGTTGGGATTTCCTTTGAAATGGCCCCATTGAGCTGTCTGCAGCTTTAAATCCCTGAGATACTGGGGTGTCCGATTTTCAAAAATTCCCCAAAAATCAGGGGAGGCTTGGAGTGGCTTGAGTCTTGGCATGCATGTGTATACGTCCATGAGGTGTCATGGCGCCAAACTTGAGGTTTCTAAGGTGAAAATTGATGTAGTTCTAGCATGGGACTTGACCTGGGGTGAGTTAAAAGGTTAAAGCCCCGCCAAAAATCAGGGGATGATGGGATTTGCTTGAAACTTGCCATGAATGTGGATCTAGATGGCATCTGTGAGGGTGCCCACTTCAAAAAAAATTATCTGTCAAAATGTCAGAGCAAATCCCATGTTTGAAAATGGGGTGTCCGATTTTCAAAAATTCCCCCAAAATCAGGGGAGGCTTGGATTTGCTTGATTCTTGGCATGCGTGTGTGTATGTCCATGAGGTGTCATGGTGCCAAACTTGAGGTTTCTAACTTTAACAGAAAAAAGTTGTAGACTTTTTTGGATTTCAATGCAAGCCTATGGGGGGAAAAGCGGAGCTCCGATCCGGATCCGGAGCTTCGCAGCGGAGCGGACTATAGGCGGAGCGGAGCGGACTGATCCGCAATTTGTGGATCTGGAAGAGAAGCGGATCGGGGGGGCTGTGCACACCTCTAGCTGCGTTTTACCAATGCTTGTTCCACCTTTTTCTATTACCACAGAACATCTGTTAAGTAGAAAAAGACAGAATAGCTACACAATGCTTTCTGATCATTAGCTAGGAGACCTCCATCTGGAAGCTCCCAAAGTGGATGATCTTTGCTGGATTGCTGAATGTGGTCATTAAGGCACTCACAGGCCAATATCCAGGTGTCCTTCCCTTTTGACTGCTGAGACAGCTGTCAGAATTCAGAAAAACTCTGTTTTATCAAGCTGGTAGCACGGCTCTTAACGTAGGGGAGATGTGCAAACTCCCATTTCAAATGGGAAGTGCCACGCACTTGTCTTCAATCACATTAATGGAACAATAATGGAACAGAATGGGGGAAACTTGTTCAACCCTCGTTATAAACAGAAGGACACGTACAAGATGATGATGATGATGATGATGGTGATGATGACAACGATGATGATGAAAGTTTGGGGACATTCTAAAAGAGCTGTTTTACTTTTAGTCTGGCCAGGAGCTGAGCTTGGGGAATATGCCTACAAACTTTCAGGTTTATATGGGGGGCTGGGTGTGTGTTTGCATTGGCAAACGTGACTGAGGCCATAGCTAGACGGGGCTTTATCCTGGGGTGATCCCTAGAATCGTCCCTGTGTGTCCACATGATGCACAGGGGATCCCAGAATCAGGGAGGGATGATCCCTCCCTTTCCCCTGGGATCTCGCCCTCCCCTTTGGCCCTGGTTTTTCCGCAGTCCCGGGCTGAGCCCAAGACCGCGGAACGTATGGCCGGGTGCCGCGGGTTGAACCGGCTCTGCGCGATTCCTCGCAAGGAGCCGGGAGCTGCGCCCATTGGGAGTGGGGTGGGGGGAGTGGGCAAAGTAATTTAAATTTTAAAAAAACACTTACCTTATGCACACGAGCTTTCATGCACTGCTGGCCCTTTCATAAAAAAAATGGCGGGCGCGACACCTCTCCTTCTGAGGTCGTCGCGCATTGCGTGTAAACAGAGGAGGGATCTCGCGTTAAACACAACGTGAGATCTTCCCTCCTCCACCGCGGGCTAACAGGTAGGTCTAGCTAAGGCCTGAGAATGCATCTCTGGAATGATGCTAATTCCAGAGAAGAATTCTTGGCATAGAAGCCAGAGCTCTGTCGTGGCTTTCACTGATGTGCTGCACTTTTAAACTGAGATTTTGTTTTTCAGAAAGTTGCCTTTGTTGCCTTTTTATTCTCCAGTATTTTAACAGTCTATAAATTAATTTGAACTTGCTGTTTTAAATTTGTATTTTAAATTTGTGTTTTTGCATTGCTGCTGTTTTTATCTTGGTTGTGCTTTTACATTGTATTTTATATTATGGTTTTATACTGTTGGTTTATACTTGAATTGTCTTAATTTTGTAAACCGCCCAGAGAGCTTCAGCTTTTGGGCAGTATAGAAATGCAATAAATAAATAAATGCCATGGTAAGCATCCTCTCTCCCACCCACTCCCCAGTCAGACTAGTCTGCTCAACATCACTGGAATCACAGCTCCTTTATAAGTGTGAAGTCCCCTTCCCCAATTTGGGAGAATGCACAGTTTCAGGGGGAGGTCAGCCCAGCCCTCGTGGATTCCCTAAATTTTCCCATTTCAGTTATACCCCCAATCTACTCTTGTATACTACAGGGAGTTAAATAACCCTGGGAATACTTTGAGCTTGCAGCCTCCAGTTTTCTTCCTTTGCCGAGTATATAAAAATACTTCTGTGTCTGTTATGTTCCCATCAATTGAGAGTTTGGGGCGGAGAGCTATATGTCCGGCTACGATTTCACATATTTAAGTTGAAAACTAAAATTACAAGACACCTGTCAATAGTGAATGTTGCTTTGCAGAGAGCTGCCATGTTCAAATGACTGTGAAATGCTGCACAGCATCCTCAAATCCAAAGAGTTATTTCTGAAAGGTGAAGATAGTCAAAAATGACATACTGTAGCTCCATCAATTAGAATACTTTTCCATATAGAATTTCAAACTATGTAGCACATCAAACAAGACACCTGCTTTTCCTAGAAAGGAAGGCCATAGAAAGATACTTTTAAAAATGAAAAAGAAAACCTGCTCAGAATGCATGCCCTTGTTTAATATTTTACAGAATACATGCCCTTGAAAACATCTAATATAGTCCATAGTTTTGGGACTTTCTTGTCATCACAGAAATGTTAGAATTATACCTTGACACACACACACCCCCAAAAACCACATTTGAATATGTTGGTGCCTCATCAACATCTATTGCAAAATGCATTGGTGCAAGTGCTGCCCAATCTATGCACATGTCAAAAGTGCATGCCATTATGTTCAATGAAGTGTTTGTTTGCTTATTAATTTATTACTGTATTTATATTCTACCAACAACAACAACAAATGTATTTCTTACCTGCCTCTCCATTTGGATCGAGGCAGGGAACAACAATAAGTATGAAATACATAAAACTGATTTAAAAAACATAGTATACATTATTAAAACATCCTAAAATTCCACTGGATAGGCCTGCCAGAATAGATCAGTCCTTATAACTTTCTTAAATGCTAAAAGACTATTAAGTTGATGAGTCTTCTCTGGCAGGCCATTCCACAGTCTGGGAGCAGCAGAAGAAAAGGTCCTCTGGGTAATATTTGTCAGCCTAATTTTGGCAGACTGAAGTAGATTCTTCCCAGAGGACCTGAGTGTGCAGGGCGGATTGTACGGGAGAAGGCAATCCCGCAGGTAACCTGGACAACAACACACCATGACAGAAATTCTATGGAAGGCTCACAAACCAATACAACATTAAAATACAGTGCAAGACCATACGAACTATTAAAACCAAAGCCACAATTAAAAACACACAATTTTACACCGGGAGATCCAGGCTAAAAACATAAAAGGCCTAGGTAAATAAAAAGCTTTTCAACTGACACCAGAAAGCCCATGAAGATGGTGGCAGGTGAGAGTCTGCTTGGCTGTTCCATATCCAAGGTGCATTAGATTGTGAATTTAGTCCCTGAAGAGGTCCTTAGGTAGTGGTACAATATGTCAGTTCTGATATGAATAGTTAAGCTGTAATTTTTAGAAAGTTCAACTAGCAAGAGGATTCCTCTAGCAATACAGTAAGGCTCAGATAAGGCAAGACGGGACTAGGACTATGGGGTACAACCATAATGCAAGATAGGACCAAGACAATGTGGATCATTTTTGCTGGTCTGAGGTACTCCATCCTCTCCATCTCAATGTAGACCTGAAAGACCCAGGAAAAGTAGGGGGTGGGGTGGAGGGTAAGTTGTAAGCAAGCACAATTTGGCCCCGTTCAGAAGACACCTTAAACCATGACTTTAACCACAGTGGTTAAGCCAGAAAGCTATGCTGTGTTCAGAAGACACCTTAAACCATGGCTTTAACTAAGTGACTAAGGCAGAAAGCTTTATTCACTGTGGTTAAAGCCATGGTTTAAAGTGTCTTCTGAACAGAGCCCGGCTTTCTGGCTTAAGGTCATGGTTTAAGGTGTCTTCTGAACTGGGCCTTTATGATGTTGTTCAACATCATCCCTGATCACAGGGTACATCTGTTGCAGCATCAACCTCAGCTTCCAATTTCGTTGATTTGTGGAGCTTGAGACAACATGAGATAGCCTTAACTCACCAAGTTAAACTGGCAGGGTTTTAAAAAATCATTTAATATAGCAATAGATCTAGCATGGGTAACTCTTGCATTAAAGCTGCATGTGCATATGCCAAGAATTTGACAGGCTAGTTTGTAGTACATCTTGTTCGTCCCAGGAGGGGAAGATATTACAGGCAATTCTGTGCTTAAGAGACAGAGGAACAGAGTAAGATAATCCACTTTGTTCAGAATTGGCTGCTCTTTTTCTGACCTTAAATTGAACTTCAGTGTCCAGGCATTGGCTAGGACCATTCGTAAACATTTACATAATTTTAGGGTGGTGTCTGTTGTTTTCACTATTAAAATATGCTGTGAGGGGATGGGCCATGATTAAAAAACCATCAAAACATGTGTTACATAATTATTGGAAAGCCTCTCCATAAATCCCTTGAAAATGGGGAGCAATGAATATCTCATACTTCTGGCTGGATACATACATGGAAATCAAAATCCTCCTTTTGGCCTCTCAGTTGCCTTGTTTATTTCCTAGTTATACAATGAAGACCAGAGGAAAAAGTCACTTATATTCACTAGTATCTTTTGAGGATTGTTTTACTCTGCAGAACAAACTCCATTATGTAAGTGAAAGCAAGTATCAAACAAATTTTGATGTCCCTGCAAATTGTAAATCGTTTCTCTGTATAAAATAAAACAAAACTGAGAAAATAGCCTTTTCGGCAACATGTGGCTTGCCATTTCATACTTAAATATTCTGTGCCTGAATTTCAGAGCTCCATATGGGAGGTTCAATGTTTCAGCAAAATATTTGCAAAGGGAAAATTGAGGTTATTTAATATTTGTAGCAACTTGCTTGGGAAGGAATATCAGAAACCTTTCGTTCCACTAATTCAAATCAGATGTTTTTTACTCTGTCATGTATTCAGCTAGAGCAAAGACTGATGATATCACATAGGTCTTCATAATATGTTTTGACAAGTCCATTCATTAAACACACGCACATGCGCGCGCGCACACACACACACACAGAACATGGAAATATGTAAATGATATCCTGCCATTTTGGCAAGGACTGGATGTATTTCTTTTAAACTTTCATTAATGTTTTCTCTGAAGTAAATATTCAGAAATATGTCTGATGGCAAAAACAATAAGTAAAATAGTAAACTTGTGATTTCCAAGAAACCCAATAACATAAAGATGCTATTGCCAGGAAATCCAGTCCTCAACCTACGTCAGAGGAACAATTCCACCGATAATTAAGACTTACATCTCATCCTGAGCTTGTCATACATGGGAATGAATTTATGCTGTCCTAAAAGACCTGTTCAGTACTTAACAGGATCATAATGAAGATGCAGCATCAGTCAGTATTATCTTACTGGTGCACATCTTTTAAAAAACAACAACAACACACATCTCAGCATCATGTTTTCAGTTAAATGAAAGCTTACTGGGTGTCCTCAAGCCTAAATTATCTAGCACCAGCTTGGGAATGCTGGGAGCTGTCAGACTTTTTTCTGTCTAAACATGCACAGGAGTCCGCCCTTTCAGAGTTTTATGAGAATGGAATGGGAAGAAGTGTACACTTTGTGGAAGAAGAACTGGAAATAAATGTGATCAATAAAGGTGTTAAATAGAGTTTAATAAATAAATATTAAAATTTATTTTAAAAAAGAATCAATCTCATAAATATGGGTCTAATAAATAATTTCCAATAATAATAATAATAATAATAATAATAATAATAATAATAATAGGTGTTAAAAGGTGAAGTTTTTATGCAAGAGATGTAACTAGGCTCCCATTTTGAGACAGTTTGCTCCAAAACTTCTAAGTTCAAAAGTGATACTTTTATGCAAGGAGATGTCCTGTCTCGGGAGAATATATTGTTTTACTTGGCAATAGCCAGCTTCATGCAATACATGCATCAGATACATGTAGCTGTTTTGCAACAAAGAGCCTCATAAAAGGATGCGTTTTTAGTATGTTTTTAGTATGTTTTTAGGACTTTGTAATATTTTATGTATTTTATACTTGTTGTTCCCCACCTCAATCAGGATGGAGAGGCGGGTTAGAAAAATTATTATTATTATTATTATTATTATTATTATTATTTCCTAGTTTCCAATGCTGGCATCTCTCTCTGTTGCCTGACTGAACCCAGCAGTCAGGGTCAAAATTAACCTGAAACAGTTTTGACAAAAGAATCTACCCCTTGTCGTAACCTGTGTACAGCCCTGGCCTCTGACTATGCCCAAAGCCCAAAGCCATTGTCCCCAAAATAGCACCAGACCCCCACATAGAACCGGGGCTTTCCCAGATAATCAAGGCCACAAAAATAAAAACTCTGTGTTGGCAGCTAGGATTCTAATATAAGGATTTGAGTCCTTAAATTTGTTTAATGTACTTAATTGGTTTATTGTGGCATGAGTGTTACTTGGCAATAGCCAACATAATCAGAAGCACGCAGAAGAGTCTGATGCTTACAAAAAGCCACAATATCTCTATTTCAGCCTTCCCAAACCTGGGGTCTTCCAGATGTTTTTGGAGTACCAGGATTCCTTGCCATTGGCCAGCCTGGCAGAGTCTGATTGGAGGTGACGTCCAAAAAATCTAGAGGGCTCCAGGTTGGGGGAAGCTGTTCTAGTTGAATGGTTTTAATTTCTGTGAACCGCCCAAGGAGCTTTGGCTATTGAGCAGTATAAAAATGCAATAAATAAAATAAAATAAATAAAAATAGTTCATCCCGCATGGTGTCCATCAGTTAGCACTTCTTTTTTTCTTTTTGTCCTGAGAAAATCAGTGCCTCATTAAAGCTTTGGAGATGGGAGGAAAAATAAGTATTCTGTTCTGTCTTCCTCCATGGCACTGTGGAGAAATCAACAGGACATCTACTGCTTTCCCTTAAAAATTATTTCACAGCCCAGTAGCTCTCCCTGTGAGGAAGCTGAACTGAACTCAGAATGAACCAACCGAGTCTTTACTTTAAGGTTCAAAAAAGTTCAGTTCACTTTGATTTGTTTTTCTTTCATTTCCATCTGCCTCTTGCTTCCTGGTGTCAAGCCAATAGGAAAAATACTACAATTCTATAAGAAAGAGAACCTTTTATGGTATTTCTGGATTAGTGAAAACTAGAAGCCTTGGGAAATTGCATGAGGCATCTTCATGTCATTAGGCTGTTCCTCTAATGCCATAGAAAGCAAGCTTTAAATAAACATTAGAATATGAACTTATCCGAATCCTGCCTTTTGAAGGTCAGGCAGCTCTTGTATATGGAAGTGCCAAACCAATCCTTTTAGTTTGCTTCAAAACTAAGGACTGTTTTGATTGCTGAGAGTGTTTATTCTTTTCTTCCATCAAAGAGAAGAACTGGCAACAAATACATTCTATATCCAATTTGTGACAGTCTCCTAACATTTAGCTCCCCCAACCCTACCCTGGCTTAAAGTTGAGGGAACCCACCATCTGACTATTGTGGTTACAGTTTGTTACATTTATTTGTTAAATTTATTTATATACAACACATTATAATACTCCACTTCCCGGGCAATTCCCCATTGAATCACTCTTCAGGATCAGGTCTGCTTAACTTCAGTAGTAGAATAGTGCTGGGTGACTTCAGACCATTATCTGGACCATGGCTACAGTTTGGTACATTTATTTGGTACATCTATTTATGTACTGCACATTATAACACTCCACTTTTTCCGGGCAATTCCCCATCCAATCACTCTTCAGTGCCAGGTCTGCTTAGCTTCAATGGTAGAATGGTTCTGTGTTCCTTCAGACTATTATCTGCACTTATATGGCTGGTAATTATGGAACAGGTTTAATTCATTATCAGGTCAGGAAGGAACAATGCTCCAGCACATGCTCTTACTGAGACATTTTTTCTATTTCTGGAGTGAGAAAGCCATCCCACACAAGATATTTATTTAGATACCTCACTCCAGCTTCTAGTGCAGGGTTAGGCAACCAGATCATTTGGCTAGGGCTGTTGGGTGTTGCAGCCTTCCAGTTGGTTTGGGCTTGGTGTTGCTCACTCCTGCCCTGGTGGATTAGTTTGCGTACTCCTCCCAACAGTACTGGGACCAACAGAGATGGGTATATTACTTAGTAGGACCTTTTGGTGAGAAAGAACCATTGCCCTAGGATGGCATATCCAGGTGATGGATGGTGATGAGTTCACTTCCAGTAAAACCTATTTAGAATGGTAGACATGGTTATCATGTTTGTATGCATCTTTCCTTCTCCCATGCAGTTCCAGTCATGCTAGTGAGAAAAAAAGTGGAAGCCATCAAAGGAGTGATAGCTAATAAGTGGATGAGAGATAAGGGAATGGGCAATTTTGGATGAGGCCATGGGGAAGAATTGGATATAATTGATTTGGGCTGCAGGAGACTCCAGAATGTAATCCAGCAGGGAACAGGCAGAAGCCCACAGTACTTCAGTTTTCATCTTCCTGGATCCATTGGGATACTCTGTTCTTCCCATCTAAATTGAGGACTACCATTAATATTTGACAGGAGAAAACGTGTGTCTTGAGGCTGAGGAGGCCTGGAGTCAATGGACATTGAATATTATCCCAGTAAGGAAAACCGCAGGGGATTACAAAGCTCATCTTCGGGGTGATTGACATTTTACATTGACTGTCAAACTACATGAGGCAAATGAGAGAAAATGACCAACTTAAGAGCAATATATAGTCAGCTTCACACTATAAGCGGAAGTGTGCTGTGTTGAGTCTCCAGATTTTTTGGTCATTTGATGCATGGTTGTTGTTGTTGTTGTTATTTTATCCCTTCTTTTTCCCAATACTGGGACTCAAGGCAGCTTGATGGCTGCTGTTACTACTTCCTAGGGGGTGTCTATAAGTGGGAAAACCCCACAGTGGCTGCAGATCTGTGCTGCATCAGTTAGCTGACGCAGCCACAGCTTTGCAGCCACAGTGGGGCTTCCCTGCGAAACTGCAGATTGAAAAAGTTGGGGATTTACCCCAACCTTTACAATCAGAGTGATGTCAGTACAGCTCTTCCACCATCTGACGTCACTCAGGGGCCAATTCAGGGCCAATCCGCGGGTGGTGCCTAAGAATTTTAATATGTCCTGATAGTTGTTATTTTAATATTGTATTGGTTTTATATGCTCTTTTAATTAATTTTATGTATTTGATTTATATTGTATTGATTGATTGATTGATTGATTGATTGATTGCATTTCTATACTGGCCAATAGCCAAAGTTCTCTGGGCAGTTTACTGTTGTTGTTGTTGTTGTTGTTATTTAAGCAGCAACAGTAACAGTGTCTCCCATTCATGTAGATGCTTGTAAGTGACAAGAAAGCCCCACACATGTAAGACTATTGTTGGATGAACTTTGAATTGAAAACATTACATAAATGTGTCTATCCCTAATTATTGGGGAAAGGAGATCAAAGAAGCAGCTTATCAGAGCTGGAGACAGTTTATTTCCATCTAAGAACAAAAGACAAAAGGCACAGTGTCTTGTCTTTTCCTTTGAGGTTCCTTTGTTCCATTCCACTCCATTTCCTGATTGGCTGCTGGGTCTTGACAGTACATCTATTGAATACAGCATAACGATCAATTTGTGGAACATGTCAGCTGTAGTTTCAGAACAGGAACAATAGAAATAGCATCCCATTCTTCTATGGGGTGAAAGCTGTGCTTATAAATAACCAGTTCAGTTTGCCTTGCTAACCCCTGTGGGTACAATTAACAGGACTTAATTCCAGAAAAGCTCTGTGACTTTACAGACACATTTTTTCCAGCAATCAAAAATTTGACTCACCTTATCCTAAATAAGAAGCGTCATTGGGCTTTCAAACTACTTTTAGCTGTTCTGGGAACACCTAATTTATTTGTTTCTTTAAAATATAATCTCCTGCAGGAGCGTGGGTGTATTGGCAACATCAGGATGTTTAAAATATGAGTAGGACCAAGCCCAATTGACTTCAATGGAGTTCATCATCTCTACATCGTTTCCCTCATACAAAGTCCCACAGGAACTTTGGTGGGTTTACAGATGTGGTAGAATAAAGAAGGAATGAGGAGATAAGAGTTCTGAGGAGGTGAACTCCTCAGAACTCTTATCTCCTCATTCCTTCTTTATTCAGACTGCAATTCAAACTGCAAGTGCATCATCACATTTTGAAAACTAGGACAGTAAGGACCAGGGCAGACTGGAACCTTTCTCCTAATGTGCTAGTTTTGTTTTTGTAGTGGTTGGCAGGGGGTGGGGGGTCGAGCTGTTGCTTCTTGGTTTTTTTGTATCTTTTTATTTATTTTTTACATGGGGAAGCATTCAAATATGGTACTGTCCCACTTACAGTCTAAATCACTACAGTCCAGCAAGGATTACTACCCGCACTTTCCTGTTATACATTGCTGAGATCTTTACTCCATCTGCTGTACATTTAATGAACTCGACAATGTCTACAAAAGCTTATGCCATAATAAGCCACAAGACTCAATGTTATGCTGCAACATACTAAACTTGAAACTGTATTCATTGACCTGGTAATCATCCATACTGCCCTGGTTTAAAAACTGAGAACCACCACTCCTCCTCGCGCACCTTCACCTTAAAGATATGCTAGGAAAACCTAGCTGATCACCTCCCCTATATACTGTATACCTGAGATCTTCCAAAGAGGGCTTCTCAGTAGTGGCACCCACTCTCTGGAACACCCTCCCACCCTCCCACATAGGAGGAGGGCTTTCTCTGCTGTGGCACCCCGGTTGTGGAATGAGCTCCCCAGAGAGGTCTGTCTGGCGCCTACACCGTATTCTTTTCGTCACCAACTGAAGACCTTTTTATTCTCTCAGTATGTTAACACTTAATTTTAACTTAAATTTAAATTTTACTGTTCTAACTCTGTATTTTAATCTTATATCAATTTTGCTGCGTGGTTTTATCCTGATAGTGCTTTTTATACTGTATTTTATATTTGTGCTTTTGACCTGTTGGTTGTTTTATTATGATTTTAATTTTTGTGAACCGCCCAGAGAGCTTCAGCTATTGGGCGGTATAAAAATGTAATAAATAAATAAATAAATAAATAAATGTAGCGTGAAAGGCAGAAACTATGGTGAGCTTCAAATGCCTCTTGAAAATGTATTTGTTCACTCAGGCTTTCCTTGACTTCTTATCAATCATGACACTGCTCTGTTTTATTTGTTATTTTATGCTGTTTTTATATTGTATTGTTTTTGTATAAATCACTTGGTATCCTGAGATGTCAAGCAGTATAGAACCAGCTTAAATCAATCAATCAATCATCAATTATCAACAGTACAAAATAACCTCACCAGGATGTAAAATGGCAGGCTATGTATTACAAATGACCTCTTAGTATTCTTGTATGACCACTGAAGACAGGATTCATCCACAGCAGAATGCCCCCAGTTCGACGCCAGAGCAAGGTCACATGGTGGGAGGGCCGTGATGACCTCGCTCCAAAAGGAAAAGCTGGGATAAGTCCCTGACTCTTTTATGGCACAACGGCTGTGGGTTGGCAGCTGCGTTGTATACCTGGTGCAGTGCCGCTGTGCAGCCACCGTGGGACAAATAAGCTGTACTGCAGAAAGCCCCTAGGTTAGTCTTTGGGAAATTGTTCGATTCAATGTGAGCATTCCACTTTAAGGTTGACTGAGGTTATAGACATTCAAATAGGTGAAGCCTATTTCAGTGCAACACAGACCAAATAAATAGGGCACTGTGCTGGCCTTCTTTGAGACAAGCCACTGATTCAATGCCAGGGATTATTAGAAATTCATTTTCTGAACTGACACGGTGACTACTGTGCAGGGATAAAGACCATTATGAAAAGCCTTACTGTTCTCAAGATGTGTACTTTGATTGCTGGCGATATCGAGCAGCCATGAAGTAGCAACAATGACTGGCCAGAGGATAAGACATAAGCTTTCCTTCCTAAGGGAAAAATATACTGGAGAAATGTGTGTCTTAATCTCAACAAACCTTTACGTATGCTACAAGGAAGATCAGAGGCACAAGTAAGTTATTAAAGACTCAGCCTACCCAGAGGTATTTCACACAAGCATATAAAACACACACACACACACACACACACACACACACACACACACTGCGTAATGACCATCCATGAGATATTTGAATTGGGTAATTGTCATTCTCTATTTTAAAACCAGTTATGTTCATCTTCAACTGTACTCAATTTAATGGTTGCAGGTAAATCTTAATTACTTTGTTTAGGCTATTTTGGTTCGAGTCTGTTAATGTAATAGGAAGTTTTAAAATGCTAACAATACTTTTTTCCTGATAACAGTGAGTGGTAGCTTTTGTTTATTAAATTGTATGCTATTTCCCACTTCCTTCAGTATCTCAAAATAAACCCATATTAAAATTTGGTGATGCGAAACTTCAGATCACATTTAATTGATTAAATGGATGAGTAATCCTTCCTAGCCCTAATGCTTGAGATTCTTCAACTGAGCCTGTATTTTTAGGGCTCATCTACACCAAGCAGGATATTCCACTATGAAAGTGATATGAAACCGGTATATAGAAGGCAGGAGCCACACTAGTGCTTTATAGTGATATTGAGGTGCACTGCAGGATCTACACTACTGATTTAAAGTGGTACGAAGTGCACTGACAACTGTTGGGGCCATGACACATCTACACCAAGCAGGATATAGCAGTATGAAACTGGTATGAAAGAAGTATAAGGAATGTGTCAAAGGGCCCCAACAGTTGTCAGTGCACTTCAATACCACTATAAAGCAGTAGTGTGGCTCCTGCTTTCATACCATTTTCATAGAGGAATATCTGCTTGGTGTAGATGAGCCCTTAGATGTGAAAATAAGAACAGAAGAACCACACTGGATCAGACTAAGGATCCATCTAGTCCATCACTCTGTTCATAGTCGCCAACCAGCTGTCGACCAGGAACCCACAAGCAGGACATGGGTGCAACAGCACCCTCTTGCCAATGTTCCCCAGCAACTAGTGTATAAACGTATAAACATAGGCTTGCAAAACATATGCTTGGGCACTGACTTCTGGTCCCTCCAGGGAAAAGTGGAAGATGGAGAATAACCCAGATTTCACTCCAGGATCTCCAGTGTTTTAACATATTCCAGGTCCTCTAAATGCTTAATTTTTCTGACCCTTCCCTCAAGGTGATAAATTGTTCTTTCTGTAAACTCCACATAGCCTTTGATTTGCACATCAGTCGGTCGAGAGTCATGTGTTCCTTTTCTTACAGCTTAAGGTAATTATGTTTGTGGGGTCAATATGGCATGCATGACGGATTCTAAAGCGCTACTAGTAAATCAGTTGGAAGGGTCCGCACGCACACCTTTCAAGTCATTGTTTACACTTCCTGCCTGGAAATCAGATCTCAGTCAGTGCTGTATCATCTTGGAAGGTTTTAATAGACCCTTACAGGAGGAGGGAGTTCTCTCAGCAAAGAAAGTAAGACTGTTTTCCTACTCCCAGTGGCTTTTCTAAGAAATATAAATCTGCAAGAAGGAAAGGTCTTTTATTTCAAGAAGGGGCATTGGTTTTGGTACAGTGACATGGAAGGGCTCTTGACATTAATCTTATCAAGTATAATTGCTTGCTTATTGACTGTAAGTGAGGGTCTATTATTAAGTTTACTCTCATTCCTTGAAACTGTGAATAAGCACAGGACTAGATCATTCAAATCAGATTTAATTTTTGATCTCTAGGATCTTCCCCGTTTTATCCTCTCTTCCCCGTTTTCAGTCATATTGACATTTCATTGCACTGTATAATGTGTTTGAGTCACCATTGGCCCAAACCCACATTTCCTCTGAAAATACTACATGCTAGAGAGGTTAACTGTTATGCTAAGTAAACTATTCAGTGGGATCCAACCAAACAGGAGACACCCCCCACTTCATAGCATAATATGTCTTGAAAGTTTTCATAATTAGAAAATTTGCCTACTACGTACCCATACCAGGCTTATTTAAGATTTCCTGAGATCAGAACATAGTTTCTCTGCCCTGAATGTGTTCTGCAGACTCGTTATCCTGAGTGCATGGTGCTCCTTCAGGCTAGTCTACACCTCACAGGCATTTATACTTCAAGTATTCATTATATATTGCCTGTGCTCCTTTGGGAAGCACAGAATGGCTGACATGGAGCTCCCAGACAGTCATCCAACCAAGGACTGACTAGGCCAAGGCCAGCTTATCTTTAACAGTCTAACCACATGAAGTGCTTCCGACCTGTTCTTGAATCATGAATGCAGTCATAGTTCAGTGGTAGAGCAACTGATTCGCAAGCAGGAGGTCTCAGGTTCAAACCTCAGCATCTCTAATCAGAAAAGGATCAGGTAGGAGGTTATGTGAAAGACCTCCACCCAAAGCCTGTGAGAGCTGCTGCTGTTCAGATTAGACAGTACTGGATGCACAAATAGTCTGACATATTTATTTATTTATTTCATTTATATCCCACCTTCATGGCAATTAAGCTGAGGGGGGGGGGAAACTTTCATTGGTACCAATGGATGCTAAGGGCTATGTGGAATAGATCTGGGGCCCTGGGAAACAGATTCAGAACCAGGGTCCCACTGGCCCAGATGTAGTCATGCTCCTGGTTTATATTTTAAATGAAAAGCAGCCTCACAAGGTTTTGAGAAAAGAAGTAGCTATGGTCAGGAGCTATTTAACTTTCTTTCTTTCTCTAAATTGCCCTCACAACTAGTTTTCTACCATTAGAGTCCCAGATTTACCTGGATTCCAGATGCATGTTTCCA
Source organism: Elgaria multicarinata webbii (assembly GCF_023053635.1). Taxonomy (NCBI): domain Eukaryota; kingdom Metazoa; phylum Chordata; class Lepidosauria; order Squamata; family Anguidae; genus Elgaria; species Elgaria multicarinata. Next base: position 58,919,414 of record NC_086180.1, on the reverse strand, counting down.
AAAATAAATATACACCTGGAACCCCACGGCAGGAGAAAAGGTGATTTTGAGCAGTGTTGCCTTTGTATGTTGGGACAATCCCTGTGGTAAAAAATAATATGCAGATCAGGGGGTAAGCAGTCTAGTACTCTCCAGATGTTTTGGACTATAACTTCCATCAGCCCCATCCAACATGACAACAGAATTATGGGAATTATAGTCCAAACCATTTGGAGGAGACCAGTTTGCCTAGCCCTGATTAGGTTAGCTCTCATGTGAACACTGTAAGAGAGAATGCAGAAGCCTTACTGATGCTCTGTGTACCTTTCCCTTTTCAAACCGGAGAAATGGAATTAAGCAATGTCCTTGATTGGCAGCTTCTGATTATGAGCCAACTCATGAAGCCTAGATTTTATTAACATTTTAAAATACTCTGCATTTTCACCATAAGTTCTTCAGCCTTAAGGCCCCACAGTTCCAATATATATAACAGTTATCCAGACTAAACCATGACCTTAATATCCTACCCAGTGACAAATCTGAGCTCTTACGTTTGCTTGTAAAATGATACGACTAGAAAACATGTAATCTGCAAACCTGGGAGTGGGGGGGAATTACAAGATGGAATTGACACAGTAAGCTTAGAATATGTTCTATATGCTCCTTTTGGCATACTTATGACAGAGTATATATTCTGATTTTAACGAATAAACAACAAAATAAATACTTATTAATGTGACATAGGCTGAAACATGTTCAGGTAGCTATTACCCTGAGTACCTAAATAGTACTGTAACAAATTAATCTCATATTTTCTCATTGAGGAAAAATTTGTAAAGGCAGGTGAGAAGGGCTAAAATTTAGTTGAATCGGTGTCAATCTTTCATTGCTGTTTATACTTTTGTGTTTGTGTGTGTGTGTGTGTGTGTGTGTGTGAAAGAGAGAGAGAGAGAGAGAGAGAGAGACGCATATGTACAGTGTATCTCATGTTATGACACTCCCAGTGCATGCTTTTGTGCCTATAATGTTGGATTTTGATTAATATCAATAAATAAAATGGGAAGTCATGTGAATAAGGGATCAAAGGAAACCAAGGAAGATATTAATTTGATTTAATTATTTAAAAATACTTCTATACTGCTTAATATAATGAAATCACTAATAAAATACGTATATACCTCTTAGCATACCAGTTTCTCTTGATTGGCACTAAGAAATATGTACAAAATGAGAGCCAGTGTGGTGTAGTGGCTAAAGTGTTGGACTGGGAGTCTGGAGATCCGGGTTCTAGTCCCCAGTCAGCCATGGAAACCCACTGGGTGACTTTGGACCAGTCACACACTCTCAGACCAACCCACCTCACAGGGTTGTTGTTGTGAGGATAAAATGGAGAGGAGGAGGATTATGTACACTGCCTTGGGTTCCTTGGAGGAAAAAAGACGGGATATAAATGCAATAATAAATACAAATAAAAATAAAAAATGAGTAAACAAGGAAATGCATGAGTGCCACACCACATATAAACCAATATCCCAACCAACACATCACCCTACCTCAAATTGTTACTCCTTTGCTACTCTCACTCCCCTTGAGGTGTGCCATTGTTT